>NC_139996.1:11003397-11038397 GCF_964263955.1 Coregonus lavaretus
CACACACACTATATCACCCACCTGACCTATTTCCACTCTAGGTATTCAGTCCTCTCTCCTATTCAGATGTCAGTCCTGATCTATCTGTCCGGAATCACATCAGATATTATTACTCTCCTCTTCTGAATGATGAAGTTCTTCTAGAGTGCATCAACTCCAGCCTGACAGCTCAGCACCGCTGGCTCTCTGCAGTACAGCTGTGGCTTTTGGCACTAAGTACATCCAGATATTTTTGCCAGCCTGAGCCTTGAGGCTTGTCGGTTTTTATCCATGGATTTCTCTTTGCAGTTATCTCTCTATCTAGTCTACACTTGCTATAGCTTTGGGGCTAGTTATATCCAGTCCAACCTGGTTTGGCTTCTGATATATACAGTATACTACTAAAGTTTATACTACTACAGTTTATACCACTACTACAGTTTATACGACTACTACAGTTTAAGAGAATTTGAAAGACCTTATCCACTGGACCTGCATCATTGTATGAACTACTCTCTCTCTCTCTCTCTCTCTCTCTCTCTCTCTCTCTCTCTCTCTCTCTCTCTCTCTCTCTCTCTCTCTCTCTCTCTCTCATTCTCTCTCTCTCTTCCTCCCCCTCTCCTCCTCTCTGGGTTTTGGGCCGGTGCTGTGTTGCTTATTGAGTGTTGTGCCTGGGCCCTTTGGAGCGTACAGTGAAACAGTAGACGCTGCCAGGCCGGGCCAAGTTAGAGTTAGGGGCTGAGGCTTAATCAGTAACCCTCTCCCTCTTTACTCAGCTCTCTGTAGCTGGCCCTGCCTGTTTAGTCACGGCCCCCCACGTGCCAGCCTCGGGTTTCGTTAATTATTGATGACCGACTGGGGGTGGTCGGGGTGTGTAATGGTAGGGGCCTTGATAGCTTGAGAGCTTGACCAGCCGGGGGCTGGGGAACACTGTCAGCTTCAATGGCTGGTGACCTCTGCTGCTTCTTCAGAGGGTCGGAATAATGGTTTAATGATAAGGACTTAGATGACTTCTAGAGGTAGTTGGTGTTCAAAGCAGGCTTTTTAGAGAGGGTGGCCAAGTGACAACCTGCATAGGGCTGCCTGTGCCAAACAGTGTGCAGTTGAACAAACCCACATAAGGTTTCTGGAGAGAGTGGCAAAGTGAAAAATACGTTCATATGAAGAAGTCTGTTGCATGCCTTTTGGGTGAGATAGAGAGAGGGAGACAAAGAGGGAGAGAGAAAGAGAAAAGGAGAGAGAGAGAACAGTGCAACTGTGTGTAACGTCATGGCAGCCGCACCGGCACGCATTCCGTTGCGTTTCCCATGAATTCCTCACATGCGTGATGAGCTCCTAGTACACACACACAAACTGTGCTAGCCACAGTGGGCCACAACTGACCTCTCAGTTACGAGCAGGGTCTGATGAAAGAGCAGATGAGGGGGCATAGCGAGCCCAGCTCTGCCCCTCCCTCCCTCCCTCCCTCCCTCCCTCCCTCCCTCCCTCCCTCCCTCCCTCCCTCCATCCTTCTCCCTCCCTCCCTCCCTCCCTCCCTCCCTCCCTCCCTCCCTCCCTCCCTCCCTCCCTCTCTCCCTCCCTCCTTCCCTCCCTCCCTCTATCCCTCTCCCTCCCTCTCTCCATCCCTCTCCCTTCCCGGTTCAACAGGTCTGGCAGGGGCAGGAGGGCATGTACTGTAGCTCATAGGATAATGGTTCTTTTATGAGTTGAGGCACTCTGAATGTGATTGAGAAAGTTGAGACGTTAAAAAACACTGTGGCTGTATATGACGTCTTTCATGCAACAGTAATGTGATCCATGTGGTGTATCTTCTGCTGTATGTTATGTGTCTTCCTCACCCCCCAGAGTTCCTCAGACGACTCGTTTGGCTGTGGGAAGCACGGGGAGGGATACCGTCTGGAAGTGACCACCCAAATGACCAGACTGGACTACTTCAGCGGTCAGTTCAGCAAAGTCCTGCTCACCTCCATCGTCGTGGCAACCGCCCAGGAACAGACCGTGGCCAGCCTGGGCACCGCAGACGGACGCCTCATACAGGTCGGGGACACCAAGGGTGATACTGTAATACTATAAGAAAATAGGCTTTATAATGCATTATTACTTGTTATTTAGGCATGAATGAGCCCTTATAACGCCCTTATGAAATGTTATGTCTTTTATCTGGGCCTTGGGACACTGGGGGCCTGGCAAAGGGGTCGACTATTACTGGGTGATATTCATTTAGTTCAAAAAGGTTTGGGCTGAAGCTGCAGGAACAACAAGGCATCGAGCGTCTAACCTGATCGCCCAAAAAGAAGAACGGAAACAACCTAACCTAACAACCGTATCTACCGCTGTGGCCCTTAGTACTGAGTGTACACAGAAGCCCTACAGAAACCTGCACAACATAATCTCCCCTGCCTGTCGGTGCGGTTGGCAGGCAGCACTGTTTCCCTTTCTCATTGATCATGTAAATGGGGCAGGATGTTGGTAAGTGACCAGTAAAACCAGCCATTTTGGGGACCCAACATGCTGAGAAACAGGTGGCAGCCAGGACAGAGGCAGGTTGGGGGGGGGGGGGGGGGGGCTTCCTTCCTGTTTGCTTAACACATGACCCCCAACCTTGCCTCTCCATGCTTCCACAAACCCTGCTGCTGCATTCCACCAAGTTCTACCGTCTGAGGAAACACAATATGGCTGGTTTTGCCTATCAATGACATGTACAGCCAACGGTGGCTTTCACTTTCCCCTGTCAGGTGTGTTTGTGTCTGTCTGTCAGTTGACCTGCAGACCTGCTCCTCTCTCAGCAGCTGTCTCTCTGTCTCCTATAGACGGGATGAACTCAGTGGTTCAGTGTAGCCTGGTCCCAGATCAACCAACATTCTGCCCTGTTTACATGCACAATGCATTGGCCGTGACAATGACCATAGAAGTTAGTAACACAGCCCAAACAGATCTGGGATCAGGCTAGGTTCAGTCAGGTCAGATAGAAGTGGAGGGGCAGAGCTGGGCTCGCTATGCCCCCTCATCTGCTCTTTCATCAGACCCTGCTCGTAACTGCGTCACAGCCGGTCTTGACTGGGAGACCCATGAGGCGGCGCACAATTGGCACAGCGTCGTCCAGGTTAGGGGAGGGTTTGGCTGGACGGGATTCCCTTGTCTCATCGTGCTCTAGCGACTCATTGTGGCAGGCCGCGCGCCTGCAAGCTGATTTCGGTTGGACGGTGTTTCCTCCGACACATTGACGCATCTGGCTTCCGGGTTAAGTGAGCAGTGTGTCAAGAAGCAGTGCTGCTTGGCAGGGTCTTGTTTTGGAGGACGCATGGCTCTTCCCCTCTCCCGAGTCCGCAAGGGAGTTGCAACGATGAGACAAGATTGTAACTACCAATTGGATACCATTACATTGGGGGGTAAAGAAAATACAAATAAGAATTGGAACACCACTGATAAGAGCTTTGGGAGTTTTCTGTCTTGCATGTTCTTTTAAATGAGACCCTTCTGGACTCTAAAACTCTAAAACTCCCCCTGCTGGTGTTTTATAAATACGGTCGGAAAAACTGTGTTAAAAAAGTAATTGAAGAACGAGGAGAACGGGAGAAAAGGTGGCGACAGCTGCGCGGGAGCAGGGTTATGAGCCCAACGGCCCGTTAATGGCGAGCGCCGAGCTTCGATGACACAGTCTCTCTCTCTTTTTCCGCCGAGCGCCCGCAGCTGTTGGCATGTTTTTCTTCTCTCTTTTTTTGTTGTTGGTGAAATTTCTAACCTCATTGTCTCAGGACATGGGTCTGGGAAGGAGAGAGCGGGAGACCAGCTGTCCTGAGAGAGGGTTGCAGAGGGCCCCATGGAGGGAGAGAGAGAGAGCGATGGAGGAAGAGAGAGAGAGGGAGGGAGGAAGAGAGAGAGAGGGCGGGAGGAAGAGAGAAAGAGGAGGCAGGGAGAAGTGAAGAGAGGGAAGGAGAGATAGAGGGGGAAAGAAGGAGAGAGGAAAAAAGGGTGAAAGAGTCAAAGAAAGATGGAGAGAAAGACAGTGGAAAAAGAGGGAGGAATAGAGGTTGAAAGGTTGAAAGATTGCTTCTAGCTTATTAGAATCCTAGGAAAGGCCTCTGTCAACTGCCTTTCTTTCTGTTTACCCTTTGTTCCCAGAGAAACATGCTCTTAGCACCAAGGGAGAGAGAGAAAGAGAGAGGGAAGGTGACAGAGAGAAAGAAAGAGTGCGCTGTGGTCTGTCCCCATGGTCTCTCATTCTGGCTCAGGAAGTCTGTGGTTCAGTATCACTGTGGGAATAACACAGGGGTTGTGTTTATAGGCTTATGTCCTCTGGCTAATACAATAAGCTGTAATTCACACCACTATCACCTCTGGAGAGAGAGAGAGAGACTATGACTGTTTTATGGGGGACAACACATACACATTATCCCCACTGAAGAGTTGCCCCTTCAGTCTTTGCATTTAGCAAGGAAAATAGCGGTCCCTGAGACCGGAGACATGCCATTCATTGACTGGCTCAAGTCACTCACAAAGATATTACATTTGTTCAACTTCATTTCAACAGTGCCTAAACACTGCAGGAAGCTTACCTGCACTCAAGCAAGCAACACTTTGCAGTCACACACCTGGCTAAGGACCAGTCAATAAAGATAAAGTGGGGATAGATGGAGAGGGAAGGTGGAGGGTGATAAAGTGGATGATGTAACCAGAGCGCTCCTTAGTCAATCAGGACATAACCACACTGCATTACAGCCTACTGTTACTGTTATGTTTCACCCCAACCCAACCGGTTCTGAGCTCCAAGCCTGTAATTGCACCCTAATCACACATGATGAATGCTACTCCAGGTGTACACTGCACTGTATCTGTGTGTAGGAGTGTGTGCGCATGCGTCTACAGTGAGGGAAAAAAGTATTTGATCCCCTGCTGATTTTGTACGTTTGCCCACTGACAAAGAAATGATCAGTCTATAATTGTAATGGTATGTTTATTTGAACAGTGAGAGACAGAATAACAACAACAAAAATCCAGAAAAACGCATGACAAAAATGTTATAAATTGATTTGCACTTTAATGAGGGAAATAAGTATTTGACCCCCTCTCAATCAGAAAGATTTCTGGCTCCCAGGTGTCTTTTATACAGGTAACGAGCTGAGATTAGGAGCACACTCTTAAAGGGAGTGCTCCTAATCTCAGCTTGTTACCTGTATAAAAGACACCTGTTCACAGAAGCAATCAATCAATCAGATTCCAAACTCTCCACCATGGCCAAGACCAAAGAGCTCTCCAAGGATGTCAGGGACAAGATTGTAGACCTACACAAGGCTGGATGGGCTACAAGACCATCGCCAAGCAGCTTGGTGAGAAGGTGACAACAGTTGGTGCGATTATTCGCAAATGGAAGAAACACAAAATAACTGTAAATCTCCCTCGGACTGGGGCTCCATGCAAGATCTCACCTCGTGGAGTTGCAATGATCATGAGAACGGTGAGGAATCAGTCCAGAACTACACGGGAGGATCTTGTCAATGATCTCAAGACAGCTGGGACCATAGTCACCAAGAAAACAATTGGTAACACACTATGCCGTGAAGGACTGAAATCCTGCAGCGCCCGCAAGGTCCCCCTGCTCAAGAAAGCACATATACAGGCCCGTCTGAAGTTTGCCAATGAACATCTGAATTATTCAGAGGAGAACTGGGTGAAAGTGTTGTGGTCAGATGAGACCAAAATCGAGCTCTTTGGCATCAACTCAACTCGCCGTGTTTGGATGAGGAGGAATGCTGCCTATGACCCCAAGAACACCATCACCACCATCAAACATAGAGGTGGAAACATTATGCTTTGGGGGTGTTTTTCTGCTAAGGGGACAGGACAACTTCACCGCATTAAAGGGATGATGGACGGGGCCATGTACCGTCAAATCTTGGGTGAGAACCTCCTTCCCTCAGCCAGGGCATTGAAAATGGGTCGTGGATGGGTATTCCAGCATGACAATGACCCAAAACACACGGCCAAGGCAACAAAGGAGTGGCTCAAGAAGAAACACATTAAGGTCCTGGAGTGGCCTAGCCAGTCTCTAGACCTTAATCCCATAGACAATCTGTGGAGGAAGGTGAAGGTTTGAGTTGCCAAACGTCAGGCTCGAAACCTTAATGACTTGGAGAAGATCTGCAAAGAGGAGTGGGACAAAATCCCTCCTGAGATGTGTGCAAACCTGGTGGCCAACTACAAGAAACGTCTGACCTCTGTGATTGCCAACAAGGGTTTTGCCACCAAGTACTAAGTCATGTTTTGCAGAGGGGTCAAATACTTATTTCCCTCATTAAAATGCTAATCAATTTATAAAATTTTTGACATGCGTTTTTCTGGATATTTGTGTTGTTATTATGTCTCTCACTGTTCAAATAAACCTACCATTAAAAGTATAGACTGATCATGTCTTTGTCAGCGGGCAAACGTACACAATCAGCAGGGGATCAAATACTTTTTTCCCTCACTGTATGTGTGCGTGCCTGCCTGACTGCCAGCCTGTGTGACTGTGTGACTGTGTGTGTAGATTAATAAGACGTCTGAAACACCTCCCTACATGTCCAGGTATACAGTGCTCTTGTGCTGTTCTCTGTGCCTGCAGGCAATGTCTTTTGTCCCTCTGTATCCCTGTAGCTCCCTCCACCTCCACATCCATGGTGGTTAGCTCTAATCTGTCAATCTGTCATCTCACCCTCAATACAGCAGCATTAGTTATTACCCTGCTCACAGTAGCAGGAGTGGCCTAACAGGCCCATACAATGCCAATGGAAAAAAACTCCCAAAAGCTCTATTTTCTTCAGCTGTGCCCAATAGAGGCGTTACTTTACATGTGAAGTCAAATGTAATTCAGTGTTACTGTGTTATTAGCTCCTTCTCTGTAATGATAAAGATACCCTGGTCAACACCACAAGATACCCTGGTCAACACCACAAGATACCCTGGTCAACACCACAAGATACCCTGGTCAACACCACAAGATACCCTGGTCAACACCACAAGATACCCTGGTCAACACCACAAGATTCCATGACGTTACCCCCTTTCTGTCCCCGTTCTATTCTATTGCAACCTTCAATCTTGTACAGCATCTATTAGAAGAAACAACAGCAGATCTGCTCAGCACTAAAGAGTCCTACCAAATCCCCATGCCCAGTTCACGTTGACTGAAAAAAAAAACACCAGCAACAACAACAAAGAAACAGTGAATTCAAATACCCTGCCAAGTACAGTACCCCACAGTGCCTTTCTACATTATTACATTGACCTATTATTAATAATGTGAGGTATGTGTGGCATCTCCGGTAGACAGGGCTGTTTTTCACATTAGATGGTGTAACTTTGTGTTTTACTGACCTGGCCTGGCCTCTGTCTTCCCCAGGTGGTAGTTTCCCGTTCCAAAAGCAGCACGCCCCACGTGGACTTCCGTCTGGACCCCTCGCACTGTGTTTCCCCTGAGGTGGCACTCCTGTTCCCACAGCACCCCATTGGCACTCCACAGCGCAGCCAGGATGGCTCCCTATTGTTGGTGACGGGAAATAAGGTGGATAGAGAGCAGACACCGGGCGGGGGCGGGGGGGGGGGGTACCACACACACTCACAAGACTCACACACACACACACATACTGTATGGAGACACACACACTAACACAAAGACACTTAGTGTATAATGATACACTCAAAGACACACACACACTGTATTATAATCAGAACTCAGGCATTCTTCACATTACTGGTGTGATGGAAACAACAGCCCCCTGGCACCGAGACACGGTGTTCAACATGGACCAGAGCCAACAGATCGTTGGAAACAATGTCCTGAGAGCTTGACGTCAATGTCCTACAAATCCCAGCCAACAGTTCAAAGTTAATGTTTTCCCGTATGCCTATTGATCAGAAGAAAAAAAACGTCATGTATACACTGACAGAGGTACATCACAGTATGCGGTTTATACTTTAATGAGGTAATGTACTACTATACTATAACAGTGATGATGGTCATTTAGCAAATGCTTTTATCCAAAGTGACTTACAGTTAGTTATGTGATCAATGCTGGAATCAAACTTGGAATCAAACCTGTTTACCGGTGTGTTGTGTCTGTATTCTGATTGGTTGTCCTGTGTGCCCCCAGATCACCAAGGTGCCTCTGATTGGTCCTGGCTGTGAGCAGCAGTGGACGTGTAGTTCCTGCCTACTGGCGCCGGGGTTTATGGGATGTGGCTGGTGTGACGGCCGTTGCACCAGGTTGGCCCAGTGTCACCCAGCCTCCCTCTGGACCCAGGACTCCTGCCCTCCTGTCATCACCATGGTAACTAGCCAGTTCAAGTTCAAAAAGCTTTATTGTCCATAAACACAACATTTCCCAATGGTATTACCCCACCCCCCACACCTCCACCACCATGTCCCACCTTCTGACCCAAACACTGGGCCTGTTGTTGCTTTGGTCTTTATTGTGACACTCCATACTGTGACAGTGTCTACATGGACAAAGACAAGCAGACAGTGACTGGTGTCATCTGAGGATATGTCTTATTGAAAGTGTCATATACCCTTTTGACAAGTACAAAGCTCCCATCAGTAACCTGGATACATGGCACAGTGACTCAGCAGGATTTGGCTGTGAAAAAGCCAGTCATGCTTTTACTGGAGAGTTTGTAAGAGACTCCTTCCTCTGTTGTTGTTTGAAGGAAAGTTTGAAGTTTGTCTGTCTGGTCGCCTGTCTTTTCTAGTGTCAGTTTTTTACACTTGTTTTTTAATACCAGCACCTGGATCTAGACAGGGTTTTCTCTTTCTGTGTTAATAATAATAATATGCCATTTAGCAGACGCTTTTATCCAAAGCGACTTACAGTCGTGCGTGCATACATTTTTGTGTATGGGTGGTCCCGGGGATCAAACCCACTACCTTGGCGTTACAAGCGCCGTGCTCTACCAGCTGAGCTACAGAGGACCACACTGTTGTTTGAAGGTTGTCTGAGGGTTGTCTGAGGGTTGTTGTTCTGTTTGGGTAGATCTCCCCAGCCAACGGCCCCCTGGGAGGAGACACCAAGGTGACGGTGTGTGGGAGGAACTTTGGCTTCAACAAGACCGAGAGGTTTGACCACACACTCATCAGCCTGGACCTGGCTGGAGCACCATGTAAACTTCTGAAACGAGAGAGCAACAGTTACAGGTGAGAGAGGACGCACAGGGAGGGTGTGTGCGTGTGTGTGTGCACATGCATGATTGTGTGTGTGTGTGTGTGTGTGTGCGTGCGTGCGTGGGAGTACTGTATGTTAATGTGTTAGGATAAGGGTTAGAGGGTTAAACAGTTGAATGAAGAATGTTAAGGAAAGGGTGCCACAGAATGAGAACTCGAAGCTCCAAGGCGTTCCAGCATTCCTGACTCGCATTTTGCTCATGACCACTAAGTGTTAAATTAGTGGGAGAATTTCTGTGTACAGAATTTCACTCTTCCTATTCCAAGAGGCCATGTCATATAGCAGCGTTTATCTCAAAGGCCCTTGTGCCCAAACATCCCCCATGTCATACTCAACTCATTGTATAGAAGATTGAACCCCCCCCCCCCCCGAAAGATGGCTTCATTGTGCTTTACTGCTGCATAGTAGGGATATCATCAAATTAGGTTAAACGCTTGCTTAATCCAGTCAGAGTGAGCACACAAGGTTTGTTTTTAGCCTTCTTGGTCCTCTTTTGTGGGATAAATCATTTTTTGTTGAATTGTGTGTGTGTATGTTTGTGTGTGTACACATCTCTGTGTCTGTATATGCGTGTGTGTGTGTGTGTGTGTAGGTTGGTGTGTGCTCCAGTGTCTCCTGTGAACTCATCTCAGGCTAGCAATGTGGTGAAGGTCCACAGTGGAAAGGAGATGGCCCAACATCAGGGCTTCACCTTCGTGGTAAGCACGCAATACTGTCTCCACTCACAATCACAATATGAACTCAGTGACAGTAGTCATTAACCCTGGTCCTGGAGAGCTATAATGTGTACAGGCTTTGGTTCTATCTCTGTATCTCTCCACAACTACAGTTGGTTAACACTGTCATAGACACTGTAGGTACAGTATGTCAGATGGTTGGACAGATTGATTTACAGTAGCCCTTTCCTGCAGTCAAATTACCAAATTACACTTTAGTGGCATTGGTCCCCCCTCTGCTGCTATAAGAGCCTCCACTCTTATGGGAAGACTTTCCACTAGATGTTGGAACATTGCTGCGGGGACTTGCTTCCATTCAGCCACAAGAGCATTAGTGAGGTCGGGCACTGATGTTGGCCGATTAAGCCTAGCTCAATGTTAGCGTTCCAATTCATCCCAAAGGTGTTCGATGGGGTTGAGGTCAGGGCTCTGTGCAGGCCAGTCACCGATCTCAACAAACCATTTCAATATGGACCTCGCTTTGTGCACGGGGCATTGTCATGCTGAAACAGGAAAGGGCCTTCCCCAAACTGTTGCCGCAAAGTTGGAAGCACAGAATCGTCTAGAATGTCATTGTATGCTGTAGCGTTAAGATTTCCCTTCACTGGAACTAAGGGGCCTAGCCCGAACCATGAAAAATAGCCCCAGACCATTATTCCTCCTGCACCAAACTTTACAGTTGACACTGTGCATTGGGGCAGGTAGCGTTCTCCTGGCATCCGCCAAACCCAGATTTGCCCGTCGGACTGCCAGATGGTGAAGCGTGATTCATCACTCCAGAGAACGTGTTTCCACTGCTCCAGAGTCCAATGGCGGCAAGCTTTATACCACTCCAGCTGACGCTTGGCATTGCGCATAGGGCTGGGCGGTATACCGTATTTTACGATATACCGGTATTGATGCACGGACCGGTTTGGGTTTTTACTTTACCTTCTATAATGGTATTTGAATGTTTGGTTTGTTAAATTGGATACACTGTGTGTAACGTCCATTTTTATAGTTTATTTCGCTACTTGAGTCATCTCTCTCCGCTCTCTCTCCATGCTGCTTTCTACACAGACCTAGCCCCACCCCCTGTCACTCAAGGAGCGCATTTGTTGTTCCTCGACCAGGAGACACTTGTGTTCAGTCTGCATGGTCAATGCAGCACATGCAACAATTGTGGGCTCCCGAGTGGCGCCCTGCATCTCAGTGTTAGAGGCGTCACTACAGACCCTGGTTCGTTTCTAGGCTGTATCACAATCCGGCCATGATTGGGAGTCCCATAGGGCTGAGCACAATTGGACCAGCGTCGTCTGGGTTTGGCCTGGGTAGGCCATCATTGTAAATAAGAATGTGTTCTTAACTGACTTGCCTAGTTAAAAACTGACTTGCCTAGTTAAATAAATGTTGATGACAACGATGCTGTTTGCACTTTGCTTCTTAATATAAATCCACAAGCATTCTATAATTACACTATTAGTTTATGTTTCTTACATCTTCAAACAGCTAGTTTGTATTTTCTTAGCAAGTTGGGCCTAAATCTTGTTAGCCGCTAATGCTAATTGCTAATGCTAATCGCTAATGCTAATCGCCATCTAGCTAATAAATGTACTGAGTCAGAGCAAACATAATTAGCTATACAGCCTGATAATACCAGTGATGGTATAGACCTAAATCAGTATGTTGTTTGTGCAACAGTATCTTCCAAATGAAAGAGGAATACGCGAAGCAAGAATGTTAGCTACATTAAGTAGCTAAGAGAAAACATTCTATGTAGCCAAAGATTATAGGGTCACCTAGGAAACATTTATCAACACTTTGGTTCCTACTCTGTCACAATAACTTCTCCCTGGCATTTTCATTCGTTGTCATGTCAAACAACACTGTATTCAAAGTGCCCACTATTATATTCTAACTATAGAATTTGAATAATCATTATATTTCTATGATTCCAACAGTTCACACAAGTGTTTTGCTCTAAATCGCAAGTCAAATCGCAATTGCAACATTTGGTAAAAAATAAGGCCTAGATTGTTTGCCAATATCGTGCAGCCCTACGTGGCAGTGTGGCAATGATCTCAAATGAGTGCAGGAATTGCAGAAATGTATGAAAATGCTGAAAATCATTTTGGGGTGAAGTTGAATTGAACAGTATAAAACAGTCATAATGGAGAAAGACCCAATGAAATCACTTGGAATGTATGTGTGCCACCCTATGGTCACGCACTTTTATTATTCAAAAACATAACATTCCGTCAAATACCGTCATACCATCCCCCCAAAAAATTATACCGTGATATGATATTTTGCCCATATCGCCCAGCCCTAATTGCGCATGGTGATCTTAGGCTTGTGTGCGGCTGCTCGGCCATGGAAACCCATTTTATGAAGCTCCCGACGAACAGTTCTTGTGCTGACATT
This sequence comes from Coregonus lavaretus, assembly GCF_964263955.1. Classification (NCBI taxonomy): domain Eukaryota; kingdom Metazoa; phylum Chordata; class Actinopteri; order Salmoniformes; family Salmonidae; genus Coregonus; species Coregonus lavaretus. The sequence continues at coordinate 11,015,693 of NC_139996.1, forward strand.
GCTTCCAGAGGCAGTTTGGAACTTGGTAGTGAGTGTTGCAACCGAGGAAAGACAATTTTTACGCACTACGCGCTTCAGCACTTGGCGGCCCCGTTCTGAGCTTGTGTGGCCTATCACTTCACGGCTGCTCCTAGACGTTTCCACTTCACAATAACATCACTTACAGTTGACTGGGGCAGCTCTAGCAGGGCAGATTAACTGACTTGTTGGAAAGGTGGCATCCTACAGTGAGGGAAAAAGTATTTGATCCCATTTTTACATTTTAGTCATTTTGTAGACACTCTTATCCAGAGCGACTTACAGTTAGTGAGTGCATACATTTTTTGTTTCATACTGGCCCCCCGTGGGAATCGAACCCACAACCCTGGCGTTGCAAGCGCCATGCTCTACCAACTGAGCTACACGGGGCTCCTGCTGATTTTGTACGTTTGCCCACTGACAAAGAAATTATCAGTCTATAATTTTAATGGTAGGTTTATTTGAACAGTGAGAGACAGAATAACTACAAAAAATCCAGAAAAACGCATGTCAAAAATGTTATAAATTGATTTGCATTTTAATGAGGGAAATAAGTATTTGACCCCCTCTCAATCAGAAAGATTTCTGTCTCCCAGGTGTATTTTATACAAGTAACGAGCTGAGATTAGGAGCACACTCTTAAAGGGAGTGCTCCTAATCTCAGCTTGTTACCTGTATAAAAGACACCTGTCCACAGAAGCAATCAATCAATCAGATTCCAAACTCTCCACCATGGCCAAGACCAAAGAGCTCTCCAAGGATGTCAGGGACAAGATTGTAGACCTACACAAGGCTGGAATGGGCTACAAGACCATCGCCAAGCAGCTTGGTGAGAAGGTGACAACAGTTGGTGCGATTATTCGCAAATGGAAGAAGCACAAAAGAACTGTCAGTCTCCCTCGGCCTGGGGCTCCATGGAAGATCTCACCTCGTGGAGTTGCAATGATCATGAGAACGGTGAGGAATAAGCCCAGAACTACACGGGAGGATCTTGTCAATGATCTCAAGGCAGCTGGGACCATAGTCACCAAGAAAACAATTGGTAACACACTACGCCGTGAAGGACTGAAATCCTGCAGCGCCCGCAAGGTCCCCCTGCTCAAGAAAGCACATATACATGCCCGTCTGAAGTTTGCCAATGAACATCTGAATGATTCAGAGGAGAACTGGGTGAAAGTGTTGTGGTCAGATGAGACCAAAATCGAGCTCTTTGGCATTACATTTTACATTTACGTCATTTAGCAGACGCTCTTATCCAGAGCAACTTACAAATTGAATCAACTCAACTCGCCGTGTTTGAAGGAGGAGGAATGCTGCCTATGACCCGAAGAACACCATCCCCACCATCAAACATGGAGGTGGAAACATTATGCTTTGGGGGGGGGGTTTCTGCTAAGGGGACAGGACAACTTCACTGCATCAAAGGGACGATGGACGGGGCCATGTACCGTCAAATCTTGGGTGAGAACCTCCTTCCCTCAGCCAGGGCATTGAAAATGGGTCGTGGATGGGTATTCCAGCATGACAATGACCCAAAACACACGGCCAAGGCAACAAAGGAGTGGCTCAAGAAGAAGCACATTAAGGTCCTGGAGTGGCCTAGCCAGTCTCCAGACCTTAATCCCATAGAAAATCTGTGGAGGGAGCTGAAGGTTCGAGTTGCCAAACGTCAGCCTCGAAACCTTAATGACTTGGAGAAGATCTGCAAAGAGGAGTGGGACAAAATCCCTCCTGAGATGTGTGCAAACCTGGTGGCCAACTACAAGAAACGTCTGACCTCTGTGATTGCCAACAAGGGTTTTGCCACCAAGTACTAAGTCATGTTTTGCAGAGGGGTCAAATACTTATTTCCCTCATTAAAATGCAAATCAATTTATAACATTTATGACGTGCGTTTTTCTGGATTTTTTTGTTGTTATTCTGTCTCTCACTGTTCAAATAAACCTACCATTACAATTATAGACTGATCATGTCTTTGTGGGCAAATGTACAAAATCAGCAGGGGATCAAATATTTTTTTCCCTCACTGTATGATGGTGCCACATTGAAAGTCACTGAGCTCTTCAGTAAGGCCATTCTACTGCCAATGTTTGTCTATGGAGATTGCATGACTGTGTGATCGATTTTATACACCTGTCAGCAGTGGGTGTGGCTGAAATAGCCATAGTGTATATAAAGTGTAATATTGGGACGCAAACTCAAAATTGAATACATTTCAACTCTATATCTGACATGGAACAAGTGTCTTCTTTTTTTTAAGCCCATAACCATGTGTGTGAGGTGTATACTTTTGTTTCAAAGTAGATTTGTTTAAGACCAAGAAACACTCTGTGTGTCCCTGATTTAGCCCACTGCAGTAAAAGGTTGTTAACTGACTGATTTGCATACAAACTGTAGTTGTGGTTGTTGTTGTTGGGTTTGAAGTAATTAATCTCCCTTCCTCTCTCCCCCTAGAACCCAGTGATCAGAGAGCTCTTCCCTGTGTTTGGTCCTAAGTCAGGAGGAACCATGCTCACCATCAGAGGCTCTTTCTTAGACAGCGGAAACACCAGACAGGTCACTGTGGGAAACGCCAGCTGTGAAATCCTTAGGTGAGTACCTAATGTTTCTGCTTCGAGTAAAAACGCTTGTGTGTATATGTACAATATACTGTACACTGGGTTTAATAGCTTTGGGTTTTGGGGTTAGCATTAGCGTTGAGTCTCGAGCTGATGTGGACATTATCCAAATGTAAGGAATTGTGTTGATGTGTGTGTACTTTCACCAATATGCCGGTGTGTGTGTGTGTGTTCTCCAATATCCTGATGTGTATTCTATCTCTTTCTCCAGTGTATCAGATACTATGCTGATGTGCAGGACCCCTCCCCAGTCGGTCCCATCCCGCCAGGCGGTGTATGTGAGGGTGGACTCTGTGGTCCGGGAGGCTCCTGTACTCTTCACCTACAACAAAGACCCTCTCATCTCCTCCATCCAGCCCACACGATCCTTTATCAGGTCTGTACCCCATCCAATACTACCCCAATACTAACCTTAACCCCAATACTAACCCTAACCCTCTCATCTGGTACTGAATCCTAACTTCCACACCACATGAGGAAGGCAGGCCGTAGATAAATAACATTAGTGGAAAAATAAGGTGTTGACAGAGGAAGCTAGGGAAAGAGATGAACCATTATTACCCATAGAAAGATGTTCCATATAGGATACAGGTGTCAGAGAAGAAATGATAGAGAGCAGGGGGGAGTTTATGAAAACAGAGAAGTCACAGACAGAAATAACAGGTAGCAGTGTGTGGAGTGTATAAAGGAGAGGAGAACGTGAGAAAGATATTCACAGAGGAGAAGTGGGCGAAGGGGGACACATTAGCGCTAGGCTTTATGACGGGAAGTAGTGGTGGCTAACGTTTATGGCCAGGACAGCAGGTTTCCCCATTGAAATCACAATGCATCTTTTATGCATAGCTCTTATAGGCAGCTAGTGTCTAATGACCAACAGCCATTTCCCCCCATAGAGATCCCATTGTATCATTATTCATGGCTACTCTCTCTGTGTCCCCAATAGCGGAGGCAGCACGGTGGTGGCCCAGGGCTTCTACCTTCACTCTACTCTCCAGCCTCAGATGGTGCTCATCCCCACAGCCCAGGACAGCAAGGTCTTCACTGTGGTGAGTGTCTTATTTTGTCACGATCGTCGTAAGAAGCAGACCAAGGCGCAGCGTGATATGCGTACATCTTTTAATGAGTACTTTAAACACGAACAACAAACGATACGTGACGTCCTAAGGTTAACAAACACAAACCTCTCCGGAACAAGATCCCACAAATGACAAGTGCAAAACAGGCTGCCTAAGTATGGTTCCCAATCAGAGACAACAAGCCACAGCTGCCTCTGATTGGGAACCACCCCGGCCAACATAGAAACACATGAACTAGAAAATGAACATAGAACACTAAACATAGAAACTAACACCCTGGCTCAACATATACGAGTCCCCAGAGCCAGGGCGTGACATATTTAACCTTTATTGAACTAGGATTGAGGTTTAGGAAGACCTTTTTCCCGTTGAGTGTCTGTCTGTCTGTCGAGACGACCAACTAGAAATCTGCCTGCCTGCGCAAAAACAAAATAACTCTGGGCCCCTGTCACACACACTGTGTGGCTGGTATTGTCGTTTAGGCCCCTGAAAAGAGGAGAAAATAAGTTCAATAACAGGAGGAACAGAGGTAGATAGATTTGTATAAATTGAGGGGAAAGGAAATGGAAAACCCACGCTCCATATGTGAGAGTCATCACTTCTGAGTCACACAGTAACATTACAGTAGCTGACCTGGACTATAATCTGGTTTTAATCTGGGGGGATTCTCTTTGTCTGCATGCATTCCAAATGGCACCTTATTGGGCCCTGGTCAAAAGTAGTGCACTACGTAGGGAATAGGGTGGCATTTGAGACACAGAGATGGTTTATTATCTTGCTTCAATCTGGGTTGATTCTCCTTATCCGTAGTATGCGTTCCAGCAGGTATATCTCACTGGTCATCCCCAAAGCCAACACCTCCTTTGGTCACCATTCCTTCCAGTTCTCTGCTGCAAATGACTGGAACGAACTGCACAAATCTCTGAAGCTGGAGACACTTATCTCCCTCACTATCTTTAAGCATCAGTTGTCAGAGAAGCTTACCGATCACTGCAATTGTACACATCCCATCTGTAATTAGCCCACCCAACTACCTCATCCCCATATTGTTATTTACAATGTTATTTTATTTTGCTCATTTACACCCCAGTATCTATATTTATAATATAAATAAATAATATATATATATATATATATATATATATATATATATATATTATCTCTATTTGCACATCATCTTCTGCACATATATCACTCCAGTGTTAATACTAAATTATAATTGTAATTATTTTGCACTATGGCCTATTTATTGCCTTACCTCCATAACTTACTACATTTGCACACACTGTATATAGATTTTCTATTGTGTTATTGACTGTACGTTTTGTTTATTCCATATGTAACTCTGTGTTGTTGTTGTTTTTTCCGCACTGCTTTGCTTTATCTTGGCCAGGTCGCAGTTGTAAATGAGAACTTGTTCTCAACTGGCTTACCTGGTTAAATAAAGGTGAAAAAAAATATATATATATATAATAATTCTAGGAAAGCTATGGTACGTACACGTGTATTCGGGTGCTGCCATGGTTACCATGGTTACCATCAATCTGGGTTGATTCTCCTTATTCTAGGAAAGCTATGGTACGTACACGTGTATTCGGGTGCTGCCATGGTTACCATGATTACCATGGCACTAAAGAACCCCTGACCTGACTCTATAAGTTCATTCCACTTTTATAAGGAACCCTGATAACTATCTGGAAGCTCAGGTTTCATTGCAGTTGTTTTTGAAATGTTACCCTCTGCCTTGAAAAAAGGGAAGAAAGATTAAGGACTGGTACACCTTAGTGTTGGGGGCTGGTGGTGTGTCGGGGGTTGGTAATGTGTTGGGGGTTGGGTGTGGGGGTCAGAGTTGGACCACATTTTAACATGTTGTTCACTGAACCACAACAAATACTCATTTACACACAAGTGGCCTCTATCTGATGTTGTGTGGCTTGTTTTCGGGAAGAGGGGAGGGGGACAGGACAGATAGTGCTTTGTTATCTTGCAACGTGAGGCACACTGGCAGGTTTAGTCATGACCCCCGCCAGGCGTCAATTCGTAAGAGTTCATGCATACAGTATAATAACGTTTTTGTTCGTTTTGGACTTCGGCAATGGTTTTTTCGTCTATTCGGGCACACTACAAGTCAGTAGCCGAAGTCTACGCCCCATCGTCATTGAGGAAGTGTGTACTGGCTACGGCGTCTCAAAATGGACAAACAGTACAATTAGTGCTTTTTCTCGTTTTTCAAGCGAAGGTCTTTTAGAGGAGCACACCGTTCAGCCGAACTGAAGCTGACGCCTTTAGGAGACAAATACACACACCCTGCCAAACAAAATCCCTTACCTCCAACGCCCCTCTACCCCGAGCTGTATCAGCTACAACCAACCCCCACTCCTGATACACAACCACACACATAGACACACACACACACAGACACACACACACACACACACACACACACACACACAACAGCTCACCTTTCAGTTTCCCTTTCACTGACCCCCTCCTGGTGTGACCTGTGATTAGGTTAGTTAGAGCTCTATAGAGCCCCAGGGAGGGACGGATCAGCACTGAGAGACAACAGGAGAGGAAGGATGAGAGGGGGGTGAGGGATGAGGAAGGGAGGGATGAGGGATGAGGGGGGTGATATTGATGTTACGTTTATGATTTGAAAGTTGAATCCATGAAGATTTGGAATGTATAATGATTAGAATTTCAGTCCATTTTCTCAATAGACTTTAATGGAAATGGGATCAACCATGAGTAAATAAGTGTGTCTCAATGCCTTCATTGGGTTTGGCCCTATTAATTTATTTCATTTCAAACTAATACCTAAGCCCCAGAGGATACTGGCTAGCTGATAGTGAATATACAAGACAAGACAGAGACCTGTACTGGGTTTAACAACATGGGCTATCATTACTAAAGATTTAGGATGGGGGGATAATGCCCTAGCCCCCTAGAAGGATAATGTCCTAGCACCCTAGAAGGATAATGCCCTAGACCCCTAAAATGATAATTCCCTAGACCCCTAGAATGATAATGCCCTAGCACCCTAGAAGGATAATGCCCTAGACCCTTTAAAGGATAATTCCCTAGACCCCTAGAAGGATAATGCCCTAGACCCCTAGCACTACACCTGTTGCCTCTTACATTGTTTACAGTAACAAGGAAGAGACAGGATGAGTTGAAGCATTCTCTAGGAAGAGACAGGATGAGTTGACACATTCTCTAGGAAGAGACATGATGAGTTGAAGCATTCTCAAGGAAGAGACAGGATTAGTTGAAGCATTCTCAAGGAAGAGACAGGATGAGTTGAAGCATTCTCTATGAAGAGACAGGATGGTTGAAGAATTCTCTATGACCATTGCCGACAGGATGAGGAGAAAGCGTTCTCGAGGAAGAGACAGGATGAGTTGAAGCATTCTCTAGGAAGAGACAGGATGAGTTGAAGCATTCTCTAGGAAGAGATAGGATGAGTTGAAGAATTCTCTAGGAAGAGACAGGATAAGTTGAAGCATTCTCAAGGAAGAGACAGGATGAGTTGAAGAATTCTCTAGGAAGAGACAGAATTAGTTGAAGCATTCTCTAGGAAGAGACAGGATGAGTTGAATCATTCTCTAGGAAGAGACAGGATGAGTTGAAGCATTCTCTAGGAAGAGACAGGATAAGTTGAAGCATTCTCAAGGAAGAGACAGGATAAGTGGAAGCATTCTCTAGGAAGAGACAGAATGAGTTGAAGCATTCTCTAGGAAGAGACAGGATGAGTTGAAGCATTCTCTAGGAAGAGACAGGATGAGTTAAAGCATTCTCTAGGAAGAGAGGATGAGTTGAAGCATTCTCTAGGAAGAGACAGGATAAGTTGAAGAATTCTCTAGGAAGAGACAGAATGAGTTGAAGCATTCTCTAGGAAGAGACAGGATGGGTTGAATCATTCTCTAGGAAGAGAGGATGAGTTGAACCATTCTCTAGGAAGAGACAGTATGAGTTGAATAATTATCTAGGAAGAGACATGATGAGTTGAAGCGTTCTCAAGGAAGAGACAGGATGAGTTGAAGCGTTCTCGAGGAAGAGACAGGATGAGTTGAATTGTTCTCGAGGAAGAGACAGGATGAGTTGAAGCATTCTCGAGGAAGACAGGATGAGTTGAAGCGTTCTCAAGGAAGAGACAGGATGAGTTGAAGCGTTCTCGAGGAAGAGACAGGATGAGTTGAAGCGTTCTCGAGGAAGAGACAGTATAAGGCACAGTATTGTTTTGACCCACAGCATGGTAGAGAGAGAGAGGGAGAGAGAGAGAGAGAGAGAGAGAGAGAGAGAGAGAGAGAGAGAGAGAGAGTCCCTCTGTTTCCAAAGAGGACACCCCTGGATATAAAAATGCATTCTATTATTTGCACATTGTCACATTTTAAATGCTATACTATATTTATTCTGTAAGTCGCTCTGGATAAGAGCGTCTGCTAAATGACTAAAATGTAAATGTAAATGTAAATATTTTTACCGCTGATAATATAATATTTTAAACGTTGTTGTAAATGTTTTGTGTGTGTAATGTTTACTGTTAATGTCTGGTTGTTGTTGTCTTTGTTTTGTTTCATTAGCATTGTTGGTTTTTGTTGTTGTTGTTTTGTTTATTGTTTATTTTACTTGCTTTGGCAATGTAAACATGTTTCCCATGCCATAAAGCCCCTTTGAATTGAATTGAATTGAAAGAGAGAGAGAGAGAGAGGGAGAGAAAGAGAAAGAGAGAGAAGGATCCCTCTATTTCCAAAGAGGACACCCCTGGATATATGAATGCCAGAGCAGTCATCTGAGCACAGCCTGTCATCATCCTCCACCACACCAGCTCTGTGTTTGTTCAGTGGTAAAGAAAGGGAAAGAAAACTGTGTTCCGTGTTCAGTTTCATCTCCTGATGGTGGGTAGCCTGACTGCACAGACCACTGGCTGACATTTAATATCAGTAAAGAGATGTGGTTGGAATAGGAATCAATCCACACATACAGTATGTACATAATGTACACTGAGTGTACAAAACATTAAGAACACCTTCCTTATATTGAGTTGCACCCCCTTTTGCCCTCAGAACGGCCTCAATTCGTCGGGGAATGGACTCCACAAGGTTTCAAAAGTGTTCCACAGGGATGCTGGCCCATGTTGACTCCAATGCTTCCCACAGTTGTGTCAAGTTGGCTGGATGTCCTTTGGGTAGTGGACCATTCTTGATACAGACGGGAAGCAGTTGAGCGTGCAGTGTTGCAGTTCAAAGGCTTCAAAGTACTTCAGTCTTTTGTCTTGCCCATTTACCCTCTGAATGGCACTTCTTTAACCTGTCTCCTCCCCTTCATCTACACTGATTTGAAGTGGATTTAACAGGTGACATCAATAACGGATCCTAGCTTTCACCTGGATTCACCTGGTCAGTCAATGTCATGGAAAGAGCAGTTGTTCCTAATGTTTTGTACACTCACTGTATGCATGCAGGATGTCAATTCAATTCAAAGGGGCAATCACACACACATATGCACACAGTATCTTGCACAGATGCACACATGCTCACAAGCACACACACACACACACACACACACACACACACACTCTGCTTGAGCCTCTTCCTGTTGACTTCATACCAACCAGGTCTAGAAGAGAAGAAACACAACCCTTCCATAGAACCACAGTGAGACTTGGGGCCTCGACAACAGCATGAGGGAAAGAGGTCAGAGAAGAATAAAAACTCCAGCATTGACTTGATATCGGTTTCTCAGATCTGAAGTAAAGCCGAGGATCAAGCCGTCTCAGCTTTCACACAAACATGAAAGGAACGTTTTTTTCTTCTTTTATGAGCCGCAGGGAAAAGCTGGCATGGTCAAAAAGCCAAAGGGACCACGAGAAAAGAGGGATAGAGCCATAGATCAGAGTTAGTGTGAATTTTCACATTACTACGGCCGGTGGCGGAGTGAGATACCAGGCCAGGGGGTTGTGTGTGGAGTGGTTGATAGGGCAGTGGCGGTTGCGGTCTGTCAGAGAGTTTGTTTTACTAGACTAGCCAAACACCTGTTGTAAGGATTCATAGAGACCTAGGTCTGGTCTGGTCTGGTCTGGTCTGCCTTTCCCGTCTCTTACACTCTCAGCAGCATGTCCAATGCCCAGCCTGAGGGAAGGCCTGAGGGGTCAAGTGCGAGGCCTCTTCCCCTTCCCCTTCTTGGCCACATGGCTACAGTCATCTGTGTTAGCTATCTGATTGTCTAAGCCAGGTTGCTATGGGGGTCACCAACTGTCACCATACATTAGCATAGCATAGCATATACTTTCATTGTTAGCACCAGTCCTTAGCCTGTACAGTTGGTATGTTAGAAGGCAGCTTTGTTTGACTCTTTCTGGGACTGTGGATAGAGGCTCCGCCATCTCCATGGTCTCCATCTTGAGAGTACTGGGTTGCCGGTTCACTCATAATCACAGCCAACTACCCACCCAGGCTCTTTCGCTACAATATTTACCCCCAATTAGTTGTATTCACAGCCACTCTGCTCCCAACCCACGGTCATTCAGACAGTCTACCCACACTGCCTAAACAAGAAGAGACATTTATGAAACAACGACTCTTTCCCATATAGTGAGTAGTGACTGACTGAGGTTTCCCATAATTCACAGGATATGTGTCTAAACTCTCCAGGGGACCATTTTACCTTATAGTAGGCCTGTTTAGTTGCTCCCTCTAGTAGGCCTGTTTAGTTGCTCCCTCTAGTAGGCCTGTTAAGTTGCTCCCTCTAGTAGGCCTGTTTAGTTGCTCCCTGTAGTAGGCCTGTTAAGTTGCTCCCTGTAGTAGGCCTGTTTAGTTGCTCCCTCTAGTAGGCCTGTTTAGTTGCTCCCTCTAGTAGACCTGTTTAGTTGCTCCCTCTACTAGGCCTGTTTAGTTGCTCCCTCTACTAGGCCTGTTTAGTTGCTCCCTGTAGAAGGCCTGTTTAGTTGGTCCCTCTAGTAGGCCTGTTTAGTTGCTCCCTCTAGTAGGCCTGTTTAGTTGCTCCCTCTAGTAGGCCTGTTTAGTTGCTCCCTCTAGTAGGCCTGTTTAGTTGCTCCCTGTAGGCATGTTTAGTTGCTCCCTCTAATAGGCATGTTTAGTTGCTCCCTCTAATAGGCCTGTTTAGTTGCTCCCTCTAGTAGCCCTGTTTAGTTGCTCCCTCTAGTAGGTCTGTTTAGTTGCTCCCTCTAGTAGGCCTGTTTAGTTGGTCCCTCTAGTAGGCCTGTTTAGTTGCTCCATGTAGTAGGCCTGTTTAGTTGCTCCCTCTAGTAGACCTGTTTAGTTGCTCCCTCTAGTAGACCTGTTTAGTTGCTCCCTCTAGTAGGCCTGTTTAGTTGCTCCCTCTAGTAGACCTGTTTAGTTGCTTCCTCTAGTAGACCTGTTTAGTTGCTCCCTCTAGTAGACCTGTTTAGTTGCTCCCTCTAGTAGACCTGTTTAGTTGCTCCCTCTAGTAGGCCTGTTTAGTTGCTCCCTGTAGGCATGTTTAGTTGCTCCCTCTAGTAGGCCTGTTTAGTTGCTCCCTCTAGTAGCCCTGTTTAGTTGATCCCTCTAGTAGGTCTGTTTAGTTGCTCCCTCTAGTAGGCCTGTTTAGTTGGTCCCTCTAGTAGGCCTGTTTAGTTGCTCCCTGTAGTAGGCCTGTTTAGTTGCTCCCTCTAGTAGACCTGTTTAGTTGCTCCCTCTAGTAGACCTGTTTAGTTGCTCCCTCTAGTAGGCCTGTTTAGTTGCTCCCTCTAGTAGACCTGTTTAGTTGCTCCCTCTAGTAGACCTGTTTAGTTGCTCCCTCTAGTAGACCTGTTTAGTTGCTCCCTCTAGTAGACCTGTTTAGTTGCTCCCTCTAGTAGGCCTGTTTAGTTGCTCCCTGTAGGCATGTTTAGTTGCTCCCTCTAATAGGCCTGTTTAGTTGCTCCCTCTAGTAGCCCTGTTTAGTTGCTCCCTCTAGTAGGTCTGTTTAGTTGCTCCCTCTAGTAGGCCTGTTTAGTTGGTCCCTCTAATAGGCCTGTTTAGTTGCTCCCTCTAGTAGGCCTGTTTAGTTGCTCCCTGTAGTAGGCCTGTTTAGTTGCTCCCTCTAGTAGACCTGTTTAGTTGCTCCCTCTAGTAGACCTGTTTAGTTGCTCCCTCTAGTAGGCCTGTTTAGTTGCTCCCTGTAGGCATGTTTAGTTGCTCCCTCTAATAGGCCTGTTTAGTTGCTCCCTCTAGTAGGCCTGTTTAGTTGCTCCCTGTAGTAGGCCTGTTTAGTTGCTCCCTCTAGTAGACCTGTTTAGTTGCTCCCTCTAGTAGGCCTGTTTAGTTGCTCCCTCTAGTAGGTCTGTTTAGTTGCTCCCTCTAGTAGGCCTGTTTAGTTGCTCCCTCTAGTAGCCCTGTTTAGTTGCTCCCTGTAGTAGGCCTGTTTAGTTGCTCCCTCTAGTAGACCTGTTTAGTTGCTCCCTCTAGTAGACCTGTTTAGTTGGTCCCTCTAGTAGGCCTGTTTAGTTGCTCCCTGTAGTAGGCCTGTTTAGTTGCTCCCTCTAGTAGACCTGTTTAGTTGCTCCCTCTAGTAGACCTGTTTAGTTGCTCCCTCTAGTAGGCCTGTTTAGTTGCTCCCTGTAGGCATGTTTAGTTGCTCCCTCTAATAGGCCTGTTTAGTTGCTCCCTCTAGTAGGCCTGTTTAGTTGCTCCATGTAGTAGGCCTGTTTAGTTGCTCCCTGTAGTAGGCCTGTTTAGTTGCTCCCTCTAGTAGACCTGTTTAGTTGCTCCCTCTAGTAGGCCTGTTTAGTTGCTCCCTCTAGTAGGTCTGTTTAGTTGCTCCCTCTAGTAGGCCTGTTTAGTTGCTCCCTCTAGTAGCCCTGTTTAGTTGCTCCCTGTAGTAGGCCTGTTTAGTTGCTCCCTCTAGTAGACCTGTTTAGTTGCTCCCTCTAGTAGACCTGTTTAGTTGGTCCCTCTAGTAGGCCTGTTTAGTTGCTCCCTGTAGTAGGCCTGTTTAGTTGCTCCCTCTAGTAGACCTGTTTAGTTGCTCCCTCTAGTAGACCTGTTTAGTTGCTCCCTCTAGTAGGCCTGTTTAGTTGCTCCCTGTAGGCATGTTTAGTTGCTCCCTCTAATAGGCCTGTTTAGTTGCTCCCTCTAGTAGGCCTGTTTAGTTGCTCCATGTAGTAGGCCTGTTTAGTTGCTCCCTCTAGTAGACCTGTTTAGTTGCTCCCTCTAGTAGACCTGTTTAGTTGCTCCCTCTAGTAGGCCTGTTTAGTTGCGCCCTCTAGTAGACCTGTTTAGTTGCTCCCTCTAGTAGACCTGTTTAGTTGCTCCCTCTAGTAGACCTGTTTAGTTGCTCCCTCTAGTAGACCTGTTTAGTTGCTCCCTCTAGTAGGCCTGTTTAGTTGCTCCCTGTAGGCATGTTTAGTTGCTCCCTCTAGTAGGCCTGTTTAATTGCTCCCTCTAGTAGCCCTGTTTAGTTGCTCCCTCTAGTAGGTCTGTTTAGTTGCTCCCTCTAGTAGGCCTGTTTAGTTGGTCCCTCTAGTAGGCCTGTTTAGTTGCTCCCTGTAGTAGGCCTGTTTAGTTGCTCCCTCTAGTAGACCTGTTTAGTTGCTCCCTCTAGTAGACCTGTTTAGTTGCTCCCTCTAGTAGGCCTGTTTAGTTGCTCCCTCTAGTAGACCTGTTTAGTTGCTCCCTCTAGTAGACCTGTTTAGTTGCTCCCTCTAGTAGACCTGTTTAGTTGCTCCCTCTAATAGGCCTGTTTAGTTGCTCCCTCTAGTAGGCCTGTTTAGTTGCTCCCTGTAGTAGGCCTGTTTAGTTGCTCCCTCTAGTAGACCTGTTTAGTTGCTCCCTCTAGTAGACCTGTTTAGTTGCTCCCTCTAGTAGGCCTGTTTAGTTGCTCCCTGTAGGCATGTTTAGTTGCTCCCTCTAATAGGCCTGTTTAGTTGCTCCCTCTAGTAGGCCTGTTTAGTTGCTCCCTGTAGTAGGCCTGTTTAGTTGCTCCCTCTAGTAGACCTGTTTAGTTGCTCCCTCTAGTAGACCTGTTTAGTTGCTCCCTCTAGTAGGCCTGTTTAGTTGCTCCCTGTAGGCATGTTTAGTTGCTCCCTCTAATAGGCCTGTTTAGTTGCTCCCTCTAGTAGGCCTGTTTAGTTGCTCCCTGTAGTAGGCCTGTTTAGTTGCTCCCTCTAGTAGACCTGTTTAGTTGCTCCCTCTAGTAGGCCTGTTTAGTTGCTCCCTCTAGTAGGTCTGTTTAGTTGCTCCCTATAGTAGGCCTGTTTAGTTGGTCCCTCTAGTAGGCCTGTTTAGTTGCTCCCTGTAGTAGGCCTGTTTAGTTGCTCCCTCTAGTAGACCTGTTTAGTTGCTCCCTCTAGTAGACCTGTTTAGTTGGTCCCTCTAGTAGGCCTGTTTAGTTGCTCCCTGTAGTAGGCCTGTTTAGTTGCTCCCTCTAGTAGACCTGTTTAGTTGCTCCCTCTAGTAGACCTGTTTAGTTGCTCCCTCTAGTAGGCCTGTTTAGTTGCTCCCTCTAGTAGACCTGTTTAGTTGCTCCCTCTAGTAGACATGTTTAGTTGCTCCCTCTAGTAGACCTGTTTAGTTGCTCCCTCTAGTAGACCTGTTTAGTTGCTCCCTCTAGTAGGCCTGTTTAGTTGCTCCCTGTACTAGGCCTGTTTAGTTGCTCCCTGTAGAAGGCCTGTTTAGTTGCTCCCTGTTGAATAGCGCACACACTCACCAGACTCATTTGTGATTGCTTGCTTTTGTTCGATCCTCTAGTGCAGGTTATGTGTGATAGAACAGGGCCTGCGGGGGTAGTGTGTGTGTGTGTGTGTGTGTGTCTGTGTGTGTGTGTGTGTGTGTGTGTGTGTGTGTGTGTGTGTGTGTGTGTGTGCATGCGTGTGTGAGTAAACGAGGCCTGCAGGGCCAGTGTGTGTGAGTGTGTGTGTTTTTGCACTCCACCTGGGATATTGCTCAACAGCGACCCGGGTTTGGAAGTCCGTCCAGGGGAGCCGAACTGCTAACAGGAAGGTTCTGCAACACTTAAAACCAGCCCTGCTTCTCCACCCATGGCAACTGTGGTTAGAGGAAACGACGCTCATGGGAATTTGAGTTCAATCCTTTTGTTAGAGCCAACGTATTGACAAGTCAGAGACTACCAGGTTCCGGAAAAGTTGGCCTCTAGTGAGGAGTACAGCCAAAGACAGGCTGGGTTACTGTAAATGCACATTGTGACAACTGCTGATGTAAAAAAGGCTTTATGAATACATTTGATTGATTGATTGATTGATTCAGTGATAGATATTCCACTCCTGCCGTGATATGTAAAAACCTGCCACCTAATAAAATGTGTTAGCAGAAAAGATATGTACTGTGGTACAGAACGACTACTAGAAACGTGTTTGGGGTCATTTCTGGGGCCATGTGGTACTTTGGGCTTGATGTCTGTCTGTGTGGGATATCTCTACTCAAGGACATGTTTGCTTTTTTCATTAGTCTTCTACAAAACAATATAGCAAAAACATTAAAGATTAACAACAGAAACAATGAAATAAAAGCAACCAGAAGTTGCCATCCAGTAGGTACAGAATAATATATAAAGTAAGTATACAGAGTTGTGATATTGTATTTGTATTTGTGTTTATTATGGATCCCCATTAGCTGCTGCCAAGACAGCAGCTACTCTTTCTCGGATCCAGCAAAATTAAGGCAGTTATACAATTTTAAAAACATTATAATACATTCACAACAGATTTCACAACACATTAAGTGTGTGCCCTCAGGCCCCTACTCTACTACCACATATCGACAACACAAAATCCATGTGTATGTGTGTGTATAGTGCGTATGTTATTGTGTGTGTGTATGCATGAGTCTGTGCCTATTTTGTTGTTGCTTCACAGTCCCCGCTGTTCCATAAGGTGTATTTTATCTGTTTTTTAATCTAATATTATTGCTTGCATGAGTTACTTGATGTGGAATAGAGTGCTCTATGTAGTACTGTGCGCCTCCTGTAGTCAGTTCTGGACTTGGAGACTGTGATGAGACCTCTGGTGGCATGTCTTGTGGGGGTATGCATGGGTGTCTGAGCTGTGTGCCAGTAGTTCAAACAGACAGCTCGTTGCATTCAACATGTCAATACCTCTCACAAATACAAGTAGTGATGAAGTCAATCTCTCCTCCACTTCGAGCCAGGAGAGATTGACATGCATATTATTCATGTTAGCTCTCTGTGTACATCCAAGGGCCAGCCATGCTGCCCTGTTCTGAGCCAATTGCAATTTTTCTAAGTCCCTCTTTATGGCACCTGACCACACGATTGAACAGTAGTCCAGCTGCGACAAAACTAGGGCCTGTAGGAACTGTCTTGTTGATACTGCTGTTAAGAAGGCAGAGAAGCGCTTTATTATGGACAGACTTCTCCCCATTTTAGCTACTGTTGTATCAATGTGTTTTGACCATGACAGTTTACAATCCAGGGTTACTCCAAGCAGTTTAGTCATCTCAACTTGCTCAATTTCCACATTATTCATTACAAGATTTAGTTGAGGTTTAGGGTTTGGTGAATGATTTGTCCCAAATACAATGCTTTTAGTTTTTGAAATATTTAGGACTAACTTATTCCTTGCCACCTATTCTGAAACTAACTGCAGCTGTTTGTTAAGTGTTGCAGTGATTTCAGTTGCTGTAGTAGCTGACATGTATAGTGTTGAGTCATCCGCATACATAGACACATTGGCTTTACTCAAAGCCAGTGGCATGTCGTTAGTAAAGATTGAGAAAAGTAAGGGGCCTAGACAGCTGCCCTGGGGAATTCCTGATTCTACCTGGATTATGTTGGAGAGGCTTCCATTAAAGAACACCTTCTATGTTCTGTTAGACAGATAATGCTTTAGCCACAATATAGCATGGGGTGTAAAGCCATAACACATACGTTTTTCCAGCAGCAGACTATGATCAATAATGTCAAAAGCCACACTGAAGTCTAACAAAACAGCCCCACAATATTTTTATCATTAATTTCTCTCAGCCAATCATCAGTTATTTGTGTAAGTGCTGTGCTTGTTGAATGTCCTTCCCTATAAGCGGGCTGAAACTCTGTTGTCAATTTGTTTACTGTAAAATAGCATTGTATCAGGTCAAACACAATTTTTCCCTAAAGTTTACTAAGGGTTGGTAACAGGCTGATTGGTCGGCTATTTGAGCCAGTAAAGGTGGCTTTACTATTTTTAGGTAGCGGAATGACTTTTACTTCCCTTCAGGCCTGAGGAAACACACTTTCTATTAGGCTTAAATTGAAGATGTGGCAATATCATCCACTATTATCCTCAGTAATTTTCCATCCAAGTTGTCAGACCCCGGTGGCTTGTCATTGTTGATAGACAACAATAATTTTTTCACCTCTTCCACACTCACTTTATGGAATTCAAAATTACAATGATTGTCTTTCAATAATTTGGTCAGATATACTTGGATGTGTAGTGTCAGTGTTTGTTGCTGGCATGTCATGCCTAAGTTTGCTAATCTTGCCAATGAAATAATCAGGCAATATCAGTGGGTTTTGTGATGAATGAGCCATCTGATTCAATGAATGATGGAGCTGAGTTTGCCTTTTTGCCCAAAATGTCATTTAAGGTGCTCCAAAGCTTTTTACTATCATTCTTTATGTTATTTATCTTTGTTTATGTCATTTATCTTTGTTTGATATTGTATTGTTAACAAGATATTATCAGTTAATCAGGTCTTCCTGGTTTGTCAATGATATCCATTACTCCCAGTTACTTTCGAATACAGGTTTTTGGAATCTTAAGGCATATGTGAAGCTTTCCATATTAAAGATGTCTTGGATTGTACTAGGACATCTAGATAAATATACAATATCAATGGCCCCTAACCACACTGCAAACATTTACACTTGGCTGTCTACTCTGGGCAGAGTTGAACTGGTTTTGTCTACCCCACAGCTGTGTGGACTGGAGGCTACGGAGAATCAGCTGCCGGTGCACTTTCAGGAGGCCTTTATTAAAAACACACACAGAGTTCCATAAGGAACACCAGATTGCTCTACATAGGAAGCATTGGGACCCGCGACTCCAGAATCACATCAAGAAGCGTTTCTAGAACCCGTCCTCACCTCCTCCGGGCTTCTAACCACATTCAGCACCACTTCCTCAATCTCCAGTTAGACGCGAGGAGCCAAAAATGTCAAGCATAGCCAGTGACTCTCCACGGTAGTTGTGTTAGAGGAAAGAAATGCCATGGCCAGGCAGATGTTACAGGCAGGAGAAACGTGTCAAACTAGCCCGTCTGGTGTTCAACCTTCCCAAGTTCTCTCACGTCACCCCCCTCCTCCGCACACTCCACTGGCTTCCAGTTGAAGCTCGCATCCGTTACAAGACCATGGTGCTTGCCTATGGAGCAGTGAGGGGAACGGCACCTCCGTACCTTCAGGCTCTCATCAGTCCCTACACCCAAACGAGGGCATTGCGTTCATCCACCTCTGGCCTGCTGGCTCCCCTTCCTCTGCGGAAGCATAGTTCCCGCTCAGCCCAGTCAAAACTGTTCGCTGCTCTGGCACCCCAATGGTGGAACAAGCTCCCTCACGACGCCAGGACAGCGGAGTCACTCACCACCTTCCGGAGACATTTGAAACCCCACCTCTTTAAGGAACACCTGGGATAGGATAAAGTAATCCTTCTACCCCCCCCCCCCCCCCAAAAAAAAAAAATATATATATATATAGTATAATTGTAAAGTGGTTATTCCACTGGCTATAGGGTGAATGCACCAATTTGTAGTCGCTCTGGATAAGAGCGTCTGCTAAATGACGTAAATGTGCCCTTGAGCAAGGCACTTAACCCTAATTGCTCCTGTAAGTCGCTCTGGATAAGAGCGTCTGCTAAATGACTAAAATGTAAATGTAAATGTAAAGTGATTCTCTGTGTTTGAATGTATCTGAATATGTTGTTTCTATGTCAAACAGTTTTGTTATATTTCAGTCTTCTGTGATGTATATAAAGTGTAATATTGGTATACAAACTCAAAATTGAATACATTCCAACTCTATATCTGACATGGTACAGATGTCTTCTTTCTTTAAGCCCATCACCATGTGTGTGAGGTGTATACTTTTGTTTCAAAGTAGATTTGTTTAAGACTACCAAGAAACACTCTGTGTGACCCTGATTTATCCCAGTGCAGTAAAATTATCAAACAAATGTAGAAATTACAGGGGGAAAATGTACAGGGGTGTTGGACCTGACCCGGCCTTTTCAAAAGCACACCCTGGTTGAACTCTCATGAGTAGGCTGGCCAAGATTCACCGACACAGTTAGAAAATGGAGTGAAAATGTCTACCCTTAGCATTCACAGCTGGGTTGGATGTGCTAGGTTGGATTATATACAGTATTTGACTGTCTTCCAAAACTTTGGGGCTTTATCATGACCTCCTGGAACTCTGATGTGCAGTATTGAAAGGAATGTTCCACCTTGTGCTTTTAGATGGCCAGATGCACTATCCATATTTAGACATAACGATATTGTAGAGATGTAGAAACAGAACGACATACCTGCAGCATGAGGCCTCCCGGATGGCGCAGCGGTCTAAGTGAGGCGTCACTACAGACCCGGGTTTGATCCCAGGCTGTGTCGCGTTCCGGCCACGACCGGGGGACCCATGAGGCAGCGTACAATTGGCCCAGCGTCATCCGGGTTAGGGGAGGGTTTGGCCGTCCGGGATGTCCTTGTCCCATCGCGCTCTAGCGACTCCTTATGGCGGGCCGGGCACATGCACGCTGACTTCGGTCGCCAGTTGTACAGCGTTTCCTCCGACACATTGGTGCGGCTGGCTACCGGGTTAAGCGAGCAGTGTGTCAAGAAGCAGTGCCGCTTGGCAGGGTTGTGTTTCGGAGGACACATGGCTCTCGACCTTCGCCTCTCCCGAATCTGTAGGGGAGTTGCAGCGATGGGACAAGACTGTAAATACCAGTTGGGGATAAAAAGGAAAAAATAGGAATCTGGACCAGATTCATGGTCTTTGAATGGAACGTTTCAAATGGAACCAACTATCTGACAGAATGACATGTCAACACAGCTTTCATCGCGCTTCACAAATCCTCATCCCCCTTATTGATTGTAAGCCATGTAAACAGAGAAACAGAGCCACTGTCAAACACACTTGGTGTCAATGCGTCTGTTTAGAATCGGACGCCAGAGGGGGGAATAATTTGGATAGTGCACCATCACCATCACAACCTTTATGTAGAGGGATTTAAGGTGGCTTTATCTTATGTATAAGAAAATATTACATACACACATCCATTGTCTCTGAGCAGGTGCTGGATATATATATTTTTAAATAAAAGGTGAAAAGAGACTCTTATAATCCTTTCTGTTACGTGGCTCTCAATTGGGCGATCTAGCTCAATAGCTCTTAGCAGTGGCGGCTCCTGAAAAAATTCTCAGGGGGGGCAATTTTTCTGATGATTTAGGTGACCTACACACATTTTCAAAAAGATATGTCCAGCAACAACATGAAGACAGGGGCAGCATATAAGTCAATGCCAGAAGCATTTATTGACTGATCTCAAAAGTGTTGGCTTACAAAAGCAAAATAAGTTATCACAGTAAAAATAATCAAGGGTGTTCTTTCACATTCCTCAACACTGCATAAACAATATGCATTTCCATAAACAAATGAAATATCAGCTGAAAATACAGCATCTTGGTATTTGTTCAGATTGCAGGATCAACAAGAGCTTTTACCACATTTTTTGCCTCATGGTTGAATTGGAAATATGTGCACCTGAGCATAATTCACAACAAGCAAGCAGGAGCTTTTGATAGAGGCTACTGAAAACATTGATGCAAGTTATTGGTAATAAGAAATTTTTATAGACTTCCATATTCTGCCCTCTTGTATATATTTGTGAAAATGAACAGTGATAGACATTTTGCCTGAAAACAGAATTTGAAAATAATTTCTAGAAAAGGTAAACACAGCTATCTGTATGGCTTTGTAAAAATGAACAACCATATTCTGGCCAATTGTATAGATTTGTAAATATGAACAACCATATTCTGGCCAATTGTATAGATTTGTAAAAATGAACATGAACAGATTATTTACTTTTTTTTACTTTTTTTTTAATGAAAAATAACTATTTTAAACAACATCAACTGTGAACTGATTTGGGCGTGTGTGTGTTAAAGAGACAGACAGGGAGGGACAAAGAGAGAGAGAGGCTACATTACTTGTACTGAAACTGTTCTCTTCTCTCTTTCAATGCAGCAAAGCGGTCAATGACTTTCTCATTGAAATCAGGCATGCTGAGGACTAGTTCCCTCTCCATGGAAAGCATGGCCAGTGCATTCAGACGTTCCTGGCCCATTGAATTTCGCAGGAATGTCTTAACTCGTGTCAAAGTTGAGAAACATCTCTCAGCTTCAGCTGTTGTCATTGGAGTAGTTATGAGGATGTTCAACAGAGTCACAGTCTCAGAGAACGTCTCCTGGAGGTTGTAGCTCATGAGAACCTGGTACAGTGCCAGTGCACCACAGTTTGACTTTCTCGTCGTCGGCAAAAATACCGTTCAGTCTCTCCAAAAGCACACTGGCGATTGAGACTGAGGTTGATTCCGAGATGGGAAGGAACTCAAAAAAGCGCTCCTGCACTTTGTGGTTGCTATCTATGTACCTCAGCACAAGCACCAGCTGTGTCTGTGTAGAAACGTCCGTGGTCTCGTCAGCTTGGATAGCTACGAAGTTCGCCGACTTCACCTCCTCCACAATATGTTCCCTCATGACCGCTAGCATACACTCCAGTAGCTCGTTTTGAATGGTCTTTGATGTGAACTTCTTTCAAAGAGACAATCGAGTTGCACTGAACGTTAGCCATCTTGATAGTAATACGTGAATTGATTGACGCTGCTACCCGCTCTTTTCTTAGTTACGTTCATGGTTATGTTACGTATGACGAAAGCGCGTAAGTGCAAGCC
This sequence comes from Coregonus lavaretus, assembly GCF_964263955.1. NCBI lineage: Eukaryota > Metazoa > Chordata > Actinopteri > Salmoniformes > Salmonidae > Coregonus > Coregonus lavaretus. The sequence continues at coordinate 11,037,331 of NC_139996.1, forward strand.
CTCAGAAACCCATAGAGATTGTATTGAAAGCTCTGATATTTGAAAAAAATTTTTTTTACATGAGAGTCTATGAGAGACTTCTGGGGCGATTTTCAACCTGACTGAAATCGCCCCAAAAGGGGGGGGGCATTTGAAGCACGACTTTAGCCTGATTTGACATTTAGTGGCAGATCAGACGTCTAGATTAGAACACTGATAACTACTGTTGCCGTGATATAATTGATTAGAAAAAAATCCCTTCCTTTTCCCGTTTGGCAGTGCGTCGCCCATATCGCCCTAATGAACACACCGCCCCTGGCTCTTAGTGATGGGAGGCTTTTTGGTTTTAATCCAGGGTGGTATACACACACTGCTGTTGTGCCCCTGAGCAAGGCACTTAAACCCCACGGCAGCTGTAGATATGGAGCTGTAATGGATAGTTTGTACAATTAGAAAGCGTGTAATACGCCCTGGGATGAAAGCATCTGCCATGTGAAGGATTAGTATGTGTACTTGTTATGTGACAGCAGGGTAAATGCTATAGGCATTTTTAAGAGTGTTTCTCTTAACTTGTGGTGTGTGTATGTGTGTGTGTGTGTGTGTGTGTGTATGTACATGTGTGTGCACGTTGTAACTGCCATCGTTAATGCAGTAAAGGACAATGTATTCTGTGTGTGTGTGTGTGTGTGTGTGTGTGTGTGTGTGTGTGTGTACATGTGCGTGTACTCCCTCCAGAACTGTATCCAGGGTGAGGACAGGCTGGCCATCCTGTGTACCACCCCGTCCCTGAAGGACCTGGGTCTGCAGCCTCCTGTGGTCACCAAGGTGGCGTTTGTCCTGGATGGTTTCTCCACACCCCAGTTTGATCTGCTGTATGTAGAGGACCCTCGCTTCAAGGACTTTCAGAGACCCACCGTCACATCCAAGGGCAACAAGAGCATCCTGGAGATCAAGGTGAGACATGTCAGATCATTTAAATAAATGGCACTTTTCTATTCTCTAGTTGGGTCTCAATTGACCTCCTGAATTGGCTGAATATAACTGGAATTGACTCTGATAATATTAAGGTGAGACATGTGAGGTCCTCC
>NC_139996.1:11043397-11163397 GCF_964263955.1 Coregonus lavaretus
AGCTGCTGTCCCCCAGATTGGGGCTAGGAGGCATGGATATGAGGGCGGAGGGGGAGCTGGTGTCCCCTCTCCTGTCGGCCCCGGTCCACATCGACCCGTCCCAGCTGCACCCTGACCTCCTGAAGGAGGTTCAACATGTGGTCATCGCCAGAGAACATCTGCTGCTACATCTTAACCAGGTCATCGGCAGAGGTCAGTGGGATGATCATACACGTGTATATACTGTACACACTTCTGATACATGAACACATACACAGGTACAGTGCACGCAAAGACGCCCACATCCATGAACACGCACGCACACACACACACACACACACACCTAAACACACATTACCCTAACACAGACTCTGACACACTTATAAAGCCATTAGGGAACCTGTAGGTCTCTCAAACATATCAGAATCCATCTCCATAGGGGATACACCTAAATACAGTCTATAATCACTGTGTTAGAGCTTAATGACCAACATTATCAAACCACCACATTCGACATCCAGACATAAACAATCACCAGACATTATATTGTTGTTCACCAAGTGGGGTGTTCACTACATCACTATATTAGTTTCAAGGAGAAAGGCCTTTCTCTGTTATTAACATCCCCACAATGTTCGGAGACAGTGCTCACAAAAACTGCTCCCTCCCCCTTGGCTTGATCCTCGGGGAAGCCTGGGGATTCCGAAAGCAGAATTATGGGGTGGCGTGGGATGATTTGTACCCGGGTAGAATTGCGAGCTCCATTGTTGATCCGTGTGGTGTAACCTGAACCCTCTTTGCATCTGCAGGGATTGTGATGGGAGAACGCCTCGGAGAGTTCTCTATGCTCCTTGAGCTTTAATACCCCAACACCCCTGCAAAGCTGCACTGAACCCTCCCGACCACATATAATTAAATAAGGGCCACGGTAACTCAGAGCTCAGATAGGGGGAGATATAGCCTCCCACTGCTATGGCTACTACTGTAGGGTATGAATGGGCCTCCAGTAAAGGGTTATAGAAGTCAACCAGTGGTGGAAAAAGAACACAATTGTCATACTTGAGTAAAAGTAAAGATATCTTAATAGAAAATGACTCAAATAAAAGTGAAAGTCACCCAGTAAAATACTACTTGAGTAAAAGTCTAAAAGTATTTGGTTTTAAATATACTTAAGTATCAAAAGTAAATGTAATTGCTCAAATATACTTAAGTATCAAAAGTAAAAGTATAAATCATTTAAAATTCCTTATATTAAGCAAACCAGACGGCACAATTTTTTTTGTTTTTGTAATTTAGATAGCCAGGGGCACACTCCAACACTCAGACATCATTTACAAATGAAGCATGTGTGTTTAGTGAGTCTGCCAGATCAGAGGCAGTAGGGATGACCAGGGATGTTCTCTTGATAAGTGTGTGAATTGGACCATTTTCCTGTCCTGCTAAGCATTCAAAATGTAACGAGTACTTTTGGGTGTCAGGAAAAATGTATGGAGTAGAAAGTACATTATTTTCTTTAGGAATGTAGTAGAGTAAAAGTAAAGTACAGATACCCAAAAAAACTATTTAAGTAGTACTTAAAATTATTTTTACTTAAGTACTTTACACCACTGGCTTCAACAAAGGGAAATCTTGCTTTTTTGAGTGACTGACTGCTCCATTGACATGCCTCCAAATGACTTAATGGTCTAGAGAATTGGGTGCTTAATCCTCGTGAACATAGTTCATAAACAAACAAATAGTTTCGCTATCAAGGATTCCTCAGTGTACATTGTGCATTGTCTAACATCAAACACTCAGGTTTTTGCTTATTTGACACCATCTGTATTCTTCTTCATACAGGGCACTTTGGCTGTGTGTTCCACGGGACCCTGTTGGAGGCTGACGGACAGAAGCAGCACTGTGCCATCAAGTCCCTCAACCGTGAGTACTGCATGACCACAAAGGCACAGTTCACCCCGTCAGTGTTCATTCAAATCTCATTGCTCTGATATGATGTCACCACGCAACGCAACGCTGCAACAACACTAGAGGGCTTATCTCATCTCTTGAACGTGCAACAGTGGTGTGTCTTGTGGAAGGATGATTGAGATGGATTGGCTCCTGGTGGTGAGGATGACATTAGGTTGCCCCTCTCTCTAATCGTGTAACCTGTCACGTTACCCTGAGAGATGAATGTCCTAGATAAGTCTTCCATAAGGCTTCGGGAAGCTCTGCCGCTGGGCTGGTGGTAACCCATAGCGATAGAGGGTTACCACTGTCTTGTTCTCTGAGCCTTGGCCTTCTCATTGAGTTTACAGTGACCTAAAGTTCCCCAGGGAGCTTTAAATAAAAGAAAGAAGTTCCCCAGGGAACTTTGTCACTGTCATGGCAAAGGCACAGGGTTTGGTGAATATTGTAGGTGATGTCACCATGTTGTTTCTGCAGTTGGCATAGTTCTTAACATCCAGTTTAACAGCCTCGTTTTCCTAGATATTATTTTATCTTTCTTTTACTCAGCACTAAATGGCGAGTCGTCCTTCTTTGCTCCTGTGTGTGTCGTCATCTGGTAGGTACAGTGAAAGGGCAATCAGCTGTTTTATCTTAGCTAAATGAGATACTGTTTCAAATGAGATTAGAAGAGAGGAGGAGGGGGAAAGAGCAGTGACACCAGGAGCACTGATTCGATTGGGTAATGGGAGTGTTGTTTAGCGGTAGCCTATAGGTTTGGGGTAGGGTCACAGTCCCTATGCTCAGACAGCCTGGAGACTGACCCCTCATGGGCTCCTAACAGTGGTATATAACTAAGGTTTAGACGGCACAATGGTAAAGAGATAGAGGTTTATGGCTTGATGGCCTGTTTTTGATTGCGTTTTTGTTGGTGGCCCATCTATCAGCGCATGATTATAATACAGACTTTAATGGCAGGATGTTGTAAAAGAGAATGCGTTCTCTTCTCCACAACTTGGTTAAATAAAGGCAGTAAATAAATAAACAATCCTGTAATATCTTGCCGTGTTTCAGGGATCACTGACCTGGAGGAGGTGTCTCAGTTCCTGAAGGAGGGGATCATCATGAAGGACTTCAGCCACCCCAACGTGTTGTCTCTCCTGGGGATCTGTCTGCCCCCTGAGGGCTCTCCTCTGGTAGTGCTGCCATACATGAAGCATGGAGACCTCAGGAACTTCATCAGGGACGAGACACACGTAAGATGCACACACACACACACACACACACTCTGGTCATACAATCACCTTTATAAGACATAGTGTTTTGGCTGGAATAATGACTGACAAAGGCCATTGCAGCTGAAACATTGTATATTTAGGTACAGGAATAAAGCATCGGAGCAGCATATAGAGATGTAGGATCTTCATTTGATCACCCTGTTGTTGCAGGAAATGTCCTGCACAGCAGAAAATGCAAACTTGTAGTGTATTCAAGGTTTAAAAAGGCTTCTAAAGTTTGTAATTTCCACTTTAAATGTTCAGACTTGATTTGCCCTAACTAAAAATGTATCGACTCCTACAAAAATGTCCATTAATTATAATCCACACAATAATTCACATTTCCTGTTGCTGCAGGATTATTGTCCTGCTGTGAGAAACTGGTCAAATTAGAATCCTACATCTGTACCGCGTGCGGGCTATTCAGTCTTTTTTGGCCCAGCACCGGTGGATATATTTGGGATGTGCATATCACCTAAACACACTCTTCCTTGTTTCCCCAGAACCCAACAGTGAAGGACCTGATGGGCTTTGGTGTGCAGGTGGCCAGGGGCATGGAGTATCTGGCCAGCAAGAAGTTCGTCCACAGAGACCTAGCCGGCAGGAACTGCATGTAAGATCTGGAACCAACTGTCAAATGCACTCTCAGACAGTCAGTGTGTGGAAGAGTAATCACCATTGTAGTGAGAGCTAACGCATTCAGTCATGCCATACAGTCATGCATACTTTGAGAGTTTAAATTTTAATGGGCACAATTTTGCTCCAACCATTACAGGTTAATTACACTCTAGTAAGAATGTTTGAATCCAACATGGCTGCCAGTTTCCCCTAGCTCTGTATATATCCAGTAAGGCTGTGGTTGAATCCCTCTCTCCTCTGCTAGGCTGGATGAGAGGATGAGAACTACACAGTGAAGGTGGCAGACTTTGGCCTGGCCAGGGATGTGTATGATAAGGAGTACTACAGCATCCACAGCAAGAGTGGAGTCAAACTACCGGTCAAGTGGATGGCCCTGGAGAGCCTGCAGACACACAAGTTCACCCCCAAGTCAGATGTGGTGAGAGCCTACACACACACTCACACACACACACACACACACACACACACACACACACACACACACACACACACACACACACACACACACACACACACACACACACACACACACACACACACACACACACACACACACACACACACACACACACACACACACACACACACTCTCACACACACACACACACACACACTCACACACACACACACACTCACACACACACACACACACACACTCACACACACACACACACATGCAGACATGCATGTACACACACCACTATCCACTCATTCATTCACTTACAGTTAAGTGATAATGCCCGAGAAGCCAGTGTTTGGAGGATATATTGGCAAGGGTGTTGTTAGGCCCGAGACAAAGTCAAGGGCCGGCAAACCGTGCCAACATATCCTCCAATCACCGGCTTCGAGGGCATTATCACTTTTATACAACGGGTTACCAACATATTCAAATAATGATTGACATATTTTCATTAAAAACTTTATTTTGATGAATTTATACATACCATTTCATCCTTCCACAAGATATAGTCCTGACACAAATCTAGGGTTGCTACCCAAGCCGGCTGGACGTTCATGCTATCGGTTAGGTTGCCAGAGACGCAACCCAGTCGTGAAGTCTTTTGGTTCTATATCTATGGACGCAACCCAGTCATTCGTTCTAAATGTTCCATTGCCATGCTGGCTGGCAACGTTCTTATCCCTTGCTTGCTAGCTAGCCAACTACGGATAACACAGTCACGTCAAACAATGCAGCCAGAATAACAGCAAAGTAGCTGCATTTGCGTTTGTTTAAGATGTTTTCTAGTGACATATATTTGGATACGTCCATAACAATGAGCTAATGATGCGCTATTTTGCCTGGCATCAGAAATGTGCTTACTCGTCAGGACACTGTTCAGAGGAGCTAGCCAACCACACAACTAACACAATCACTTCAAACTGAAGCTGGAAAGTCAGCAAACTAGCTGCATTTCGTTTAGTTTTACCTGTTTTTCTATTGACATTTCTTTGTATATATCCATAAAAATTATGCTGATTCATGAGTTCAACTGGCTGAGAAAATCTGTCTGTCTTGTCCTGACACGTTAATCCTCAATGGGACAGTGGAGATCGAATTTCAATATTGAAACAATGTTGCAAAGTTCGGAGCGACAGACAGTAAGGTTTATACAAATCTCCGCTGTTGAAAACCAAATGCTAGTCTAAAAGAAATGAGAGATAATGTCTAGATGCCTTTTTACAGTATAGATCAAGTTTATAACTTGCCTGGTTGGGCAGTGAGTTGGAACAGCGAATAGGCATTTCAACATCATAGCCTTAGCCGGTGGTTACTTGTGGAATTGACACAGGCTGGAATGCGGTTTTAACCAATCAGCATCCAGGATTAGACCCACCCGTTGTATAATATTACATAACCACTCTCTCATCTATTCATACTCACACACACTATTACTCTACTACCTCTACACACACACACACACACACACACACACACACACACAGAAACACACACAGTATTGATGAGAACCTATGATAAATCAGCATCAGGCTTAATCTGGCCTGCTACCCTCTCAGCCCCACTCTTTCTTAACAAACCACCACTTACTGTTCAATCTCTGGTTAATGTATAGGGTTAGCTTGTCTCTGCTACAGTTTCTGTTTATAGGGTTAGCTTGTCTCTGTTACAGTGTCTGTTTATAGGGTTAGCTTGTCTCTGCTACAGTTTCTGTTTATCATTTACATTTACATCATTTAGCAGACGCTCTTATCCAGAGCAACTTACAAATTGGTGCATTCAATTTATGATAGCCAGTGGGACAACCACTTGTATTTTATTTTTTATTTTTATGGGGGGGTGGGGGAGAAGGATTACTTTTATACTATTCCAGGTATTCCTTAAAGAGGTAGGGTTTCAAGTGTCTCCGGAAGGTGGTCAGTGACTCCGCTGTCCTGGCGTCGTGGGGGAGCTTGTTCCACCATTGGGGTGCCAGAGCAGCGAATAGCTTTGACTGGGCTGAGCGGGAACTGTGCTTCCGTAGAGGTAGGGGGGCTAGCAGGCCAGAGGTGGATGAACGTAGTGCCCTCGTTTGGGTGTAGGGTCTGATCAGAGCCTGAAGGTAAGGAGGTGCCGTTCCCCTCACAGCTCCGTAGGCAAGCACCATGGTCTTGTAGTAGATGCGAGCCTCAACTGGAAGCCAGTGGAGTGTGCGGAGGAGCGGGGTGACATGAGAGAACTTGGGAAGGTTGAACACCAGACGGGCTGCAGCGTTCTGGATAAGTTGTAGGGGTTTAATGGCACAGGCAGGGAGCCCAGCCAACAGCGAGTTGCAGTAATCCAGACGGGAGATGAATTAGTCCGAGGAAGTGCCTGGATTAGGACCTGTGCCGCTTTCTGTGTAAGGTAGGGTCGTACTCTGCGAATGTTGTAGAGCATGAACCTGCAGGATCGGGTCACCGCTTTGAAGTTAGCGGAAAATGACAGGGTGTTGTCTAGGGTCACGCCAAGGTTCTTTGCACTCTGGGAGGAGGACACAATGGAGTTGTCAACCGTGATGGCGAGGAGCGGGCAGTCCTTTCCCGGGAGGAAGAGCAGCTCCGTCTTGCCGAGGTTCAGCTTGAGGTGGTGATCCGACATCCACACTGATATGTCTGCCAGACATGCAGAGATGCGATTCGCCACCTGGTTATCAGATGGGGGAAAGGAGAAAATTAATTGTGTGTCGTCTGCGTAGCAATGATAGGAGTGACCATGTGAGGATATGACAGAGCCAAGTGACTTGGTGTATAGAGAAAATAGGAGAGGGCCTAGAACTGAGCCCTGGGGGACACCAGTGGTGAAAGGACGTGGTGCGGAGACAGATTCTCGCCACGCCACCTGGTAGGAGCGACCTGTCAGGTAGGACGCAATCCAAGAGTGAGCAGCGCCGGAGATGCCCAACTCGGAGAGGATGGAGAGGAGGATCTGATGGTTCACAGTATCAAAGGCAGCAGATAGGTCTAGAAGGATAAGAGCAGAGGAGAGAGAGTTAGCTTTAGCAGTGCGGAGAGCCTCCGTGACACAGAGAAGAGCAGTCTCAGTTGAATGACCAGTCTTGAAACCTGACAGGTTTGGATCAAGAAGGTCATTCTGAGAGAGATAGCAGGAGAGTTGGCTAGAGACGGCACGCTCAAGAGTTTTGGAGAGAAAAGAAAGAAGGAATACTGGTCTGTAGTTGTTGACATCGGAGGGATCGAGTGTAGGTTTTTTGAGGAGGGGTGCAACTCTCGCTCTCTTGAAGACGGAAGGGACATGGCCAGCGGTCAAGGATGAGTTGATGAGCGAGGTGAGGTAAGGGAGAAGGTCTCCGGAAATGGTCTGGAGAAGAGAGGAGGGGATAGGGTCAAGCGGACAGGTTGTTGGGCGGCCGGCCGTCACAAGTCGCAAGATTTCATCTGGAGAGAGAGGGGAGAAAGAAGTCAAGGCATAGGGTAGGGCAGTGTGAGCAGGACCAGCGGTGTCATTTGACTTAATAAATGAGGATCGGATGTCGTCAACCTTCTTTTCAAAATGGTTGACGAAGTCATCCACAGAGAGGGAGGAGGGAGGGGGAGGAGGAGGAGGATTCAGCAGGGAGGAGAAGGTGGCAAAGAGCTTCCTAGGGTTAGAGGCAGAGGCTTGACATTTAGAGTGGTAGAAAGTGGCTTTAGCAGCGGAAACAGAGGAAGAGAATGTAGAGAGGAGGGAGTGAAAAGATGACAGGTCCGCAGGGAGTCTAGTTTTCCTCCATTTCCGCTCGGCTGCCCGGAGACCTCTTCTGTGAGCTCGCAATGAGTCGTCAAGCCACGGAGCAGGAGGGGAGGATAGGGGACATAGAGAGTCAAAAGATGCAGAAAGGGAGGAGAGGAGGGTTGAGGAGGCAGAATCAGGAGATCGGAGGGAGAAGGATTTAGCAGAGGGAAGAGATGATAGGATGGAAGGGGAGAGAGTAGTGGGAGAGAGAGAGCGAAGGTTGCGACGGCACATTACCATCTGAGTAGGGGCAGAGTGAGTAGTGTTGGAGGAGAGCGAGAGAGAAAAGGATACAAAGTAGTGGTCGGAGACTTGGAGGGGAGTTGAAGTGAGATTAATAGAAGAACAGCATCTAGTAACGATGAGGTCAAGTGTATTGCCTGCCTTGTGAGTAGGGGGGGACGGTGAGAGGGTGAGGTCAAAAGAGGAAAGGAGTGGAAAGAAGGAGGCAGAGAGAAATGAGTCAAAGGCAGACGTAGGGAGGTTAAAGTCACCCAGAACTGTGAGGGGTGAGCCATCCTCAGGAAAGGAACTTATCAAGGCGTCAAGCTCATTGATGAACTCTCCAAGGGAACCTGGAGGGCGATAAATGACAAGGATGTTAAGCTTGAATGGGCTAGTGACTGTGACAGCATAGAATTCAAATGAGAGAGAATGTCCACTTGGGAGAGATGAGGATTCCTGTGCCACTGCCGCGCTGACCAGATGCTCTCGGGGTATGCGAGAACACATGATCAGACGAGGAAAGAGCAGTAGGAGTAGCAGTGTTTTCTGTGGTAATCCATGTTTCCGTCAGCGCCAAGAAGTCGAGGAACTGGAGGGTAGCATAGGCTGAGATGAACTCTGCCTTGTTGGCCGCAGAACGGCAGTTCCAGAGGCTGCCGGAGACCTGGGTTAGGGTTAGATTGTCTCTGCTACGGTTTCTGTTTATAGGGTTAGCTTGTCTCTGCTACAGTTTCTGTTTATAGGGTTAGCTTGTCTCTGCTACAGTTTCTGTTTATAGAATTAACTTGTCTCTGTTACAGTTTCTGTTTATAGAATTAACTTGTCTCTGCTACAGTTTCTGTTTATAGGGTTAGCTTGTCTCTGTTACAGTTTCTACCTCTATAGCTCAGTCTATTATCTCACTAACCTTAGCTGCATTTAACACTCCTCCTGTCTGTCTGCTCTCTTCAATGAAGGCCGGAGGGAAATATGCTCATTAGGACTGGGGTTGAGTCCGGAATGGCACCCTGTACCCTATGTACTGTGCCACTTTTGATCAGGGCTCATAAGTCTCTGGTCAAAAGTAGCGCATTTGATAGGAAATAGGGTGCCATTTCAGACACAGCCTGTAAAGTACTGTGATGTGATCTGATGTGTTATTGGTTTGGTGTGTTGCTATGGGAACTGATGACCCGGGGAGCCCCACCCTACTCGGACGTCAACTCTTTCGACATCACAGTGTTCCTACTGCAGGGGAGACGCCTGCTGCAGCCAGAGTTCTGCCCCGATGCACTGTGAGTAGTGGAAACACATGACACACAGACAGACAGACAGACAGACAGACAGACAGACAGACAGACAGACAGACAGACAGACAGACAGACAGACAGACAGACAGACAGACAGACAGACAGACAGACAGACAGACAGACAGACAGACAGACAGACAGACAGACAGACAGTACACACACAATCTTGCACACACACAAACACACACACACATTTACACTCCTCAAGCTTATACCCAACCACTCCCAGATATAAGACAGATGCTTTTATTAATAGAAGTGCACACACACACACACACACACACACACACACACACACACACACCCCTGTCCTTCACCTTGACCAATGTACATAGAGGCATGGCTCAGTGCTTCTCATTGGCAGAGACATTGAGATGAACAGAGGCCCATTGTTAACACTGCCCTTAGGTACTGCATGGAGAGACGGACAGATATGCAGACAGGAGAGAGAGAGAGAGAGAGAGAGAGAGAGAGAGAGAGAGAGAGAGAGAGAGAGAGAGAGAGAGAGAGAGAGAGGAGGGAGAGAGGGAGAGAGGGAGAGAGAGAGAGAGAGAGAGAGATAGAGAGAGAGAGGAGAGAGAGAGAGAGAGAGAGAGATAAGAGAGAGAGAGAGAGAGAGAGAGAGAGAGGAAGAAGAGAGAGTTGAGTGGAGAGAGAAGGAAGACAGATAGACAGGGAAGAGGGAGGAGGGAGGGAGGGCGGGAGGGGAGAGAACACAAAGGGGAATATGGAGATAGAGAGAGCCGCGCTGAGTGAGAGCGAGAGAGAGAGAGAGAGAGAGAGAGAGAGAGAGAGACAGACAGACAGACAGACAGACAGACAGACAGACAGACAGACAGACAGACAGACAGACAGACAGACAGACAGACAGACAGACAGACAGACAGACAGACAGACAGACAGACAGACAGACAGACAGACAGACAGACAGACAGACAGACAGGAATGATCGATAACTATTCATGAGTCTATTCATGGACATTGACTGACATAGAGGGTTTCCAGAATTAATGGGGCCCTGTAACAAAACTGTCAAACAAAATGGCTAGTGGCTACTAAACACCTAAGTAAGCAAAATGTATGTACCTAAAAACTGTATTTAATGTGCATTTAATCTTAACCCCTTCCCCTATCTCCCACCCCCAAGGTATAACGTGATGGTTGAGTGCTGGCACCCTAAGCCGGAGCAGAGGCCTACCTTCTCAGAGCTGGTGTCTCGTATCAAGTCCATCTTCTCCAGCTTCAGCGGAGAGCACTACATCCTTCTCAACACCACCTACGTCAACATCGACAAGATGACCCCCTACCCTTCCCTCATTTCGTCCTCCTCATCCTCCTCTTCCTCCACCCCTCAGGGCCACCCCCTGGAGCCACACTGCTGCACCTGAGAGAGGGGGAGGGATGGAGAGAGAGAGAGAGTGAGAGTGAGAGAGAGAGAGAGAGAGAGAGAGAAAGAGAAGAAAAGAGTGATGGAAGAAAGGAGAGGGAATGGGATGAAAGGAGGAGAGGAAAAAATAATGAGCTTGACAGAGAGAAAGAAAGAGAGATAAAATAGTGGGCTTGAGGCAGTGAAGACTTTGGGTCGCTTGAGAACTACTGTATGTGACTGACAGACAGACACTGGACAAACTCGTTGACTGAGAAAAGACAGTTTGAGGATGCTGACCTGTGCCATACACATGTGTGTAATGTATATATACTGACAGACGAGTGACAACCAACCTAACAGGTATCACGGTACGCCTGAGGCCTGTATGAACTGTGAGGTTGACCTTGGCCTTCCTCTGCTCTACAACCAAGAACTTGCTCTAGAATCTCCAATGACCTTTGACCCTGGTATGACCCTGGAGCCTGAGTTCAGGAGGTCAGGCCTCTTGTCTATATCACAGACAATTTGGAGACATGGGAGAACGTTTTCCATGAACAAAGCCTATAGAAGCACATTGTGTGTATCAAGTACAAGTAAATCGCCCACCATTTGAACGACTCCCTTCCCCAAAGAGTGGACCGGATGATTTTGGAGACATTTCTGCTTGTTACTGGGTGGCATGTGCTTAGAGATATGGCGAAGGGCCAGGCTCCAGCTTTTATTTTTCTCTATGTCAATGAAAGGTGGTGTATTGTAAAGAAAAATGTTACACCTTCATCCTCCGCACTGCCACTGAATGCCCCTCTCCTTCCACTTGTCCTCGCATTCCTCCATCCTAGCTCCCTGCGCACCGGGACTGAATGAAGACAAAAGATGCCCGCTTTGTCATTACGATGTGTGCTCCAGCCTCCAGGTGATATTCTCACTAACCGAGGTGGTGCAGAGTAGCTGGCAGGAGGACCAATCTGCTACCCGGCCCGTGCCGTGTGCAGCAGCTACACTGGATACTTCTTATGAGTGTAATTATTTTTGATGATTCCCTTTTGATGTGCTTCGTTCTAAATGTCTCGCTGCTTCGTTGCCGTGAGTGAATCACCTGTTAGGAATCTGCAGATGTTTTTTTTTGTCTTTCGGTTGGTAATACTTTGACTTGAAACAGCCTATCATAATGTCTACATAGCATGTGTCATAACGGTTCGTGAAAGCTCAGCCTAAAAACTGACATAATAATTTTGACTTCAGAGAGTAAAATGGGGGAAATCTGAGACGTTTGAACGTTTGATAGTTTTGGGCATCATAATAATAGTGTTACGTCAGTTGAGAAAAGTACTTTTACTGTCAATCATGATATGTCTCATTATAGTATTCGTACAATAGCTATGTCAGCGTTTTGAAAGACCACTTCAATGTTAAAACGTTACCATTTTGCCTTTCCTTTGTGAAGCGTTTGGCTTTTTACTATGACTGCTGTGATAAAATGAATGATCAGGCCAGCAATGGACATATATGAATGTTTGCTCAAATAAATGTTTAAAATGCTGTGCTATATTTTTTATAATGCCTTTATGATGCATCAATCAATATTGGTCCAATGGAATGCCAGAACTGAGCAGTGGTGCCACAACAATGAACAAGGCCACTAAACTAAAGTTTAATGAAGCACTGCCTTTTGTACAAAATTATATTAAAGGGATAGCACCTTTGTGGATGTGTCTTCTATATGTAGGATTTAACTGGTAAACGTGTGTGTATATACTTTATGTCAGGTGACCGTTGTAGGTACAGCACAGTACAAACAAACAAAATACAGTGGGGGAAAAAAGTATTTAGTCAGCCACCAAAAGTTCTCCCACTTAAAAAGATGAGAGAGGCCTGTAATTTTCATCATAGGTACACGTCAACTATGACAGACAAAATAAGGAAAACAAATCCAGAAAATCACATTGTAGGATTTTTAATGAATTTATTTGCAAATTATGGTGGAAAATAAGTATTTGGTCAATAACAAACGTTTCTCAATACTTTGTTATATACCCTTTGTTGGCAATGACACAGGTCAAACGTTTTCTGTAAGTCTTCACAAGGTTTTCACACACTGTTGCTGGTATTTTGGCCCATTCCTCCATGCAGATATCCTCTAGAGCAGTGATGTTTTGGGGCTGTTGCTGGGCAACACGGACTTTCAACTCCCTCCAAAGATTTACTATGGGGTTGAGATCTGGAGACTGGCTAGGCCACTCCAGGACCTTGAAATGCTTCTTACGAAGCCACTCCTTCGTTGCCCGGGCGGTGTGTTTGGGATCATTGTCATGCTGAAAGACCCAGCCACGTTTCATCTTCAATGCCCTTGCTGATGGAAGGAGGTTTTCACTCAAAATCTCACGATACATGGCCCCATTCATTCTTTCCTTTACACAGATCAGTCGTCCTGGTCCCTTTGCAGAAAAACAGCCCCAAAGCATGATGTTTCCACCCCCATGCTTCACAGTAGGTATGGTGTTCTTTGGATGCAACTCAGCACTCTGTCCTCCAAACACGACGAGTTGAGTTTTTACCAAAAAGTTCTATTTTGGTTTCATCTGACCATATGACATTCTCCCAATCCTCTTCTGGATCATCCAAATGCACTCTAGCAAACTTCAGACGGGCCTGGACATGTACTGGCTTAAGCAGGGGGGCACGTCTGGCACTGCAGGATTTGAGTCCCTGGCGGCGTAGTGTGTTACTGATGGTAGGCTTTGATACTTTGGTCCCAGCTCTCTGCAGGTCATTCACTAGGTCCCCCCGTGTGGTTCTGGGATTTTTGCTCACCGTTCTTGTGATCATTTTGACCCCACGGGGTGAGATCTTGCGTGGAGCCCCAGATCGAGGGAGATTATCAGTGGTCTTGTATGTCTTCCATTTCCTAATAATTGCTCCCACAGTTGATTTCTTCAAACCAAGCTGCTTACCTATTGCAGATTCAGTCTTCCCAGCCTGGTGCAGGTCTACAATTTTGTTTCTGGTGTCCTTTGACAGCTCTTTGGTCTTGGCCATAGTGGAGTTTGGAGTGTGACTGTTTGAGGTTGTGGACAGGTGTATTTTATACTGATAACAAGTTCAAACAGGTGCCATTAATACAGGTAACGAGTGGAGGACAGAGGAGCCTCTTAAAGAATAAGTTACAGGTCTGTGAGAGCCAGAAATGTTGCTTGTTTGTAGGTGACCAAATACTTATTTTCCACCATAATTTGCAAATAAATTCATAAAAAATCCTACAATGTGATTTTCTGGATTTTTTTTTCTCAATTTGTCTGTCATAGTTGACGTGTACCTATGATGAAAATTACAGGACTCTCTCATCTTTTTAAGTGGGAGAACTTGCACAATTGGTGGCTGACAATACTTTTTTTCCCCACCGTATACTGTACAGTCATTGAACAACTGGAGCTAGCAGGTTCACTTCCTTCGCTATAGACTTCTACGTTTTCAATTGGTAACTAAATGGCTTGTAAATCTATGAATTTGTCCATGTTTCTCACTGTCAGTGCAGTGTCAGTGTCTGTATGAGCACTGTTCCGGGATCGTCTATGAAAATAATGATGGTACATGTGATGTTACATCGTTATGTCGTCTGACAGTCTCTGTGTAATAAAGCTATGTTATCAGAGTGTGAAATATCTCATTGTCATTGTCTGTATGTACATCCTTTATTTTACCAGGCAAAGAGAATCTATATTTACAAGAGAGACAGCAATAGAAACATACACAAACAGAGTGGTGTTATTATAATGACTACCTTACCTCATCTACCTATGGGGGGGGGGGGGGTGCGTAATATCTGTCCACTAAGGAGTCAAGTGGTTTCAGTTTCATTTAACTTTTTTTGTATTTATTTTTACCATTATTTAAGCAAGGAGACACGCTGAGACCACGGTCTCTTTCGCAGATGAGCCCTCCATGAACACATAAAAACCAGGACATCTCTTTAAGGTGAGAACCGAGATAGAGGGAAAACCTGGAGGTTCTTGCTAAGAGCTGGAGAAAAGAAAACAATTATAGGTGCCCAGAATACTGAACGTTTTGTTGGGTTGAATGATCCTGTGTTAACTAAGTGTTTAGTGGACTGGGCATCAAGTTTGACTGATTGGAAGTCCTCTTTGGATAACATATAGGATGTACAACATCCTTACAGGCCGTACATTTTGTGACGTGGTGAGGTGACCCAGGAGCAGAGAAGAGAACCAGACGAGGAACCAGTGGTTTAGAATAAACTGAAATACTTTCCTGGGAAAAAGTTCAACAATAGGTACAAAGTAAAACTTGGGAAAACAACAAACACTATGACTCGACAACTTACTCAGGAGACAAACGCACACAGCAAATGAATCAAGCTTCTGCAAAGGGTAACAGAAAACACCTCTCTAAAAGGAAATCATAATTAGTAACTGAAAACACCTGTCTTTATAGTCTCTAGGGTGGTCTCTGCTGCCCTCTGGTGACAGGTGGAACCATGACAATTGTAGCTTTGTCCTCACTCCTTCCTTCTCTGCTCTCATTGGCTAGTTGTAACCTCTCACCTTTCTTTACCCTCTCCTCTTTGTATTGTTGTCTAGACAAGCCTGACATCTTCTTCTGTCTAGCCTGGCCGGTGACCGGAGCTTTCATTGCACGTCTTCCTCTCAGATGCTTGGTGACCTAGGGTCGTGTTCATTAGGCACGCCCTAGCAACGGAAAACAAAACTGAGCGTTGCTGATTGGACAAGTTAAGGTAGTACCCATATAATTAGGAATTAGAATCTCTATCCTAGCTCTATCCTAAGACCTCTCTATTTCAGTCCATTTTCTTCAGTTTCGTGCATAATGAACACGACCCTGAACAATATATCTTTACTCTGTATCTGTCTATACAGTAGTGACCCACTTGTCTTAGCTAAACGGTCATCATATGGAGATAGATAGTGGAGAGAGCCTCTTAGTGCTAGAGCTCTTCAGCTATGTACTAATCAGTTACTCTGGAATGGCTGGAGCCTGCACAATGTTTCCCTCACTCTCTCACTTACTAATTCTCTCCCTCCTTCTCGCTCTCTGTCTCTGTGTTTCTTTCTCTTTTCCTCTCTCTTTGACACACATGGGCCAAAAGAAAGAAGAGGTGGGCAGAGCTCAGGTATGTGAATGTGTGTCATTGGGTTAGTCAGCCCCTTTGGAATGCAAGTCGACTTGACTGCTGCTGGACACACTGCACCTTTCTCCCCCTCTACTGCCCTATGCCAACTGATAATGAACCTATCCCGCCCTCTCCTCAGCACACATTCTGACCTGAGTCAGCACACACACTCATGAATCCACTAATGAGCTTTGGTAATATGCATTGGCAAGAGAGCGCGTTGGGACAACTCCTCATTCCTATTCTTTATCAAACAAACCTTCATAGTTTGAATATGTTGTTTTTCTTTTAGAGGAATATACATTATTCTGATAATTTAATCTGTTAAATCAGTAAAGAACTGTGTCCTCAAGCTGTGTTTTTGGGGGTGTGGATGCCCCCTATTCTGCAGCTCTTGCAGCTAAAGTACAATCTAATATTTTCGGCTGATTTGCCAACGTAGTTGTAAACACCACAGTAAACAACACATAAGTGTTTTGTCCAAGACCATTTCACACAGGCAGAAAGGCCTCCTCTAGTCTATATAACAACTACAACACTGCCCAAATATTTCACAATTTCTAGGTTCTACATTTGGATGAGATTAAGTACTTCAGAACCTCTATCTATCCATAATTCAGAATTTGGCCGTAGCTCTTTGGATGAACACATCTCACATTCATACCTACAGGTTATTGGATCTTGGCCTGGATTAGACATAGTCCTGTGTAGCTCAGTTGGTAGAGCATGGTGCTTGCAACGCCAGGGTTGTGGGTTCGATTCCCACGGGGGGCCAGTATAAAGAAAAAAAATGTATGCACTCACTAACTGTAAGTTGCTCTGGATAAGAGTGTCTGCTAAATGACTAAACTGTAAATTCCTCCCTGCCCACACTCTGCTCCAAGCCAAGGTCATCCAACACAACCCCAGACATGAGCTGAATATTGTGGTCTGCCACGGCTATAGGATTCTGGCTGCCATTTTAGACATTGAGTTAGTCTATGTCCCAAATAGCACCCTATTCTCTTTATAGTGCACTACTTTTGACCAGGAGCCATAGGGCTCTGGTCAAAAGTAGTGCACTTGTGATGAGTGTGATTAGAAGGAGTCAGGCGCAGGAGGGTAAATCACTGAATATAGAGTTTATTCCGTCGTACACAGTTGCGCTGGATAGCGACAACAAAGTACAGGCACAGGGGAACAATCTACCCCGGCAATACAAGGTACGGGTAGCTCCAACAAAATATAGGCACAGGGGAATAATCTACCCCGGCAATCCACCGAGCTACACTCAACTCACATAAAACAATCACCCACAAGGACAAGGGGGCAGAGGGAACACTTATACACGGACTATTGAGGGGATATGAACCAGTTGTGTGTAATTGACAAGACAAGACAAATGGAATGATGATATATGGAGCGGCAGTGGCTAGTAAGCCGGTGACGACGAACGCCGAAGCCTGCCCGAACAAGGAGGAAGTCGTGACAGCACTTTACAGGGAATAGGGTGCCATTTGGGGCGCACCCTTAGACTGCCCCTGGTACAAAGTGAAGAAGACTGATTAGAAGACGGGTTGGGGTTGCAGTTCATCTGGATATATCAGTCTTGGCACCCACTTTAGATGGAATATTCCAGGCTTCGATCTGCCAGACTTATTGATGATATACTATGTATGTATGTCATGCAGTCTTCCTATGTAAAAGGCCAATTGAAACGTTTGATGATTAAGGCTTTTTATTATTTCCCAGCAGGCAAAATGTGGCATTGGATCAAAGAGGTTAACTATAGGTTTTCCATCATCTATGTCATAATGATGGTCAGTCAACATGTACTGTAAATCCTCAAAGTTGTCAACAATTTTAATTTATATGATATATTGCCACGCTCCTAAAAAATATACACTGCTCAAAAAAATAAAGGGAACACTTAAACAACACAATGTAACTCCAAGTCAATCACACTTCTGTGAAATCAAACTGTCCACTTAGGAAGCAACACTGATTGACAATAAATGTCACATGCTGTTGTGCAAATGGAATAGACAACAGGTGGAAATTATAGGCAATTAGCAAGACACCCCCAATAAAGGACTGGTTTTGCAGGTGGTGACCACAGACCACTTCTCAGTTCCTATGCTTCCTGGCTGATGTTTTGGTCACTTTTGAATGCTGGCGGTGCTTTCACTCTAGTGGTAGCATGAGACGGAGTCTACAACCCACACAAGTGGCTCAGGTAGTGCAGCTCATCCAGGATGGCACATCAATGCGAGCTGTGGCAAGAAGGTTTGCTGTGTCTGTCAGCGTAGTGTCCAGAGCATGGAGGCGCTACCAGGAGACAGGCCAGTACATCAGGAGACGTGGAGGAGGCCGTAGGAGGGCAACAACCCAGCAGCAGGACTGCTACCTCCGCCTTTGTGCAAGGAGGAGCAGGAGGAGCACTGCCAGAGCCCTGCAAAATGACCTCTAGCAGGCCACAAATGTGCATGTGTCTGCTAAAACGGTCAGAAACAGACTCCATGAGGGTGGTATGAGGGCCCGACGTCCACAGGTGGGGGTTGTGCTTACAGCCCAACACCGTGCAGGACGTTTGGCATTTGCCAGAGAACACCAAGATTGGCAAATTCGCCACTGGCGCCCTGTGCTCTTCACAGATGAAAGCAGGTTCACACTGAGCACATGTGACAGACGTGACAGAGTCTGGAGACGCCGTGGAGAACGTTCTGCTGCCTGCAACATCCTCCAGCATGACCGGTTTGGCGGTGGGTCAGTCATGGTGTGGGGTGGCATTTCTTTGGGGGGCCGCACAGCCCTCCATGTGCTCGCCAGAGGTAGCCTGACTGCCATTAGGTACCGAGATGAGATCCTCAGACCCCTTGTGAGACCATATGCTGGTGCGGTTGGCCCTGGGTTCCTCCTAATGCAAGACAATGCTAGACCTCATGTGGCTGGAGTGTGTCAGCAGTTCCTGCAAGAGGAAGGCATTGATGCTATGGACTGGCCCGCCCGTTCCCCAGACCTGAATCCAATTGAGCACATCTGGGACATCATGTCTCGCTCCATCCACCAACGCCACGTTGCACCACAGACTGTCCAGGAGTTGGCGGATGCTTTAGTACAGGTCTGGGAGGAGATCCCTCAGGAGACCATCCGCCACCTCATCAGGAGCATGCCCAGGCGTTGTAGGGAGGTCATACAGGCACGTGGAGGCCACACACACTACTGAGCCTCATTTTGACTTGTTTTAAGGACATTACATCAAAGTTGGATCAGCCTGTAGTGTGGTTTTCCACTTTAATTTTGAGGGTGACTCCAAATCCAGACCTCCATGGGTTGATAAATTTGATTTCCATTGATAATTTTTGTGTGATTTTGTTGTCAGCACATTCAACTATGTAAAGAAAAAAGTATTTAATAAGATTATTTCATTCATTCAGATCTAGGATGTGTTATTTTAGTGTTCCCTTTATTTTTTTGAGCAGTGTATATATTTTGTAATGTAAAATCATTTAAAAAAACGAATAAAAAAGATACATGTGAAATCAAAAGGAATGCCTGGGGAGTATTGGCACAAGGCACATCCAGACTGTTCCACTGCCTCCTCCCTCTACCAGCTTTCAACACAACAGCTATCATCTCAGCCGCCAAGACTAGAGGTCTAGAGGTGTGGACACATAATCTCAGTTACCCTGATGGCACTGCCTCTACGTACACTTTGATGTCGGGCCAAAAATACTGTTCTCACAGTGATACTCAGAAAGGAGGAGCAACAACTAAGCACACAATTGTTAAGAATTGTAACACTGTAATGATACTGTATCCAAAAGTTCAGCAACTCCTGTCATCTCATCCCAATAGTGCCTACCTCTTTAATATCTTCACTGATTAACCGTCTGTTGAGTTTCTCCACTGATGATTATCTAAAGCGGGGTGGTTGTAATGGGTATCTGGAGTGACTAACGAGTGACTGAGGGTGAGTCACAGAGGCCTTGTGGGATAAAGTGAAACGGATTGTAAAGGAGCCCTGGTCACCGAGGTAATGAGTAGCTCACATATCCTCCCATGAATGTCAATACAATAGCAGCAGCAGCAGCAAACTGAGGCCATTCATCATCTAGAGAGACATTATATGGGGCCTCAAATCCCCTTTTGATCCTGAAGTATGTGTGCCTCATATGGGACATCAGCCTACGTTCCAAATGGCATCCTATTCCCTATATAGTTCACTACTTTTGACCAGAGCCTTATTGGCACTGGTCAAATGTATTGCACTATTAGGGGATAGGGTGCCATTTGGGATGCAGCCTGAACCTCTGCGATCACTGTGTGATGGGTGATTTGAAGGAGTCAGGCGCAGGAGGGCAAATCACAGAATAACAGGATTTATTCCAGAATACAGAGTACGCAGTAAAGCGTCAAAACAGTCCAGTGCGCAAAACAAGCGCACTGGAACCAACAAGGCAACACAGGGAAAATAACCTGGCGATATCCAATACAAGGAGCTCCACTGAGCTTCACTATCCTCACAATAAACAATCACACACAAAGACAAGGGGGCGGAGGGAACACTTATACAGGCACTGATGAGGGGATATGAACCGGGTGTGTGTAATAAACAAGACAAAACAAATGGAATGATGAGATGAGGAGCGGCAGAGGCTAGAAGGCCAGGGACGACGAACGCCGAAGCCTGCCCGAACAAGTAGAGGAGGCAGCCTCTGAGGAAGATGTGACACACTGGTCCTCTTGTCTCTCTGCTGGGCCCGGACCGCACTAATGTAAAGAATCAAGACAGGGATGTTGTTTTACTCAATGTACTGTAGTAAACTGTATGGTATCCTTGCAGCATATCAGCATAGGTACAAAAAGGCATGTCTGAATTAACTAATCACCAGATATACTGTATTGGATCATTGTATGGTCCAAAAAATTGTGTAGCAGTAGTCTGAGACCACTGGCAGACAAAGAAGACTGGTGTGTGATTAGGGGAATTACACACACATACAGGGGTCTCTCAATTTGCCATAAGCAACTGGGAACGGAGAAAACAAATATTTGCTAGGATGAGGTCAATAGGTGTGGCCAGCCCATCCACTTTGATGGCCAATGAAAGACTGGATTATTAATGTTCTGACTGAGCAACTCCTCTCTATTCTCCCACCAAGGAAGGAAGAAACACATAGAATACAACATGTTACTGTAAGAAATAATACAACATGGTACTGTAGAAAGAATACAACATGGTACTGAAGAAAGAATACAACATGGTACTGTAGAAAGAATACAACATGGTACTGTAGAAAGAATACAACATGGTACTGTAGAAAGAATACAACATGGTACTGAAGGAAGAATACAACATGGTACTGTAGAAAGAATACAACATTGTACTGTAGAAAGAATACAACATGGTACTGTAAGAAAGAATACAACATGGTACTGTAGAAAGAATACAAAATGGTACTGAAGAAAGAATACAACATGGTACTGTAGAAAGAATACAACATGGTACTGTAGAAAGAATACAACATGGTACTGTAGAAAGAATACAACATGGTACTGTAGAAAGAATACAACATGGTACTGTAGAAAGACAACAACATGGTACTGTAGAAAGAATACAACATGGTATTGTAGAAAGAATACAAAATGGTACTGTAGAAAGAATACAACATGGTACTGAAGAAAGAATACAACATGGTACTGAAGAAAGAATACAACATGATACTGAAGAAAGAATACAACATGGTACTGTAAGAAATAATACTACATGGTACTGTAGAAAGAATACAAAATGGTACTGTAGAAAGAATACAACATGGTACTGAAGAAAGAATACAACATGGTACTGAAGAAAGAATACAACATGGTACTGAAGAAAGAATACAACATGGTACTGAAGAAAGAATACAACATGATACTGAAGAAAGAATACAACATGGTACTGTAGAAAGAATACAACATGGTACGGAAGAAAGAAGTGTGTTACTGATGGTAGGCTTTGTTACTTTGGTCCCAGCTCTCTGCAGGTCATTCACTAGGTCCCCCCGTGTGGTTCTGGGATTTTTGCTCACCGTTCTTGTGATAATTTTGACCCCACGGGGTGAGATCTTGCGTGGAGCCCCAGATCGAGGGAGATTATCAGTGGTCTTGTATGTCTTCCATTTCCTAATAATTGCTCCCACAGTTGATTTCTTCAAACCAAGCTGCTTACCTATTGCAGATTCAGTCTTCCCAGCCTGGTGCAGGTCTACAATTTTGTTTCTGGTGTCCTTTGACAGCTCTTTGGTCTTGGCCATAGTGGAATTTGGAGTGTGACTGTTTGAGGTTGTGGACAGGTGTCTTTTATACTGATAACAAGTTCAAACAGGTGCCATTAATACAGGTAACGAGTGGAGGACAGAGGAGCCTCTTAAAGAAGTTACAGGTCTGTGAGAGCCAGAAATCTTCCTTGTTTGTAGGTGACCAAATACTTATTTTCCACCATAATTTGCAAATAAATTCATTAAAAATCCTACAATGTGATTTTCTGGAGAAAAAAAATCTCATTTTGTCTGTCATAGTTGACGTGTACCTATGATGAAAATTACAGGCCTCTCTCATATTTTTAAGTGGGAGAACTTGCACAATTGGTGGCTGACTAAATACTTTTTCCCCCCACTGTACAACATGGTACTGAAGAAAGAATACAACATGGTACTGTAGAAAGAATACAACATGGTACTGAAGAAAGAATACAACATGGTACTGTAGAAAGAATGCAACATGGTACTGTAGAAATAATACAACATGGTACTGTAGAAAGAATACAACATGGTACTGTAGAAAGAATACAACATGGTAAATCGCTCTGGATAAGAGCGTCTGCTAAATGACTAAAATGTCAAATGTAAACGTACTGTAGAAAGACTAGAGAATCATAAGACTATTATCATTATCGCCCCTTTCCCTGTCAGCAGCTCAGTAATCAGAGATTAGTAGTAACACTGCCTCTCAAATAACACAGTGCACCTAAACAAATATACAGGTGTTTTAGTGTCAGCTCCTTCATTCACACGAGCTGCCTGCACTCTGAGTCACTTTAAAGAAAGGGATCAATTACAATCCGTGAGAAAGATTGAAAGTGTTAGGGTTAGGCTACTGTACGATCGCTTAGCAGGCGTCTTACTATTCACTTCAAAGGCTTCTGCCGACACAACATTACCTACAAGAGTCGTACAAGAGGCAAAGCATATATATATATATATTATTTAGTTAGAAGTAGTGTTCTCCTGCATGGTATTCATTCTAAAGCCTCTAAACAAGTGTGTGTGTGTGTTTGTGTGTGTGTGTGTGTGTGGGGGGGGTGTGTGTGTGTGTGTGTGTGTGTGTGTGTGTGATTACAGATTTCACGACCCCAAATTTGGGAACTGCATATTCACTATTTTTAAATCTAGCATTTGACCCATTTGGCCCTTTGGTCTAGCACTGTGTGATGCATTAATATGGGTATTGTGTGGAGAAACGAGTGGAGGAACATTACGGAGTCCTACGTATTTTACAGTGTTGGGTAGGTTACTTTCTAAATGTAATCCGTTACAGTTACTAGTTACCAGTCCAAAATTGTAATTAGTAACGTAACTTTTGGATTACCCAAACTTAGTAACATATTGGATGACAACTTGTTTTTAACCAGGACAGAATAATTTATAACTGACTTTCTTCCCGACATAATATAGGTACAGCAGATCCCCTTATTGTATGGGACACTTTTAAATGTGCCTTTAAAGGCCATGCAATTCAATACTCATCTTTAAAACAAAAGCAATTTAGGTCAAAATAATTCATATTGACAAAGGGAATAGAGGGACTAACTGTACAGATACATGGCAATAAAAACTGTATCATAGAGGCACATAATACGTTAGCGGAAAAACAAAAAGAAATGGAGGAACTTATTCAAGAATGATCCCTTGTGGGCCCTGGTCAAATATAGTGCACTATTAGGGGACAGGGTGCCGTTTGTGACGCAGACTGAACCTCTGGGATCACTGGCCCTCTTGTCTCTCTGCCGGGCTGTACTAATGTAAAGAATCAAGACAGGGATGTTGTTTTAGTAAAATCACTCTGATGAACTCTTTAGTCATATCTCAGTTTACCTATTTGCTCATGGTCTTCCCTACACCTAGTGACTTATTTTATAAATTATATGAGTAAAAAAAATATTTCATTTTACTTGGAATGGCAAGCCAGACAAAATTAAACGGGTCTATTTATATCATGAATATGAATTCAGAGGGCAGAAATTATTAAATATTAAAGCATTAGACCTCTCACTAAAGGCTTCAGTCATACAAAAGTTATACATCAATCCGAAATTGGTTCTCTAGCAGATTAGTAAGAATGTCTCACCCCATGTTCAAAAATGGCCTTTTTCACTTTATTCAGATTACAACCTCTCACTTTCGGTTATTTGAAAATAAAATCATCAATAGAATATCGCTATTTTTAAAACAAGCCATAGAAAATTGGTTGCAATTTCAGTTTTATCCACCAGAAAAGACAGAACAAATATTACTACAAATATTATGGTTAAACTCAA
Source organism: Coregonus lavaretus (assembly GCF_964263955.1). NCBI lineage: Eukaryota > Metazoa > Chordata > Actinopteri > Salmoniformes > Salmonidae > Coregonus > Coregonus lavaretus. Next base: position 11,068,018 of record NC_139996.1, read on the forward strand.
ACATACTAAGTGATAATAAAAAATAAAAAAATATATCATAAATAGGACTGGTGGAGTTGTCAAACACGCAGCTAACAAAAATATATGGAAATGTCTGCTCTCATCAAAATTACAACCAACTAATTGCAGCATTACCGCAAAAATGGAAGAGGCAAGTGGAAGAGGGAGAAAGTAAGACCACTATGACATATAGATTGCAAAATAGTTGTGAAGAGATTTTCGATGTACCGATTCCATGGCACATGGTTTATGAACTGATACACAAAACGATGCTGGATTCAAAACAAAGACTTTTTCAATTTAATTATTATACAACATTCTTACAACCAATAGAATGTTATATACTGTATATGGGGGATACAACAATCCCAGCTCTGCAGATTTTGCTGCGAAGAGACAGAATCATTAGATCATTTGTTTTGGTACTGTCCATATGTAGCTGTTTTTGGTCGCAGGTTCAGGAATGGCTGAAGAATTGTAACATTTACCCGGAGCTAATGTGGTATCGCGTCGAATGCTGGTGGGTATTGCTGTCGATCAAAGAATCCCCTTAGGCTGTATCGTGTTTTAGAGACTTTTATTAAGACCACGAGGTTACAGCATAAGTACAGACCCGCGATGTCCGGAGAACCAGTCCCAAATAAATCTTACTGCATTCTAACTCTCCGTCGTTGTCCCCCCATATATATAGCCTTCCAAGATGTGGGTGGCTCCCTCTACTGTCCAATCCCCGTATCTACCACACACTTCCTGTGTCATATGTGGCGTCACACTAAACCCTTCCCTCTTGATCCCAAAAATCAACATTCTTTCAGTTCCATTTAAAAAAACATTTAACACCACCATATTGTCAATACACTACATTCCCCCCTTTCGAGACAACCTAAACGTCTCGAAACCAAACAGAATAGGATTATAACAAGTAACAATTTATCTTATTGAGTATCTTTAACATTAAACCAAAAACATTCTTCTCTAGAGTGTAAATACCTTTCTATGCAATAACCGTTTATGAAGTGGGAATACATTACTATGACATATGAAGAAATCTCTATGGAGTGTAAGAGCGAAAAACTGTCCGGCAGCCATCCTTTCAGATATCCATCCATCAATCAAGACAGTAAAATTCTCTCACGGTCCCTCTGCCCCAGGCAACCACCATTCGGTACTCCAGATAACCTCATAACCCACGTAAATACATTTGAAACTATGATGCAACTAAATACACATGTAAGCCCCTGCAAACAAAATCCTATCCAATAACATCCATTGTACGGCTGGTCAACCCATCGGATCGTACAGTGGAACTCTCCCTTCCTAGCCTCTCTGTCCCTAAACATTCACGAAATAAACAAAAACATCTAAGATCCTCACATGTAACATCAAACATCATTCTACAAAAATTAATCCCTAAGGCTATTACACAAATTATGTATTATACATGTCTATATTTCATTGCAAACACTGGAATGTAGTCCACTACACTTCATCTCCCTGTAGTCCCCTCTTCCAATGGACTTGTTGATGGAATCGGCCACACCCTCCTTGTTTCATCTCCTCCAGTCATATTGTCCCTTCCCATGTTCCCCCACATGCTTCTGGAAGAAAAGAAAAAACCCAACAGTATCTTTTGCAAAACAACATTTTGAAATTAAACATCAATATCCACTAACAATCTAAAAATGATATATAAATGATATATGAATCACATAAACCCATTCCCCCCTTGATTCATAAAAATCATACTAAAAATCACACTAATATTGAAAAAAAATTGAAAAATGATCAAATAATCAAAAAGGATATTTATCCATCAGTAGTCCATCTAGACCCCCTCGTCCATCTTCGTCCAGATCAGGAACAATCAACAACGGCATCTGAGTGTTGTCTCCAGGCATCACAACACCAACCCATCTTAATATCATAGCTTTTGCAAAGGTCAGTAACAAAGTACAAAAGCAAAACATGACACACAACGCTATCAGAGCTGCGACTAAAATCTGAACCATCACTGCTCCTATTGGGCCTAACTGATCTTGCAACCAAGACTTCGCTGACCATCCAGCTTTCTCAGATCTCCCAAAAGCATCCCTTATATTCTTCAAAGCATCTATAACACTCGTGATATTATCGGAACTATCTGGGATCAAAGTATAACAATCATCCCCCGTCAGATTCATAGCCAAACATAAGCCACCTTGTCTTGCCAAAATATAATCAAGAGCCATGTCATGTTTCAACAGCGTCAGTCTGTGACTTCTTTGAGTATTAGACAGAAGGTGAAACCCTCTTATTGTTTCATTCGCAAACCCCTGCAAAGTATATGTAATATTATCAATATGATCTGCTAGAAATGTTACACCAGACCATGGAAAAAGACCAAGTCCCCACTTCTCTCCCAGACTTATTCTCCAATGGTAGGCTTCAAGATTATTAAATTTAGCCATGTCTCTTTTAACCCTATTTTCAACAGTCGTTTCAGATTGGTCTGGGTCCGGTGCTACTCCTCTTCTAATTGTAAAAACCTCATATGGAAGCTTCAACGTTGACATGTAACAACATCCTTTCCATCCATGGGGTAAGAATATATATGCTTTATCACCACAAACCCACCAAATATCTCTAAAATTCCCAATAGTTACATTCATAGTGATAAATTGATCTCTCACCATCAAAGTCCTGCCCTTCTTACTACCTGGTGCATAAAAAGTTACATTATATTGGTCAACTTTAACCTTTTGTCCATGTTTATCCAAAGTCATCATATAATTATCACAATCTGATATTCCCATGAACATACCATTTACCTCATCTGTATTATTAGAACAAACACAACTTTTAGCCCTCACTGCTCTCACCTCAAATGCTTCAGGGAGCGCTGTCCCCTGACTTTCTTTACCATCCAACATATTCACATAGGGAAATTCATTTAACCAAGAACACTTATAACTAGGATTATACAAATGTTGTGACAACGACATGTCTTTATCTGTCAATGCTCGTTGATGATACAACAGCCATCTCATCGCATAGGCCTGACACCCACCCGACAACGGTTGAGCGACCGTCTGTAAAATTGAACCCCACGTCTCTGGTGCTGGAATTCTCAACAGACATGGACCCTCAAGATTCCTCACTGATCTTACAGCATGAGTTAATTGCTGGAACCAAAGATTTCTCCCTGCCCATTGATCTTTAATTTTCAAAACAGCCGAATCAAATCCATATGCTTTCCATTTAGCGTCTCTTTTCCCTACCGAGCGATATTGATCAGATGTATCTTCTGATGTTAGGTTTACCCCAAAGAACTCCTCCTGTACTTCCATTATATTATCCTGTACTATTTCAGATGAACCTATATTGTTCTCTACCATTATTTGCTGAGTCATTTCTGTTACATCGTTTACTTTTAGAAAAGTTGTTGTTGGTGTCGGTATCATACCTCCTACATTTGTTATTGCCGTCGTACCCTTAAATCTTTTCAAAGTTACCATTAAAGTAGTTGATTTAGTTGATGTCTTTTGTTCCAAAATTAGTGCTGGCACTATCGGTTCCCTTGTAATCGAATGCGATATATTTATGGCTTTACTAACTGTCAATGTTGAAAGAGTTCAATTGCTTCCCACTGTTGTTCTAACAGACTGACGTGTTGGTGTTATTGTTGTTACTTCATTCCTAGTTTTCGTAACGTTTTGGTCTGACTTTTCTCCTAACTGGTCTAGGCCTATTTTGTCCAACCGAATCACTAGCTTCTCCTTTAACAGAGTTGCTCTTGGTGGTCTCTGCTGCTTCACATCCCACTGAAATATTCCCTGTTGCTTCTGGGACGTATTGAAAATCAATTTCCCCAAATCCCCTTTCCTTTCCATCCCCTGCATAGTCATCTCTGGCATCATCAGAAGTGTCACCATTATCAACGTTAACCCCAACATTGACAATCTCTCCCTCTTCCTGTTCTCCCCTATATCCATCCTCTCTCTCTGCGCGTGGCACCTCTTCTGTAGGTGCTTTAACACAATGTGACAAATGATACCACGTAGGAGACCCCTTAACCTGGACAGCTGTTCCAGTACTACGAACCACTTCAAATGGTCCTTCACGACGTTCGTTATACCACTTCCTTCTGAATACCTTTACAAATACTTTGTCTCCCGGTTGTACTGTATTCCTCTTATCCTCCTCAGGCGCCTTCTGCACCTCTTCTTGTCTTTGCCTGTCAGAAACATATGTGGACAACTTTTTATGAAAATTGGCCATATATGTAACGTACGCTCTCATTTCATCTTCCAACAGGGCCAAGCTTGGACCCTTTCCGCTTGTTCGCAAACAAGGCGTTGGCATCCTTCTTCCGGTTACCAACTCATGAGGTGTCATACGTAGATCACGTAACTCACTTGAGCGACACACCATTAGTGCTAAAGGAAGCGCCGCTATCCAGTTTAGACCTGTATGTTGACAAATCTTCACAATGCGATTTTTCAAGACACCGTTCATTCTTTCACACATCCCCTGACTTTGTGGGTGATAAACTGCTCCAAGACGTTGCTTAATTCCCAATTTTTGCAACATCAATTTTACTGATTTATCCACAAATTCTCTTCCATTGTCTGAGGATATTCGATCGGGTAATCCCCACCTGCTTATGACTTCTTTACATAAGAACTTGGCAACCGACTGAGCATCCTTACGCTTGGTTGGACAAGCTTCCGTCCATCGTGAAAATCTATCTACAACCACCAACATGTATCTTTTCCCATCAACTGGTTGTATCATATCAACAAAGTCAATGACCAACTCACGCATAGGACCCCTTGGTGTAGGAATGTAACCTGGATGAACAGGTATCCCTCTTCGAACATTATTTTTAAGACAGATAGTGCATCTTCCTATCAAATAATCAATTTGTTCAAACAAATATGGAGCCCAAAAACCATATTCCTTTGTGATCTTTCTGTGAACCTCCCCCCTCGCAACATGAGCTAAGACATGTGCTTCTTGAATCATCAGACCTAAGAGGTCTAGAGGCGCTACTATCAACCCCTCATGGTTTCTCCACAGACCAGTAGCATCTTTGACCGCTCCTCGGTCTAGCCATAGCTGTTTGTCGATCATAGAAGCGGCTTCTTGCATCAAAATTACATCTCGAAGCGTAATTTTGTCTTCCAAGTCCACTACATGTGTCACCAGCAAAACTTTCCCCAATTTATCCGCTCCTGCGACGGCTTTTGCAGCTTCATCAGCAGCTTTGTTCCCTTGTGTCACTCTTGACATATCTGTCTTGTGAGCTGCACACTTAGCTATCGCTATCTCTGTAGGCTTCATCATAGCATGCAACAATTTCATTATTTGTGCATGATGTTGTATCGGAGAACCATCCGTTTTCTTGAACCCTCGACCTTTCCATACCGCCCCAAACAAATGACATACACTATGTGCATATGCTGAATCAGTATATATGGTTACTCGCTTTCCTTCTGCTAACAAACATGCTTCTGTTAGTCCCACAAGTTCAGCAAGTTGTGCAGATGCAGGCTGTGGTATTACTTCAGCCTTTTCAACAACAAATCCCGTCCCTCTGCCTCTAACTACTGCATAACCAGCACATAATTTATCTCCCACCCGATAGCAAGACCCATCCGTCCAATACTCCAGGTCTGCCTCACGTAATGGAAAGGCTTGTAAATCTGATCGAAGCCTCGAATATCTCTCTGCTTCTTGGACACAATCATGTGGCTCACCATCCTCGGAAGTTGGTAAACTCTCGGCTGGATTTACTGTATCACATCTCACAAGGGTGACATCCTCCTGCTCTAAGAGTCTATGATAGTCTCTGAGCCTAGGCATAGTCAATGTATACTTCCCATAGTTCAGAAGATTTCTGAGACTATGATGGGTAAGAATTGTCACGGGGTAGCCCATCGTGACCGATGATGCTTTGTCATACATTGAATATACCCCCACCATTGCTCTGTAGCACAGTGGTAACCCTAGTTCTACCTCTGAATAAGCAGTAGAGTAGTAGGAAATAGGCTGAGGATTCGTCCCCATGCCTGTCGGTTGACAAAGAACCGCACACGCATATCTACCTCCAGTAGAAGTAGACACATATAGCAAAAAGTTATTTGAGTAATCTGGTAATGCCAGTGCAGGTGCCTCCTGCAACCTCTGTTTGATCGTTTCAAATGCCACATGGCCTTCCTGTGTCCAGGAAAGATTGCTATGTAGTTGACCACTCTCAGTACCCCTCACCATAGCCCTCAATGGTGCCATCAAACTAGTATAATCCTCTACCCAAGCTGAGGAATAACCAGCAATACCCAGAAATGTCATCATTTCTCTGACTGTTCTAGGTTTTGGAGCCTTACGAATAGTTTCCACCTGCTTGTCCGAAATGTTTCTGTGACCATGAGTTATGTTTTGACCTAAATATACAACTTTCTCCTGACAATATTGCAGCTTTTTCTGTGACACCTTGTGCCCCTTTTCTGCCAATACCTGTAGTAATTTAATTGAGTCCCTATGACATGTTTCCTTTATTTTGTGAGCAAACCATTATATCATCCACGTACTGAATGACAGTGCTCTGCAATATCTGATCTATCCCTACCAAATCTTCCTTCAGTACTTTATTGAAGATATGCGGCGAATGCCGGTATCCCTGTGGCATTCTATTGTACTCATAGAACTTTCCCTTATAGGTGAACCCAAATAAATCCTGACTCTCTACACTAAGTGGAACACTGAAAAATGCTCCACATAAGTCCAGTACTGTAAAATGTGTCGCATCCGGAGGAACTTGAGCTAACAAGGTATGAGGGTCTGGCACTTCTGCTGGAAAGTCAATCACTACCTCATTTACTGCTCTCAAATCATGAGCTACACGATAACTTCCATCTGGTTTTTTTACAGGCCACAAAGGCGTGTTACTCCGAGGGTGTTTTGTTGTCCTTAAAACCCCTGCTGTCGAAAGTCCATCAATTTGTGGTTCAATCCCTTTGATTGCTTCCTCTTTCAATGGATACTGATTTTTCCATGGAGGTCTGGCTCCTGGTCGAAGTTCAACCTTCACAGGTTGGGCTGATTTCACAAGTCCAATATCAGTACTATGTTGAGACCACAACCCTTCTGGAACTTGTTGCAACATCTCCTCTTTCATAGGGTCTGAATCAATCTTCATATTGCAAATAGATTCATGTGTCATTCCTACAGCCTGTGGCTCTCCTTGTCCTTGAGCCGAAATCATTATTTTAAGAAATCGTTGATCTTCACTTCTCCAGATCGCCAAATTGTCTTTCATTGGTCTGAAACAAAGTTTCTCTGCTTCTGTCATCATTTCTCCTATTTGCTTTTGCTCATAGCCTTCTGAAACCAACAAGGTAACATGTGGCACACTCTTCTCCATATCAAATTCCCTATTCAGATAATCGTCTGTGTTTATCTTCATAGCTGCTCCTTGTGGTCCTAAAATAATGCAACTTGAGCTAAGTTGAACATTCTTCGGCTGATGACTCAACCATTCCTCTGAGTGTGGTTGAGCAGCATTCTTGAAATATTTGAGCGTACAATGGAATGGATATTCCGGAAGCTTCGCATCCGGCATATTTGCAACAATAAATCTTTCCCATATCTTAGCCTGCTTCATAAAATCTTCACTGAGATTTCCAATCCAGAATACTGAAGACGAATCCATCTCCGTCATCATCGACAACTGATAAACCTTTTCCTTTGGCATTTCTATCAGACAGCCGTCTGGTGTACATCTTATTGTACAGTTCAACTTACACAATGCATCTCTTCCCAATAATGCAACAGGTGTATGTTCTGATACCAGTATGGGTATTGTAATTTTGTGATCTTTATAGCAGAGCTCAATTGGTTCCGTAAGAGGAATCAGCTGTTTTACTCCCTCAAATCCGATTGTCCTAACAAGTTGATTGGACATAGGGAGATGTGTAGCATCTTCAGGTCGAACACAGGTGAACGCAGCTCGGCTATCCGCCATTACTTCCAATGGTCGGTTGTTTATTTTCACCTCAATTGTTGGATCTCTTTCCGGTCCTGACGCTACCAGCTGACACCCCCCTTTCGAATCATCTAGGCACCTCTAGAATCCTGGCTCCGGACCCCTGTAGGGGTTCACCGGTCCTCCAGATGATCTTGACTGGCCCCTGTATCTTCCTCTGAAATTCCCTCTGATGTTTCCTCCTGACCACTTGCAGTCCCTGGCATAGTGACCATCCTGTCCACAATTATAACACCCATCTTGAAATTGCTGGAAGTGTGGCTGAAACCTTCCTCTTTCTTCAAAGCCTTCTCGTCCTCTTCCTCTCCAATTTTGTGTCTGTCCAGAAATTGGCTGTGAATATGAATCAACTGGTGCCGTCCTTGGTGGCTGATACACTTGCAGTTGGAACTGTTCTGGTTGAAGCTGTGGCAGTGATTGTTGGTTTGGTGCATACTGACTCTGCATCACCACAGCTTGTTTCTTATCCTTTTTATTCTCCCCCAGTTGTAGTTGATTGAGTTTTCTGAGAGTTTCTTCGTCCTGCTCTTTCTGGTTGAGTTCCTTCTTCCTGTACAGATCCACTTGATGAGCTATGTGATCTGTATAGACACCTTTTGTCATGCTTCCCAGTCCAACCACTTCTGCCAGTTTGTTTCTTACTGGGGAGGGCAGTCCCATTTGCAGTTTAGCTCTCAAAATTGACTGCTCAATTTGACTCACATCTGGATCATTTCCAGTAATATTTCTCCACACTTGATGAACTCTTGACACATAGGCTCTCGGATTTTCTTGTTGTCCTAGTGGGTCAATCAGAATATTATCAGGATGCACATTTGTTGGAAATGTATCTTTCAATGCTCTCCACAGACGATTCCTACTTGCAGCCAACAATTCAGGATCGTTCACTGCCGTCCCAACATATCTCATGAGTCCAGCTCTCTGGAAGACTTCTTCCATATCTGGAATCCCAATGAGATTAGCCAACAGTCTTTTAACGTCTCCTATAGCAGACTGTGTTCCCACCGTAATTTCTTCCAATTTCGAAATCCAAGGATAGGCCCCATTCTGAAGAATAGGCAGCTTCTCAAGTATGTTCGACATATCGGTATTTTGCAACGGCTTATATTCAAAGTTTTGACCTCGAATGATAACTGGTACCATTTTGCTCGTGCTATCTTTCCTTGACCTTAATGCATATTTTGTCTCATCTTTTCCAGATTCTCTTCTCAGCTGTCTCTCCTTCCGTATGGTCAGCGTCTGGAGTTCTTCCTGTAGCTCTCTTACTTCTCCTGCAGTCCTTGCACTCTTCAGTTCTGATAAGCATTGATCTATATCTCCTTCTATTTCTTCTGCGACAGTCTTTGCAGGATAAACTCCTTTCGAATACACAGCACCTTCAGTCTTCTCTTTATCGCTGTCTTCATCTTTGCTTCCCTCAGCACTCGAATATATTGTATCCTTCTTCTTCGAATCTTCCTCAGCACTGTAATATCTTGTATCCTTCTTCTTCAAACCTTCCTTACCCCTTCTCTCCGTTCTGGCCAACCTCCGTTTGATGACAGGATCATATCCACCCATGATCCCCTCTAAATCACTCTGATCATCATCGTCCTCCTCCAGTTCCATCCTACTTAACCTCATACCACCCTTAGTTTTCAGACTTCTCGTTTTCTTTCCACCTTTGGTGCTTGGATGCATTTTTATGGTCGTTTCTGCTTGTCCTCTCTCTATTATTTGTTCATCTTCATCTCTGATGTAATAATCCCCCTGCTGGAGGATCACTGGAAGCTGAGGATAAGCATCCCTAAGCTCGACTTCCTTCTCATAAGGTGGGGGTCTTCTCGCCAAATCCGTATGTGAGAAAGGTATACCAACCTCTACCCTCAGTTTCTCTGTCGACGTCTCTTCCTTTAGCCTTTTCTCCATACCTTTACTTCCCTTGTCGTTGGTATCTTTCATCAGTTTCTGTCCTTCATCTTCAAACAATTTAAGAACACCCAGCTCCCTTTGTCTCTTCTCTTTACGTCGTTCCTTTTGTTTTCCCTTCTTCTGATCTGCCTTGTAAATTGACAGAAGCACTTTCATGATGTTGATGACGTCCGGATTAAGAGTCCCTTCCACTGGCCAGGGTTGTTCAATGTCAGGCCAACGTTTGTTCCATTTGCCGGATAATCTCGCAATACCCTTAACTAAAGGATGACTATGTTCCACTATATTAACCGGTGTAATAACTTTCATAGCCTTGCTATCCTTTCTCCCCATTGTAAGTACTCTTTTATCTTCCTTTATTGTGAACTATTTATTGTAGCCTATACAGCCTATGGCTTCCCCCCCTTTAATTATTAATATAACCTAAACAACCCGAGAGGATTTTTTATTTTTTATTTTTTTTATTTAATCTAAATTTAAAATATGAATATTTAAAAAAAATCAAAAAATATGAATAACTTTTTTTTTTTAGAAAAATATGAATATTAAAAAAATATGAATAGTAAAAAAATAAAAATAAATATGAATATTAAACATTTAATTAAATAAAAAAAAATAATTAAAAACAATTTTATTCAAAAAAATTAAAGCCCCTTAAAAAAAAAAAATCAATTAATTTATTCAATTAAAATTTTAACTAAAAACTATGAATAATTATGAATAATTAAGACCAATTTTTATTTCTACACCTATTTTACCAATTTATGGCCCACTTACCTTAACCCCTCCGGAAAGTGAATACCAGTAGTCAACTCCACAGCAATCAAAACAACATGGACTTCCAATCTACAACACTATCACCCCAATAAATTCCATTGTTTAATATGCACCCAAGTATTTTAATATCACAGAATAAAGAACTTCCAATCTACAACAATACCACACCAATAAATTCCATTGTTTAATATGAACCCAAATATTTTAATATCACAGAATAATGTCAGTACCTGCTTTCCAACCGAACCCTCCAGTCAGGCCCAGTAATGCACAGAGACCCCAAACTGCAAACTTTATTAAAATGATCAGTCCGTTGCCAAGCGTCTAAGAGAGTATCATTGCATCCAACATCCTAGGGAAAGATTTGTAGACAAAAAAGTACTAGCCTGATTTTGAATGATCCTCTGCCTGTGTCACACCTTGTCACGTCACGTCACGCACACGTTAGCCCCCCCCTCTCTCCTTTGCTCCGTTCTATAGCCTCACATAACAAGGGAAGAAAACAATACAAACAAGCATTTAAAGTTTACACTTAACCAAGTTATTCACATTCAATATTCCCCACTCATATTTGCTACCAAACGGAACCCAGGAATAAACAGATCGCTCAAAACATTTTAAAACCTGAACCCAAGAATAAATAGATCGCTCAAAACACTTTAATTTCATTTTAATCCGTCATTCAATTCAATGCATTATACTTCGTCAACATATATTTAATTTATAAATTTACTACATCTCAACAAATAGTTTAACGTTCAAATAACAGTTACTTTAACGATTTTAAAAGATTTGTGTCCACCTTTCCTTCTTGGTAGCTATTAAACCCCTGCAAGGAAACCCCAAAGCCACCATTTTGTTTTGTAGGCTCAGCACGACCACATGTCGTAGTTTTAGCCCTGTAAAATCACGCGCATGCGCACATCCAATTAAGCCCATGCTTACCACACAATAGAACGCCAATAGAACGCCAGCATCCTACCTCAGTTTCTCTATTTTACACTTACAATCAGACAATTACACAACAGACCTTACATTTGCGTAGAACTCTGAATTCCACCCAAATGCAAACAAATTTAAGAGGCTTGAATCCATCGCAATGGACCTCCAAGGATACGTTAGCATGTAGCACACAACACAATTAGCCTTAGCCTTTAGCATCAACCTTAGCCACTATGTAGAATGTAGCATGATTCACACTTTAGCATTAAAAAATTAGCTTTAGCCACGATGTACCACGTGGCCTGAAACAATCAAGCATTAGCCACGAGGTACCACGTGGCCCAAAACAATCCAGCATTAGCTTTAGCCTCTAGCTAACTGCGGCCTACTACGCAAATAAATATCCTGCACTGCCCTATCAATTTTAACATATTTATCCTACCGTTTTTGCTACCGGGACTAATGACCATTACACCGAGAAATCAGACCCAATCAAACACCCCGTCGGACGAGAGTCAAATCATAATCACAATCAGATAAACCTCATGAATCCGAGCTCTCTTTAAAAAAAAGAAACCCACCGTCCACCCATTCTATCGTGTAAACGGATTTGTCGGCCCGACATCTAAAATGGCCCCCCCTGGAGGTCTTAAATGGTACAGTGCCCTAAAGAATGCGCATATCTGCCTTAATCGTACACTTCAATACTTAAATCCTACCGTTTAATGCTCTAAATTTCCAATTACCTGCCGTTTACCAATGGAATATATTTTAGAATATTTTTAAAGACCCGTAATCGACCGCAACACCCCACATCAACAACGATCCAAGTATTTTTAATCTGTACACCTTCAATGCCCTCTCCCCAATCAACGAAATCACTAATGCCCGAATTTGGTGAGTAATCTCACCTTTAGAGCCGGCTTGGGCAGTAGTCACCTCGCGTCTCAGGCAGGAACCAGTGCAATCAGAATCTCGGTAGGACCTCCATTTGTGGTATCGCGTCGAATGCTGGTGGGTATTGCTGTCGATCAAAGAATCCCCTTAGGCTGTATCGTGTTTTAGAGACTTTTATTAAGACCACGAGGTTACAGCATAAGTACAGACCCGCGATGTCCGGAGAACCAGTCCCAAATAAATCTTACTGCATTCTAACTCTCCGTCGTTGTCCCCCCATATATATAGCCTTCCAAGATGTGGGTGGCTCCCTCTACTGTCCAATCCCCGTATCTACCACACACTTCCTGTGTCATATGTGGCGTCACACTAAACCCTTCCCTCTTGATCCCAAAAATCAACATTCTTTCAGTTCCATTTTAAAAAACATTTAACACCACCATATTGTCAATACACTACACTAACTCTCCAAATAGCACTGCTGAGTGATTTAAAAAGTCATAGTCAATCGATCAATAATTATTTTATAATACTCTTAGCAAAAATGTTTATCTTTAATTTACAATCTGTAGAAACTATGAGAATAGAAAGGTTCAGATCTTTGAGAAACATCGCAGCACAGTTGAAAAATATATGGCAAATGGAAATCAAAACTGGATGGTGTTCAGAGATAGATGGGAGGGGTTGAGTGGAGTTGAAGGGTGGGACTAAAAATAACAAGATAACTAATGTGAAATACAGTGCATTCGGAAAGTATTCAGACCCTTTACTTTTTCCACATTTTGTTACGTTACAGAGAAGGACCTTGGTCAGGGAGGTGACCAAGAACCCGATGGTCACTCTGATAGAGCTACAGAGTTCCTCTGTGGAGATGGGAGAACCTTCCAGAAGGACAAACATCTCTGTAGCACTCCACCAATCAGGCCTTTATGGTAGAGACGGAAGCCACTCCTCAGTAAAAGGCACATGACAGCCCGCTTGGAGTTTGCCAAAAGGCACCTAAAGGACTCTCAAACCATGAGAAACAATATTCTCTGGTCTTATGAAACCAAGATTGAACTCTTTGGCCTGAATGCCAAGCGTCACATCTGGTGGAAACCAGGCACCTTCCCTACTGTGAAGCATGGTGGTGGGGATGTTTTTCAGCGGTAGGGACTGGGAGACTAGTCAGGATCGAGGCAAAGATGAACGGTGCAAAGTACAGAGAGATCCTTGATGAAAACCTGCTCCAGAGCGCTCAGGACCTCAGACTGGGGCGAAGGTTCACCTTCCAACAGAACAACGACCCTAAGCACACAGCCAAGACAATGCAGGAGTGGCTTCGGGACAAGTCTCTGAATGTCCTTGAGTGGCCCAGCCAGAGCCCGAACTTGAACCCGATCGAACTTCTCTGGAGAGACCTGAAAATAGCTGTGCAGCGATGCTCCCCATCCAACCTGACAGAGCTTGAGAGGATCTGCAGAGAAGAACGGGAGAATCTCCCCAAACCAGGTGTGCCAGGCTTATAGCGTCATACCCAAGAAGACTCAAGGCTGTAATCGCTGCCAAAGGTGCTTCAACAAAGTACTGAGTAAAGTGTCTGAATACTTATGTAGATATGATATTTCAGTTTTTTATTTTTTATAAATTAGCAAAAATGTCTAAAAAACTGTTTTTGCTTTGTCATTATGGGGTATTGTGTGTAAATTGATTAGGGGAAAAAACGATTTAAGCAATTTTAGAATATATATCAACATCAACATTGCGAAAGCTTAGCTCTGGATGAGTAAACTGATATATACTGAACAAAAATATAAACACAACATGCAACAATTTCAAAGATTTTACTGAGTTACAGTTCATATAAGGAAATCAGTCAATTGAAATAAATTCATTAGGCCCTCATCTATGGATTTCACATGACTGGGCAGGGGTGCAGCCATGGGTGGGCCTTGGAGGGCATAGGCCCACCCACTTGGCAGCCAGGCCCACCCACTGGGGAGACAGGCCCAGCCAATCAGAATGAGTTTTTCCCCACAAAAGGGCTTTATTACAGACAGAAATACTCCTCACCACCCCCACCCCCACTCAGACGATCCCGCAGGTGAAGTAGCCGGATGTGGAGGTCCTGGGCTGGCATGGTTACACGTGGTCTGCAGTTTTGAGGCCGGTTGGATGTACTGCCAAATTCTCTAAAACGACGTTGGAGGCAGTTTATGGTAGAGAAATGAACAGTCAATTCTCTGGCAACAGCTCTGGTGGACATTCCTGCAGTCAGCATGCCAATTGCACGCTCCCTCAAAACTTGAGACATCTGTGGCATTGTGTTGTCCTCTGTAGCTCAGCTGGTAGAGCACGGCGCTTGTAACGCCAAGGTAGTGGGTTCGATCCCCGGGACCACCCATACACAAAAAAAAATGTATGCACGCATGACTGTAAGTCGCTTTGGATAAAAGCGTCTGCTAAATGGCATATTATATTATATTATTATTACAAAACTGCACATTTTAAAGTGGCCTTTTATTGTCCCCAGCACAAGGTGCACCTGTGTAATGATCATGCTGTTTAATCAGCTTCTTGATATGCCACACCTGTTAGGTGGATGGATTATCGTGGCAAAGGAGATATGCTCACTTACAGGGATGTGTATCAAATTTGTGCACAACATTTGATTAAAATGGAACATTTCTTGGATTATTTATTTCAGCTCATGAAACATGGGACCAACACTTTATACATGTTGCGTTTATATTTTTGTTCAGTGTAGTTTTCTGGTCTCTGACACCAAAAGTCAGTAAACCACTTGCTAGTCATCAATAAAATGTGGTATGTTTGTAATTTGAGTAAAATACTCCTTCCATGGAGGTTTTCATATTGATTTGAACAAAACAAAAACAGCAATGCCTCTCCAATGGGCCTTAAACATGCTCTAAGGCACCTGTATGTATGTATTTTTACTATAAAGAGCCTAAGTGATGGCCATTCTGATAAACTGATGAAAAAATTCTAAGTAATTGCAAAAGAGGACTCAAACCTATGATATGAATAATCAAGGACTTGGGAGTATAAGGTTCTATATACAAAATGATTGGTTTTGATCTCAGAACTGTTTTGTGACGTCTTCCTCTCATGACACAACAAGTACATCACCTGACATACAATAATGTTTTACTGACAACCCAGCATTGTGTGACTGGTTTGCAGATAGAACCTTATAGCACCAAGTTCAAAGGTGTTTGCGCAGATACAACTTTTTTCCTCGTAAATTGAGTTTTTCCCAAAACTGACATATCTCGTATGTGAAAGACCGAAAGAGAAACTCTATGTGAATAACTCATTTTTTACCAAAATGTCAGCTAGAACCTGTCTCGATGTGTCTGGTATGTGTTGTAATGTAGCGTTATTGTCTGGTAGGAAGCCTGACGACGTCTCATTAGTTGAGTTGGTGATATTAGGCCTGATCTTAATCCTTAATCCCTGTGTCTTCTCTTCAGGCTGCCTCTGGGACCAGTGGTTGACCAACTCACCAGATCAGGACTGAAGGGCGTCTTTGGTGGCCTCAGGGAGATAGAGAGCCACAAGGTTGTCATGACTTCAGGTGGTTCTCTGTCATCCTGCCCACTAGAGGAAAGCCCTCTTATTCCTCAAGCACTTGATGAAGATCTACAGCTGGTCCAGCGTGGCCCTCAGGTCGGCCCAGGTAGCCGGGGACGGTCCCATCACCAGCACCGTGGCCACGATCAGAGTTCTATGAGCAGCACGGCTCATCCCTGACTTTGAGAGTGTGGATCTGTGCTGCTCCTATAACACCCAGCACCTGATCGTGAGCTTCCACTCCCTGGACCAGCTGCACCCCCGAAGGAGACGAGAGGCCAGAGGAGTTTCAGCTGGATGACCTCCACAATGGCAAATAACATCTCGTGCCTGATCCACGAACTCCCAAGCCTAGCGATCTCCTCACCACCACCCCAGAGCGACCACCCTCAGAGCGACATTGCCCTACGTCACCCATCACCATCACCAATCCAGCTCCTGCTGAAGCCCAGCCAGCCCTCTGAGCTGTGGAGGCCCAAAGGGAGTTGGTCCACTAGCCCCAGTGCTCCCTGGACACCATCACACCTCCTGCAAACTGTGAGGCCAGGGTCCATGACCATGGCAACCACTAACGCCTCACCATGGTTTTCTTCGTCCCTTCCTTTCTCCCTATCTCAGGGGTGGCAATTGACCCAGAGGAGGAAAAGCAAATCTCAGATGGTGAGTATCAATGTTGTTTTTTGCACTACTATTTAGAAAGCTATAGAGGAGAAAATTACTTACGATATATTCAATAGCTTGGGACTGTAGTGAACAGATGTACTGTATTTGAAGTGGGAATGGTGAACTGCATCGCATTTATCCAATGTGTCGTGCACCTGTCAGGAGTTGACTGTATTCTCTAGTCTTGCTTGCCAGACTCATGGCGCTCCACACCCCAGTTGTGTGGGAGATACAGCAGGTGTTTCAAGCGACTAGGATTCTCTAACTACAGGCCTGTGTGCTGTGTGTTGTTTTTTCTCCTGGCAGAGGCCAAGAAGAAGAAGAAGAAGAAGAAGAAGAAGAAGAAGAAGAAGAACAACAACAAGAAGAACAAGAAGAAGAAGAAGAAGAACAAGAAGAAGAAGAAGAAGAAGAAGAAGAAGAAGAAGAAGAAGAGTTTCATCTCAAGGGTGTGGAAGACCCTTACGTCCTGCGCCCCCTCTGGCCACAGCAGGGACTGAACCAGCATGAATGTGAATGACTCATACACAAAGACACCAGTTGACCTCACAGGATCACTTGTCAGTGAGAGCAGCAGGGCTGCCGGCAGCAAACGTGTGGCAAGCTGGCATTTGCCCCATTACTTTTCAATCAGGTGTGGCAGCGCCCCACCGATTTTGATTTGGTTAAATAAAAAAATAAAAAATATTAAACGGAAAAGCATTGAAAACTAGGCTACTGTGTTTAAGACTTAGTTGTCAACTGGCGCACAATTCATCTGTGCTGCACATCGGGATACTGCAGGTTGTGGTCACGTTTCTACCAGCCTGGAAAGCATGCACAAAGGTAACGCGGAAGTCACACTGGGTTCACACTGGGTTCAAAGCCGAAAAAAGTGTCCCAGCCATAGAGGTATTATATTAACTAGACTAGAGGAAGAATAATGGGCGCCCACTCATTCCAATGGAGTGGGCTCACATAAGGGTGTCATCAGGCCGGGGTGTCGTCAAGCCAGGCACATCAGGTGAAGCTTGTGGTGTTGGGCCAAAATCCAAGCGGAGATGTCTGCCAGACACAGAAATAACAGTGATGAGAGACCATGTGAGGATGTGACAGAGTCAAGTGATTTTGTGTACAGAGAGAACCAAAGTGGACCTGGCACTTAGGCCTGTTAACTTGGACACCAGTAGTGAGGAGGTAAGGTGCAGATACTGACCCTTTCCATGTCACATGTTAGGAGCCAGCTACATGTCAGGTGCAGACCCTGAGAAGTATATAGTAATATAAATACACAGGTAGAACTTCTGTAAATCAGCTGGAGTTGCAGCAGGAGTAGTCTCTGCATCGTAACACCATCAGTAAGGCTCTGAACTTCACATAAACTTGACAAACCGCCACACAACATGGCAAACGTTGAAGCAAACTGAACACACCACTAGTGTACATCATTGGCGTCAGCTGATGGAGGCTGGAGGCTGGAGGCTGGAGCCAAAGAAAGTGCCTTCATTTTGAACTACTATTTGGACAAAATACTTAATCAGCCATTTTAGTGTGTATTGTCACAGAGTAGGCTAATAGTTTGTCTATCTGGTATTTCAGTTCTTGCCACTGTGGGCCATTCCCATGTAAAATGAGCATGGGTGATGGAGATTTATGCTTTTTACAGCTAATACACAATGCAGGTTTACAGTACCATCTAGTGGGAAGAAATAAAGCATGCATGGTACTGCAGGAAATATACCACATACTGCAAATGTCGTCAAATATAGGATTAATATACTCAGTGGTGATTTTAGCAAGTAAATCTTGGTGGGGCAAACTCAACATTTTTGGTTGTTGATGCATGCCAGCAAAGCCACTACACAACACAACACTAAACAATACATTAATTGAACTATAACAGTGACAAACAGTGCCCACAAACTGTTAGGGCCTACATAAAGCTGTCCCAATAGCAGAGCTTTCTTTTCAGCACCATGGAGTGAATCCTTACCACCGCTACACCTGGCTATCAGCGGAGCCTTGTCTGGCAGTGAAACAGTTCATTCAGCATCATTTACTGCCTTTAAAAAAAAACATAGGTTATATGGCTGACTTGCTTAAACAAATGTGGTTTCGAATGACAATTGAGATGTACAAACTATGGCATAAGGGAACGATGAGCAGATAAGAGGCAATCCGTAATTTCAATTAAGACATTAATGAGCGAGCTAAGATGGACATAGTCAATATAACTAATTGTTCAGCACTTTTAAAATGTACAGCGACAGAATTCAGAACATGGGCCGTTCTTACAATATTCTCCCTGTACATCAAGTAAGAACCGTAGGATAAATAAAGGGGGCATATAAGCAGACAATGAAAGCTCTCACAATATTCGATGATGACATTTCTCTAAAACAGGCTATAGGCTACATGTGTACCACCAAATCAGAACAGTAGGCTGTTATGAGGGGGAAAGGGACCAAATTATTAGGGTGAGGCACATGGGCTACTAACAGCTTACTACACAACATACACTTGTGGCGAATACATTTTTACATTTTTTACATTTTAGTCATTTAGCAGACGCTCTTATCCAGAGCGACTTACAGTTAGTGAGTGCATACATTATATTTTTTTCATACTGGCCCCCCGTGGGAATCGAACCCACAACCCTGGCGTTGCAAACGCCATGCTCTACCAACTGAGCTACATCCCTGCCGGCCATTCCCTCCCCTACCCTGGACGACGCTGGGCCAATTGTGCGCCGCCCCATGGGTCTCCCGGTCACGGCCGGCTACGACAGAGCCTGGATTCGAACCAGGATCTCTAGTGGCACAGCTAGCACTGCGATGCAGTGCCTTAGACCACTGCGCCACTCGGGAGATGCAACAGGTGTAGACCTTACCGTGAAATGCTTACTTACAAGCCCTTAACCAACAATTGCAGTTCAAGAAATAGAGTTAAGAAAATATTTACTAAATAAACTAAAGTAGAAAATAAAATAAAATAAAAAGTAACACAATAAAATAACAATAACAATAACGAGGCTATACCAAGTCAATGTGCGGGGGTACAGGTTAGCCGAGGTAATTTGTACATGTAGGTAGGGGTAAAGTGACTATTTATAGATAATAAACAGCGAGTAGCAGCAGTCTTATGGCTTGGCTTGGGGGTAGAAGCTGTTAAGGAGCCTTTTGGACCTAGACTTGGCGCTCCGGTACTGCTTGCCGTGCGGTAGCAGTGAGAACAGTCTATGACTGGGTGACTGGAGTCTTTGACCATTTTGGGGGCCTTCCTCTGACACCGCCTAGTATATAGGTCCTGGATGGCAGGAAGCTTGGCCCCAGTGATGTACTGGGCCATACGCACTACCCTCTGTAGCGCCTTATGGTCAGATGCCGAGCATTTGCCATACCTGGTGGTGATGCAACCGGTCAGGATGCTCTCAATGGTGCGGCTGTATAGCTTTTTGAGGATCTGGGGACCAATGCCAAATCTTTTCAGTCTCCTGAGGGGGAAAATGAGTTGTCGTGCCCTCTTCATGACTGTCTTGGTGTGTTTGGACCATGATAGTTTGTTGGTGATGTGGACACCAAGGAACTTGAAATTCTCTAACCGCTCCACTACAGCCCCGTCGATCTTAATGGGGGCCTGTTTGGCCCTCCTTTTCCTGTAGTAGTCCATGATCAGCTCCTTTGTCTTGCTCACATTGAGGGAGAGGTTGTTGTCCTGGCACCACACTGCCAGGTCTCTGACCTCCTCCCTATAGGCTGTCTCATCGTTGTCTGTGTTCAGGCCTACCACTGTTGTGTCGTCAGCAAACTTAATGATGGTGTTGGAGTTGTGCTTGGCCACGCAGTCGTGGGTGAACATGTCCCAGGGTTCTTAGCTTAGTGATGAGCTTTGTGGGCACTATGGTGTTGAACACTGAGTTGTAGTATTACTTTCTTAGCTACAGTATACATGTCTCCCTGGCATATTACATATTACATCATTTATGGACTCACTTCAACAGGAAGGTGGCGCGGCAGTCCTTCTTGTGGGCAAATTTTGTCATCAAACTTTGTCATCAAAGTCTGGCATTCTCTGGATTTATAGTGCTGTCACGACAACTGGAAACTCAGAAAAAAACAAGTTTGAATCATGACGTCAGTGGTCTTCAGGTCGGAGCTCTAGAAAGAGGCCTGAGTTCCCAGTTGTCTTGAACTCACTGAAGTCTGAGATTTCCCAGTTCTGAGTTTCCAGGTGTTTTGAATGCGGCAGAAGTCATGCTGGATTGACAGCATGGCCAATGTTGAATGTTTATCCTTTTAAGCTTGGAAAAGAGACCATTAAACCTTGGACCACACGTCCACTCCACTGAATAGCAGGCTAGTGATTGCTTTGCAACGCTTGCAGTTAGCCACTGATTCCTTCCAAACCACTCATTGTTGAATTTGCGATTTCCAACTTGTTGTGTAATATTTATGTCCAATGGCCAATGAGCCCACTGAAGTAGGTTACGTTTTATCTATAATTTCTTTTCATATGACAAGGATTGAAAATAATTTGCCAGTAGATTTTCGACTTGATTTATGATGATGACTGCTTGTTTAGCTTGCTAGCTAAGATGTTGAAAGTATGATGTTGACCTGATCAGTCCAATCAAAGCTACAGTAGATATAATGTGATTTGACGTCATTTTATCTGTGGCCAATGACCTTGAGCCTTCTTGGATGGGCACTTCTAATGTAAATCTATGGCAGCACCCAAGGGGCTTGAATTTTTTTGCTCTCCCTGTAGATTTTGCGGTGACGTAGTGTCCCCATGAGTGACAGGACACTGAGCCAATCACGGCACAACTAGAGAACATTACCAACCCCTACGCTCTGTATTTTCCGCTGGCTGCCCCACCACCACAGAAAGCACTGAGCTAGGCTGAAAAACCTGCATTTTGGAGATGCCTTAGTTCGTATGCAGCTTTATTAACTCAATGATTTTTATATTTCTTTTACATTGTTTGCAAACTGATATGTGACACATATTAATGCCAAAATAACATGCAAAACAGGCAACAACAAAAAAAAAATTGCCCCACCTGCCCTGAATGACGGGTCGCCACTGAATATACTGAAGAAATATATAAACGCAACATGTAAAGTGTTCGTCCCATGTTTCATGAGCTGAAATAAAAGATCCCAGAAATGTTCCATATGCACAAAAATATTATTTCTCTCAAATGTTGTGCACAAATTTGTTTACATCCCTGTTAGTGAGCATTTTTCCTTTGCCAAGATAATCCATCCACCTGACAGGTGTGGCATATCAAGAAGCTGATTAAACAGCATGATCATTACACAGATGCACCTTGTGCTGGGGACAATAAAAGGCCACTCTAAAATGTGCAGTTTCGTCAAAAAATGCATTGCCACAGTTGTCTCAAGTTGAGGGAGGATGCAATTGGCATGCTGACTACAGGAAGGTCCACCAGAGCTGTTTCCAGATAATGTCATGTTAATTTCTCTACCATAAGCCGCCTCCAACATAGTTTTAGAGAATTTAGGCAGTACCTCCAACCGGCCTCACAACCACAGACCACATGTAACCACGCCAGCCCAGGACCTTCACGTCCGGCTTCTTCACCAGCGGTATCATCTGAAACCAGCCACCCCGACAGCTGAAGAATTTCTGCACAAACTGTCAGAAACCATCTCAGGGAAGCTCATCTGCAAGCTGGTCATCCTCACCAGGGTCCTGACCTGACTGCAGTTCGGCAACTTAACCGACTTCTGTGGACAAATGCTCACATTCGATGGCCACTGGCACGCTGGAGAAGTGTGCTCTTGGGATGCTCTGCATCAACGTGTAAAACGGTGCTTCCAGTTCCCGCCAATTACCAGCAACTTTGCACAGCCATTGTAGAGGAGTGGGACAACATTCTACAGGCCACAATCAACAGCCTGATCAACTCTATGCGAAGGAGATGTGTCATGATGCATGAGGCAAATGGTGGTCACACCAGATACTGACTGTTTTTTTTATCCACTCCCCTACCTTAAAAAGAAAAAAGTATCTGCCACCAACAGATGCATATCTATATTCCCATTAATGTGAAATCCATAGAAATCCATAGAGGAAGGCCCTAAAAATTGTCAAAGACTCCAGCCACCCTAGTCATAGACTGTTCTCTCTGCTACCACACGGCAAGCGGTATCGGAGCACCAAGTCTAGGTCCGAAAGGCTTCTTAACAGCTTCTACCCCCAAGCCTGTGTAGCTCAGTTGGTGGAGCATGGTGCTTGCAATGCCAGGGTTGTGGGTTAGATTCCCACGGGGGACCAGTATGAAAATGTATGCACTCACTAATTGTAAGTCGCTCTGGATAAGAGCGTCTGCTAAATGACTAAAATGTAAAAATGTAAGCCATAAGACTCCTGAACAGCTAATCATGGCTACCCGGACTATTTGCGCTGCTGCTGCTGCTACTCTGTTTATTATCTATGCATAGTCACTTTAACTCTACCCACATGTACATATTACCTCAATTACCTTGACTAACCGGTGCCCCCACACATTGACTCTGTACAGGTACCCCGTGTATATAGCCTCCCTGCTGTTATTTTATTTTACTGCTGCTCTTCAATTATTTTTATTTTTTACTTAACACTTTTTTTTCCTTCTTAAAACTGCATTGTTGGATAAGGGCTTGTTTGGCGCATGTGGCAAATAACATTTGATTTGATTTGATTAGGGCATAATTAATTTATTTCAATTGACTGATTTCCTTATATGAACTGTAACTCAGTAAAATCGTGGAAATTGTTGCATTCATATTTTTGTTCAGTGTCCATAGCTAAATAAATAACAGCAACAAGATACAACAACTGGTAATCCCATCTAATTTAGCACTTTTAAGACACTTATAAAAGTGCAATACAATTTACAGCTGTTATTTGAATGCCATTTAGTTTTTCCAAACCTTTCAAAGCCATGGGCTGTATGTTCAAAACACATAACAACGAGGACTGCACTGCTTATGGATAACAATTAGTCCTTGATTGGTGAAGCGACGTACCGTTTTTAATAGGCCTGCACACCAATCAAAAGCAACTAATATTGGCGCGTCTTCTTACTACTCCGCACTAGGAAACTCGGATATTTTCGACTTGCTAACTGGTTGTAGTTATACACATGCCGCGTTCAACAAAACATCAAGTCGGAAAATTCAGAGTTTCCTAGTTCCGAATAGAAGATGAACGCGGCATTTGTTGCAGAAATTGTGCGAATCCTCCCATTTGATGACGTCAGATTCGGCTTCGACAAGCTGGTGGTGCCTGAAGAAAAGATGGCGGATCATGAGGAGCAGTTATCTGATGAGGAGAAGGTAAGATGTCGTTTTTTTCATCTCTTGATTGGATTGGAGGACATATGATATCATGTAGGTATGTGTATGCGTTTATTTTAAAAATATGAATCTACTGTGCATAAAAGCTGGATAAACAGACCGCGATTTTCGCTCTGCTAGTCTATATTTTTAGCTCGGCAGCCTCTGCCCAACTTCCGCTCCTTTGCGAATCTCAAATGGAGACTCCTTGTACGGTCCTAACTCTGAAATAGGAACTATGCAGCATAAAACAAATAAACCAACGCTAACCTCTCACCTTCCTAATCGTGAACCTTGTAACCAACGCCGAGCTTTCATTTGTTTCTGTATCGCTTTGTGTGATCATGTCTTCAACTTCTCACGAATGAGCAGCTAACATTTAAGCTAGTCACCACCTCGATCTCTACACGCCCTGTTAGCGTTCTGTCTTTTTTTGTTGTTGCATGATATATACTGATCGTGTGCAATTTACTGATGTTTGTGTGTGACAGATATGACTGTAGTGTTCAATCTCAGATTTAAATATAACTAAGCCAAACTGGTTAGCATGATAGCATTGCCACTAGAAGGCTAGCTAAGCTGACATGACAACAGTAGCGCGGGTTGGCTGTATATTCTAATTTCCTTAAAAGGAATAGCAGTAAATTAACCAACGCACTGCACAAGAAATTACTTCAGATCAATGCTCAACATTATTCAGATTCAACTAGTTTGTCCACAACATCTTAACGTCAGAAGTGTATTAGGATTTTGACAGGGCATCGTCCAACGGGTGTGGCTCCCTCTTCCCCATCAGTCACAGACATTAGTTAATCATGCTAGCGCGTTAATTAATGTGAGGACTGAGCCACCATATGTCGCCGTGATGTAATGTAACATTTCCAGTTCTGTCAGGTTTACCCCCACACCTGACCCAGTAAACCACAAGTTTAAGTCTAGGTGGCTTCACTCATGATATCCCCACACATATTTTAGCTAGCTAACGTTAGCTACAGTGCATCACTGTTGTCAGGTAGTACGAATACAATACAAGTAATGCTATTTAGACCATGTATTTTGCGTTAGTCTTCTCATGCTAGGGAAACTTTCAGCAGCCAACCATCTGTTCTAGTGTCTCAAATGAATTTATCTAAAGACGTGCCTTCAGAAAGTATTCATACCCCTTGACTTATTCCACATTTTGTTGTTATAGCCTGAATTGAAAATGGGTAAATAGATTTTCTTTCTCACCCATCTACAAACAATACCCCATAATGACAAAGTGAAAACATGTTTTTCGAAATTTATGGAAAATGAACTACATTAATATCTAATTTACATATGTTTCACACCCCTGAGTCAATACTTTTGTAGAAGGACCTTTGGCAGTGATTAAAGCTGTGAGTCTTTTTTTTAAATGTGTCAAATTGGTTGTTGATCATTGCTAGACAATAATTTAATGTCTTAACATAGATTTTCAAGTAGGTTTAAGTCAAAACTGTAACTCGGCCACTCACGAACATTCACTGTCATCTTGATAAGCAACTCCAGTGTAGATTTGGCCTTGTTTTAGGTTATTTTCCTGCTGAAAGGTGAATTCATCTCCCAGTGTCTTGTGGAAAGCAGACTGAACCAGGTTTTCCTCTGAATTCTGCCTGTCCTTAGCTCCATTCCGTGTCTCTTTTATCCTGAAAAACTCCCCAGTCCTTAAAGATTACAAGGATACCCATAACATGATGCAGCCACCACTATCCTTGAAAATATGGAGAGTGATACTCCAAACATAACACTTTGTATTTAGAACAAGAAGGACACATTTTTTTGCAGTATTACTTTAGAGCCTTGTTGCAAACAGGATGCATGTTTTGGAGTATTTGAATTCTGTACAGGCTTCCTTCTTTTCACTCTGTCAATTAGGTTAATGTTGTGGAGTAACTATGTTGATCCATCCTCAGTTTTCTCCTATCACAGCCATTCAACTCTAACTGTTTAAAAGTCACCATTGGCCTCCTAGTGAAATCCCTGAGTGGTTTCCTTCCTCTCCGGCAACTGAGTTATGAAAGACACCTGTATCTTTGTAGTGACTGGGTGTATTGATACACCATCCAAAGTGTAATTAATAGCTTCACCATGCTCAAAGGGATATTCAATATCTGCTTTATTTTAATTTTTACCCATCTACCAATAGGTGCCCTTCTTTGCGAGGCATTGGAAAACCTCCCTGGTATTTGTGGTTGAATCTGTGTTTTAAATTCACTGCTTGACTGAGGGACCTTAAAGGTATGTTTGTTGATCATTGCTAGACAATAATTTAATGTCTTAACATAGATTATTGAGGAAGTCATTCATGAGATGAGGAAGTCATTCATGTTAAACACTATTATTGCACACAGGGTCCATGCAACTTATGTGACTTGTTAAGCACATTTTTTATTTAGGCTTGCCATAACAAAGGGGATGAATACTTATTGACTCAAGACATTTCTGCTTTAAAAAAATACATTTTCAGTAAAAATGTGTAAAAATCGAATTCCACTTTGACATTTATGGGGTATTGTGTATAGACCAGTGACCAAAAAAATATAAATGTAATCCATTTAAATTCAGGCTGTAATGCAACAATGTGGAAAAAGTCAAGGTGTGTGAATACTTTCTAGAGGGACTGTATCTGAGGAGCTAATGAGATGTTTCTTTAATGTGTTTTGACACTTGCCTTGTCTCGTTATCAAGCATCCCTTGACAGCCAGCTAGCTGTCAGGAAACCGCTGCCACGGGTGTAATGCAAAAGTCATAAACAAGTCCCTTTTTTAAATAACCAGATTGACAAACAAGTTATTTGTGAGACCTTATATTTGCTGCTAGGGACTGATCTTTATCTCTCGGCGGTGGGGGATGACTTTTTCAGCTTTCGGCTTTCCTAACCATTAACATCACTGTGATATTTAGGGAAGACAAAGTTGCCCCTCTGGGTTTTAGTGAATATTTGAACAAACAGAATGTCTTAATCTTTAAATGATTTAGGAAGGAAGAGTCAACGCCGTAGTCGCCAAGCCATTTTTCCTTCAAGTGCCCTTGCAGTGCAGGCCTGTCAGCTTCCCTGTTACGGCAGAGACGAGCATCAGAGGAGATTAGCATTAGTCTGTTTATGCTCCACTTGAGAGATGCTACTGAATGTATTGTATCCTACCGCTGTAGCTTAGCACTGCCAGATGCGTAGTTGCGTACATGTCATCTTTTAAAATGCCAGTCTGTGTTGATGTACCCAAGTGAGGGTTGAACTTGATCAAAGTGACAGAGCGTACAATGGAAAAGCCATAGCGAGAGACAATGCAGTGGTTCGTCTTTCAGAGCCCAGTGATTGCAACAGTATGGCCTAGCCTAATGGCATAGAAGGCTTTCAGGCGTAGCCTACTGAATGTAGTAGGCCTATGTATGCCTAGTTCATTGAGTGGGCTGGAGAAGATTGCCTATAGATGGGTTCATATGGGAAAGTTAAGTGCAGCCTCACAGAGCCAGTAGCAATCAAGCTTGTAAACCACAGATATAACTACCAAAGCTCAGCCCCAAGGCTGTCTGTCTGGTGTCGTCCTCCCACACCTACTTGACTACTCTCACTGTCTGCAAGTGTCTACTCCACCTTAACTTTTAGTGACCTATTTTAAGCCTCAGCCATTTAACATGGCTTTCTTTTGAAACTAAGAACAATGTGTTTGGGTGTTAGTCATTTAGCCTAAGTAATCTTATACTTTTTACTGGAGATTGTTGTCAAGTAGCCTACTATAATAAACAAAGAATGGTTATCATGGCTGGACTTATAGCCACACATCATGATTTCTGTAGGATTGGTCTATTTCTCCTGTGTGTTTTTGTGAAGAATGCTGGGCCTAAGGAACACTACTTGTCTGTGCGTGTCTTCCCTGTTGTCATAGATTTGGATGTACAGGAGAAACAACCCCAGTGGTGCTATTCAGTCTGCAAACAGCTCCACATATAGCATGGGCCTGCTACAGTATGACTCTGGGGTGGAAGTACTCAAGATCTGTTCATTCCAGTCTTCACAATCAATTTGCTGTGCTGCCTCTGGATTTCTTATCTTGGCAGCAGGGTGCTTTAGCCACCCAGCCCAAAGCAACATTCAGGGCTGCAGTGCAAACAGTAGGGCCCTATAAAATCTGCTGTTAGCGATAATGCTAATGATAACTGTCTGCTGGTAGATAACTGTCTGCTCAATTAAATGTTAACTACAATGTAGCCTATGCCTACCTGGCAGAATTATATCATGATTATTTGCATCAATCCAGTGGCCATTTCTTTTGAAAACTCTGCAATCACATGGGTTCTATAGAAACACCGCTAACCAAACAACGGTCTCTGGCTGGTGTGTACTGGCATTAAAGGGTAACTACAACCCAATTTCAACATTTCCTAGATTTTTCCCAGACCTCAAGTGGTCTCCTGTTGTGGTTTAAGTTTTTTATTTTAAGTGTGATTTTTCTTATAGAGCGAAAACCTGAAAAACACAATGGAAATTTGGGGAAAAATTAAACAGAATCAGGCAAAAAATTTAACATTTTATAGGGCCCTAAAACGGCAATAACATTCAGTTGAAACAAGAATGAACTAGCCTAAGTCTGAATTTGTTTAGGTGTCGGGCAGTAGTATTGGTAAGGGAAACACTAATTGCATTTGTCAAACTAACCGTAACAAGACCAAGGGCTAGAATGCCACTGGTCTCAAGTTGTGTCCAAAGCTGAAGAATTGTGTAAGAATGACAGAGATTATATACAGCTCAAAGGTAGACATTTTGGTGTTTGTGTCCTTTGCCCCATTTATTTTAGAGGTTCTGGTCCAGTTACTTCCAGGGACATTGTGGAGACGGTGATGTTTCTCTTCTTTATATGTGCCTATTCTTCCCATCGCCTCAATGGTTGTGACAGGACAGAAGACCCTATGCTGGCTACGCATGTACTGTTTTTCTTGTTGTAGTTGTACTGTGCTCAAGGCGCCTATTCATATATCACAAATATGGGGATGGATGGAGAGGTGCCAGGATGGAGGATTTAGTTCCCTGGAGAATACATCTATAGGATGCCTGCAGGGCAGATTATACTCTCCTTCCTCCTCTCATGGTTTAGGGTTCTGGAGTGTCCTGATAAGAGGTGGGATTCTGGGATTAGGGATGGTGCTCTAGAGCTGTGTGTTTTTTGGAATAACAGATGCTCCTGGGAGTGTGAATGTGGGGAAACCGAAACACATCACTGGAGGACAGAGAACACAGAGAGAACAGCTGGTGACTGTCTGCCCAAGAGCTTACAAAGACGAGGCTCCTGCAGGGGGTCTCTCTGTCTGTGTGGCTTTGTGAGTTTGTTCATACTGTGTGTGTGTGTGTGTGTGTGTGTGTGTTAGGCTATCGTGTAGACCGAAGTGTGTTTTATAAGATTATAGTGAGTAGGGTGGGTGGCTAATTCCATAGCCAAATGTGAAACTAAAAGATTGTCCTTTGTTGGGAGTTGATTGAAGTGTCAAAAGCAAAATCCTCCTCAGTGCTGGTCTGTTCTCAGCGTTCCTGTGAAATGACCTCCGTGTGTTTGCCTGCCCGCCTGGGAGTGGGTGTGATCCAAACCTAGCGCCACAAGATCAAGTACTTTATTCTGTGGACACGACAGCTCCAGCTCTCACACCAAACAGCCAGTTAGTCAGAGGCAGAGCAGCATCTCTAATGAAGGGCATGGTACAGATATAAAGGTTGCCACCATCCATGTTTGTCTAAATACAATCCGTTGGGTGGTGTAATAGTGTAGTTATTCAGATTATCTTGATGAATGATTTTTGTCTCTGACGCCAAGTGATTCTCATCTTAAACGTCGACTACTAGATTGTCCAGCTGCAGCCATATGAGGCATTAGGCCTTTACTAAACATACTAAGTATCCAAGTAATGGTTGATCCTTTCCTCACGTCTCCTTTCTACTGATGTTACTGCAAGGTAGACGGTAGCACTCAATGAAACACAACCTATTCACTTACCCTTTAGCTTTGAATAATATGATCATTAGCTGTCAAATTAAAGCGAGTGTCTGAAGTCTGAATTTCCTTCAGCGCCTTTGTCTCAGGCTAGCCCTACAGAGATGACACCAGTGCTCCCCTTGCCCCAGGCTACCTCTGCCTTTCTGAAAACTCTGACCTATGCTTGTCCTGTACAACTGTGGTCCTTCCGCGGGGTGCTGAAATTCATACTTTTAATAAACTTTTTATTGAATACAACCACCGACTTTTCCTCATTTGTGTTGCTCAACTCGGCGTGAATGCGCTTGTGCCAATTGAATCTCAGTTTACGTAGTACATCAAGGCCGCTACGTCTCCAGTTGAGCAACACCAATTAGGTGTATTAAAAGTATGAATTTCAGCACCCAGCATAAGGACCGCAGTTGTACATGACAAGCATAGGTACAGGTAAGCGTTTTCAGAATTGAACATTTTACCAGTATCGACTGGTGGTGACTCAATGTTGTCGCTAGCAAATCGCACTGCCAGTTATCAGTACTGCCAGTTATCAGTACTGCCAGTTATCAACTCTGCCTCGCTATAAGAGAACGGATTTGAGCGTTCCTCAACTAGTGTAAACGAAGCATAGCAGATAACACTGCAGCGCCACTATGGGGCTTTCAAGGAAAGTTTATTTACATTGCTCTGAGGTATAATAAGGGAGGCCTGATCCAAATGGCTCCTCCGTAGGGATTTTAGCAATGAACACTTTTTCCCAGAGCAAGACCAGCAGCAACGAAGACACACACACACGCAAGAATCCCAGAGCACCTCTCTTGCTCTCACCATATCATCACTCATTAGTGAGAATCAATCTGCAGCTGCGCTGAGCTCCAAAGCTCTCATACACACCACTAATAAGGGCCCAAGGGAGAGACACACACCACCTCCTCCCCCCTCACTTTCCCAGCCTGTCAGGCCAGGGGGGGTGGGGAACAGGGACGATGGACTAGCCAAGCCACATGCCAAGCCCTACCCTGTCAGAGAGAGGGAGGGGTGCACTTCACTACTAGGCTCCTCAGCACATTTTCATGCCCTTATATGGTCATGAGCCACCAGGGGAGGGAGGGGCTACCCGCCCCGCGCTGTCAGTTTCACATGTGACCTCCAAACAGGAAATGTTGTGGTACAGCAGTGGAGAAGTGGGGGACAGACAGTTATGTTATAAAGAGAGGACAACTCTGGGTGCACAGTGGCTGAGAATTGTGGTTGTAAACCCACTGTATTTGTCTATGCTTTGGGCTCAACAACAGAAAATACAGTTCTCGTCAGTCCTCATTAGATGCTTATCTGAGAGACTGTAACTTAAAAGCATGTGAATGGGGTCAACACTTCTTGAACCAGTGGTTGCTTGCATGTTTCGCACTTCCCCTTATTGACAAGGTGTTTAATAACTGATTAACATAATCACGATAAGAGGGGATAACCCTCCTACTGAAACCAAGTCAAGTCAAACCAAAGCCAAATGACCACAGATGGATAAAAACCTGATATCTCTATCATTGCAATATTACAAATAAATTACTTTATACAACAAACAGTTTGTTTTAACCTCGGAAATCATTGCACACGCTATGGAACAGCAGAGTATGTATAACATTTTTGTATGTTTATTTGATAGATCAGGATGAAAGAGGAGAGTGTGCTGAAATGGCAGTGGGCCGGATTTGAACCACCCACATTATTATTTTACCACAATGCTCCTCTGTTTCATAAACAAAACAATAACAAATAAGCTAGGGCGAACAGTGGCACTCTTTCCCCTTATGCGGATATCAGCTTTAAAGTGTCTGTCTTGCTGTTTTTGTAGGTACGCATAGCAGCAAACTTCGTCATCCACGCCCCACCGGGAGAGTTCAACGAAGTTTTCAATGGTGAGATTTTGTCAGTGTGTGGGGTTTATTTGTGAGTGTTTGTCTGTCTATGGACCAAAGTCAGGATACTAGTATGTGAGCACCACAGTTCTATCTGAAAGGGCATGAAGTCACAGCATCCTGATGAGTGTTTGTCACTTGAGCTGATATGACACAGATAAACCTTTGCATCTCGAAACCACACACTGCAGAACAGAGTTCTCTCTCAGTATCTCAACATTTCTGTCTCACACCCAAATGCGCTCTCTAGTCTTCTACTAGCCTGCTGCAAATAATTTCTAAGAGAGGGAGAGACTGAGTCCCCTGAGAGGGAGTCCTGTCTTTCTAATCAAAGTAGCTGGCCCATAATCCCCATCAGACCATGCACTATGCTACTAACATAACGCATTAATGACAGACGAGTCATCACAAAGGCCAGACTGAGGATGTTTCTCAATATGCATACTACCGTACTCCACACACTCATGCTCAGAGTGCATTCTCCGAGGACGTTCTCTTGAGTACGTTCTTGTGAGGACGAGAGTGTGGAGAACACATAAAACATTACATTTGAGAAAGCACTTGCACTCCGCATACACAAACCAAACGTTTTACTTTATTTTTTTTATTTTTTTATTTTTTTTTGTCATTTAGCAGACGCTCTTATCCAGAGCAACTTACAGGAGCAATTAGGGTTAAGTGCCTTGCTCAAGGGCACATCAACAGATTTTTCACCTAGTCGGCTCGGGGATTAGAACCAGCGACCTTTCGGTTACTGGCACAACGCTCTTACCCACTAAGCTACCTGCCGCGACCTACTTCATAATTATCAGCTAGATATATGTGAATCGTAATAATCTAGCTAGCCAGCGAGTTAAACAGGGAAAAATGACCTAAAACTAATTTTATGCAAGGTAGATGTACATTTTTCGTGGGTAGTTACCAATTGTTTGTGGCTATCTGGCTACCTAACAGTAGTAGCTAGCCAGTAAACCCTATTGACTTATGGGCTTGCGATCAGGTAAACATGGCAAAATTAACACCATGTATTTATTAAAGTATCAAGATAAAATATTGTAGTCAGGCAACATATGAGATGTGAATAGGCAACATTTCATTCCAAAGTCAGTGTATTTTCACTCGCTTTAGCTCCCAAAAAAAAGAATATGTGCGTAATTGTTTTACGTGGTTGCATCATATTTCTTAGCATACTTTCGGTTGAAGCTTGCATCGATGTATGCTTCAAAATATGTAAAAACAGAATACGCATTCAAGAAGTGCCCTCCGTGCTCCGTTTCGCATACTTTGATATGGACTCATACTCCGACCATCCCGTGCTCCGAGCACGGTAGTATGCATTTTGAGAAACACCCTGACTCTCTGGGTCATACAGTCAGTAGGGCAGCCCTGCCTTGAGGCCTCAGCCCAGTGCGTTTATATGCAAAAGGGCCGACCGGACAGGGACAAAGACCCAGGGACTATTTAGCACATTGACACACAGTAAAACACTGCCTCCCAGTTAAAGTGGTGACTTAGAAGTGGGGGCTTAAAGAGACACTATTTTGTGGGGGTGGGGATTCCGAGGGCTATGCGTGTGTACTCCTGCCCCTGTCTGTGATTAGCTTTGTGACCTCTAAGTGCCTCCTTATCGCAGCCCCACACACACACACACACACACACACTGTGTCACTGCTTCCCCTTTCATTTCTTTTGATTTCACAGCCCTTTACAGTGTGTCAACTTGCCATGGCTGGTTTAGCTTCATCCTAGGGCTCTCAATTCAATTTCAATTTAAGGGGCTTTATTGGCATGGGAAACATGTTTACATTGCCAATGCAAGTGAAATAAACAAGGGAAATAAACAGTCAAAAATGAACAGTAAACATTACACTCAAGAATTATAGACATTTCAAATGTTATTATTGTCTATGTACAGTGTTGCAACAATGTGCAAATAGTTATTGTATGAAAGGGAAAATAAATAAACTGATAAATATAGATTGTATTTACAATGGTGTTTGTGCTCCACTGGTTGCCCTTCTCTCTCTGTGTGTCTGTGATGAAAGTGTAATCCCCATGCTAGCACTGTGACTGGAATGTGTATGTATAATGGAGAGGAATGTGATTTGATGTGAATCCTCCTGTGTGTCTGTGTGTGTGTCTGTGTGCTGTAGGTTTCTGAGCTCTGACGTGTGGTTCTGTACTTCCCACAGATGTACGATTGCTGCTCAACAATGACAATTTGCTCAGGGAAGGTGCAGCACAGTAAGTAATGAAATATAGACCAGTGGTCTGCTCACGTCATAAACTATCCAACAGAATGAGTATATTATTAACCAACTGAGAAGATGAGACCTTTGTTTCTCCAGGAAATAATTGACTATTGTACCTGTTTCTGTCTGTTTCTTTAGTGCTTTTGCACAGTACAACGTGGACCAGTTTACACCGGTGAAAATAGAGAAATATGAAGAACAGGTACGCTAAACACCATGACTTATAGGAAATTAATACAGCGAAACAAGACATGCATGTATTTCAACTATCCACAGCCCTTATAGAGTCAAAGCCTATGGATACTAGTGACTCCTGACCTGGTATCATCAGAAACAAACCGCTATAGGGATAAACAGCGCTAGTCATGGGTTCTAAGAATAACTACAAAAATGAATGAAGCCTAGCATCTTCAGACCTGCCTTAGGGATCATGTCTAATTGAATGGACGGAATAATATAAGCCTTGTTGCATATTGATTGTATTTTTCCTATGTTTTATACACAAACAATAATTCCTCTTCTAGTACTATGGTGGTACTATTCCAGTTCAGTGTGGTTGTGATGTTGCCTAGGTAACACAGTGATACATCAATAAATGTTCTGGTTAGCACACACTAGAATGAGTGTCAGGGATGGTCACACCTCTTTTCCTCTTTCCCTCCCTTTCTCCCCTTTTTGTCTCCCTCTTCTTGCCTTCCTACGGATCCTCTCTGTCTCTGTCTGTCTCTCTCTCTCTCTGTCTGTCTCTCTCTCTCTCTCTGTCTCTCTCTGTCTCTCTCTGTCTCTCTCTGTCTCTCTCTGTCTCTCTCTGTCTGTCTCTGTCTGTCTCTGTCTGTCTCTGTCTGTCTCTGTCTGTCTCTCTCTCTGTCTGTCTGTCTCTCTCTCTGTCTGTCTGTCTCTCTGTCTGTCTCTGTCTGTCTGTCTGTCTCTGTCTGTCTGTCTCTCTCTGTCTCTGTCTGTCTCTGTCTGTCTGTCTCTCTCTGTCTGTCTCTGTCTGTCTGTCTGTCTCTGTCTGTCTCTCTCTCTCTGTCTGTCTCTGTCTGTCTCTGTCTCTGTGTCTCTCTCTCTCTCGCTCTGTCTCGCTCTCTCTGTCTCTCTGTCTGTCTCTGTCTGTATGTCTCTCTGTCTCTGTCTGTCTCTGTCTGTCTCTGTCTGTCTGTCTGTCTGTCGCTCTCTCTCTGTCTGTCGCTCTCTCTCTGTCTGTCGCTCTCTCTCTCTGTCTGTCTGTCTGTCGCTCTCTCTCTCTGTCTGTCTGTCGCTCTCTCTCTCTGTCTGTCGCTCTCTCTCTGTCTGTCTGTCACTCTCTCTCTCTCTGTCTGTCTGTCTGTCTGTCTGTCTGTCTGTCTGTCTGTCGCTCTCTCTGTCTGTCTGTCTGTCTCTCTCTCTGTCTGTCTCTGTCTGTCTGTCTCGCTCTCGCTCTGTCTCGCTCTGTCTGTCTGTCTCTCTCTCTCTGTCTCGCTCTCGCTCTCTGTCTCGCTCTCGCTCTCTGTCTCGCTCTCTCTCTCTGTCTCGCTCTCTCTCTCTCTCTGTCTCGCTCTCTCTCTCTGCCTCGCTCTCTCTCTCTGTCTCGCTCGCTCTCACTCTCTCTGTCTCGCTCTCACTCTCTCTCTCTCTCTGTCTCTCTCTCTGTCTCGCTCTCTGTCTCGCTCTCTCTGTCTCGCTCTCTCTCTATATCTAGGTCTTAATCACAGAGCATGGAGACTTGGGCAATGGGCGGGTCCTGGACCCTAAAAACAAGATCTCCTTTAAGTTTGACCACCTGAGGAAGGAAGCCAGTGACCCGCGGCCCCACGATGTGGATGGAGCCATGGAGGGCTGGAGGAGTGCTGTGGATGGTGCTGTCCGGGCCTACGTCAAGGAGCACTACCCCAGCGGAGTCTGCACCGTACGTCTGGGCTGCATAACACCATCTCCTTCCTGATCCTGTGCTGTTGAATTTGTCATTTGATCATGTAAAATGCGAATTTGATAACTGAGTTCACTGGAAATGTGTCAAATCTCGCCTTAGATTTACGGCAAAACCATAGACGGACATCAAACCATCATCGTGTGTATCGAGTGTCATCAGTTTCAACCAAAAAACTTCTGGTATGTATGGATTTTAGAATCAAAGATGCCATATGAATTAAGTATGTTTGTGGTTTTAGATTTCTAATCATGTAAATGGCTTTAAACTCTCTCCAGGCAGAATAAAAAAATGTTTAGCCTATAAACTTTCTATTGTCTGGTTTACACGCTAAACACTTCAAACACCATCTTAGCTTGCTTTGTTCGGTACTTGGCTAACCAGTGCCTGTTGGTTTAGAGATTGTTGGCCTCCCATTACCTTGTTGAGCCAGCCCTGATCAGGTTCATATAATTGAATAAGGGCCGTGCCAATCCTCTTTGCAGTGGGTTTTACTGAGCTTAGGGCTCCCTGAGTGTAATGATCTTACAGCTTCTGTACAAGATCTGATACCTCTTAGGAAAGACTCTGCTGTGTAGTGGAGAGAGGGGGATTGAGAGACAACACTCAACACAGACCCACTTTGAGAGCTTGTAGATGTACTAAATACTTAATTTCTTCTCTCTTTGTAAAGGAACGGACGTTGGAGGTCAGAGTGGAAATTCACAATCGGCTCCTCCACCACTCAAGTGGCTGGCATCATGAAAATCCAGGTGTGTGTGTGGGCATGATTGCGTGTAAGGCAATTGAGTTCCAGACAATCGCACACTAATCACACGCTTCTCTCTGTCTGGTTGTAGGTTCATTACTATGAAGACGGCAACGTTCAGCTGGTCAGCCACAAAGAGGTCCAGGAGTCGATGTCCATTTCTGTGAGTACATCACTAAACATACATGTGGAAAAACACCCATTAAAACATGTACATGCACGTTAGTATGTATGTACAGTACCAGTCAAAAGTTTGGACACATCTACTCATTCAAGGGCTTTTTTTTTTTTTTTTTACTGTTTTCTACATTGTAGAATAATATTAAAGACATCAAAACTATGAAATAACACATGGCATCATGTAGTAACCAAAAAAGTGTTAAACAAATCAAAATAGATTTTAGATTCTTCAAAGTAGCCTTGATGACAGCTTTGCACACTCTTGGCATTCTCTCAACCAGCTTCACCTGTAATGCTTTTCCAACAGTCTTGAAGGAGTTCCCAGATATGCTGAGCACTTGTTGGCTGCATTTTTTTGTGTGTATTTTACACCCTTTTTCTCCCCAAATTCGTGGTATCCAATTGGTAGTTACAGTCTTGTCCCATCGCTGCAACTCCCGTACGGACACGGGAGAGGCGAAGGTCGAGAGTCCTCCGAAACACAACCCAACCGAGCCGCACTGCCTCTTGACACAGTGCCCGCTTAACCTGGAAGCCAGCCGCACCAATGTGTCGGAGGAAACACCGTACACCTGGCGACCTAGTCAGCGTGCACTGCGCCCGGCCCACCACAGGAGTCGCTAGTGCGCGATGGGACAAGAACATCCCTGCCGGCCAAACCCTCCCCTACGCTGGGCCAATTGTGCGCCACCCCATGGGTCTCCCGGTCGTGGCCGGCTGCGACAGAGCCTGGACTCGAACCAGGATCTTTAGTGGCACAGCTAGCACTGCGATGCAGTGCCTTAGACCACTGCGCCACTCGGGAGGCCCCACAAATTAACTTTTAACAAGGACAGATTTGTTAATTGAAGAGTGTGCAAAGCTGTCATCAAGGCAAAGGGTGGCTACTTTGAAGAATCTTAAACATATATTTTGATTTGTTGTTTTTGGTTACTATATGATTCCATATGTGTTATTTCATAGTTTTGATGTCTTCACTATTATTCTACAATGTAGAACATATTAAAAATAAAGAACCCCTTGAATGAGTAGGTGTGTCCAAACTTCTGACTGGTATTGTATGTTTGACTATCCATGATTTGAACCTCTTGATTCACCTCCTGATTCCACTCTGTTCCTCTTCACTAGGACGAAGCTGCAACTGCAAAGGAGTTCGTTAAGATCATGGAGGCTGCAGAGAACGACTACCAGGTGTGTGGGATTGGAAAGCTTTGATATGGACACACATGCATATAAAGTAGTTGCTGTAACATTTAGTACACAAGATACTGAAGCATCATCGTTTGCCACTAGTGTGCCCTCAACATTACTAGAATTACTAGTCACATGGCACAAGTGTTGTTCTTATTCTTTTGTAATGTCAAAACACTGTCTCTGGAAACCGTCACCGTGTGACAATTCCTGTCAATTGTGGTTCTTATTGTGACACCCCAAAGTCCAGATTCATTTCGCTCTCCTCTCTTACCCCGTCAGACTGCCATCAACGAGAATTACCAGACCATGTCGGACACCACCTTCAAAGCCTTGCGCCGCCAGCTTCCCGTGACGCGCACCAAGATCGACTGGAACAAGATCTTGAGCTACAAGATTGGCAAGGAGATGCAGAACGCTTAAAAGCAAACAAAACAGAAAACCCCAACATTGCATGACTGGATTGTTGTATCGTCTTTGTACAAATTAGATTAATGGGGGCAAAAAAAGGTTTGGTCTCAGAAAAAAATGTCAAACATTATTACACTTATTAAGATGTCTACTTTTATGAATGCTTTTATACAGACACCGTTAAAAACATAATCTGTATAATACATAGATGATGATAATCATGATGTTGTTATTATTGGCAAAATAGAACGTGGAGGACGACGTAGTACATAAAGGAGAGGGCGGAGCGTCGTATGCAAAACAACCTGATATAATACGTCTCAATGTATGTGTGCAATATTTATAAATATGGTGGTGAGACCACACCTTTTCTTTGACCCAAAGAAAAACAATTCCAATTGTAATGATGAAACGATTATTTTTTGAAGAGTATCACTGTAAAATAAATTCAGAGTAGGACTTTATTGGCAAATACAGGATAAGAGAATCCTCTACTGTACAACACGGTTACTGTTTCAAATGACATCTTTTGCACAAGCGGTTAGTCACCTTTGCCAACGTCGACCACTCAATGTTCTTCTTGTTACACTTCATATTGGTACTCTCCCCACGGTTTGCCTCATGTGAAAATCTCAAGCTTGCGACCCTCCTGGCTAAACTGCAGTTTAACTCCCTGACTTCTGAACTGAACATTCATTTAGCAAAAAGGAGAATAACTGATACCTTGACAAGCTTAATTAACAATTAATTGCTACTAAATGTGGATAATGTTGAATTAAATTTACAATAAAAGGTACAAGTATAATTTTCTCCTCCAGTGCTTATTTTGTATTAAAATAGATCTGACTATTATAACATGACACATTGTAATATATATACCTGTATTAAACATCCTTGTCTGACGGTTTGGTGATTTATTTCCTTGATTAATTGTAATTCAGTCAACTGTGTTGCATTAAATGACACATTTTCTATTTACTAACTCCTACTTTGGACCAGTTTTTCACTCTTTTTAATGGAGTTTGAGAATGGCCACGTTCCAGGCTGCCTACAATGCAGATGTGTTGCATAGATTTGTTAGATTCCTGCAATTGATATTGGTTGTCCGCCTGCCACTAACACTAGTAGGCTTGTAACTGCGCGTGCATGGCTAGTTGAACGCAGGGCTAGTTGAACTCTTCATTAAGACAATGCTGAAACATCAAGCCATGGGTGAGTCAGTGCCACATTTTCATTTGTGCAGAAATCACAATGAAAGAAAATATATACAACTGTGGAATAAATTAAGAGACCACTGCACATTTTTCTTAAATCAGCATCTCTACATGTATGACAGCCATTCCATTCCAGTGTCTGTTGAATTCCAACACAGGCACACCTCATTCTACTGAATTAGGTACTGATTAGGTGATCACCTGAACCAAATCTTATTTAACAAGGAAAAGTATAAAAACCACTGCTGTGGTCATCACTATCCTCTTGCAATAGGACCAGCTGGATGGCAAAAACAGTGCTAATAGTACCTCAAAAGTAATATTAATCAAAAAGTAACCATTGACCATGCCAAAAGAGTTGAAAAGGAAAGTTTTGAGTGAGGAAAAGAAGGGTTAAATTCTGGCTTTACTGACAGAGGGATACAGTGAGCGTCAGGTTGCTTCCATCCTTAGAATTTCAAAGACGGCGGTTCATAAGAACAAGGTCAAGCAGCAGACATTGGGGACAACAAAGCTACAGACCGGCAGAGGGCGAAAACGACTCTACTGACCGGGATGACCGCCAACTCATTTGAATGTCACTCAACAACCGTAGGATGACATCAAGTGACCTACAAAAAGAATGGCAAACGGCAGCTGGGGTGAAGTGCACGGCGAGGACAGTTCGAAACAGGCTCCTAGGGGCAGGGCTGAAGTCGTGCAAAGCTAGAAAAAAGCCCTTCATCGATGAGAAGCAAAGAAGAGCCAGGCTGAGGTTTGCAAAAGACCATAAGGATTGGACCGTAGAGGACTGGAGTAAGATCATCTTCTCTGATGAGTCCAATTTTCAGCTTTGCCCAACACCTGGTCGTCTAATGGTTAGACGGAGACCTGGAGAGGCCTACAAGCCACAGTGTCTCGCACCCACTGTGAAATTTGGTGGAGGATCGGTGATGATCTGGGGGTGCTTCAGCAAGGCTGGAATCGGGCAGATTTGTCTTTGTGAAGGATGCATGAATCAAGCCACGTACAAGGTTGTCCTGGAAGAAAACTTGCTTCCTTTTGCTCTGACATTGTTTCCCAACTCTGAGGATTGGTTTTTCCGGCAGGACAATGCGCCATGCCACACAGCCAGGTCAATCAAGGTGTGGATGGAGAACCACCAGATCAAGACCCTGTCATGGCCAGCCCAATCTCCAGACCTGAACCCCATTGAAAACATCTGGAATGTGATCAAGAGGAAGATGGATGGTCACAAGCCATCAAACAAAGCCGAGCTGCTTGAATTTCTGCGCCAGGATTGGCATAATGTCACCCAACATCAATGTCAAAGACTGGTGGAGAGCATGCCAAGACGCATGAAAGCTGTGATTGAAAATAATGGTTATTCCAACAAATATTGATTTCTGAACTCTTCCCAAGTTAAAACATTAGTATTGTGTTAATTAAAAATGAACATGAACTTATTTTCTTTGCATTATTCGAGGTCTGACAACACTGCATCTTGTTTGTTATTTTGACCAGTTGTCATTTTCTGCAAATAAATGCTCTACATGACAATATTTTTATTTGGAATTTGGTAGAAATGTTGTCAGTAGTTTATGGAATAAAACAAAAAATTTACCCAAACACATACCTATAAATAGTAAAACCAGAGAAACTGATAATTTTGCAGTGGTCTCTTAATTTTTTCCACAGCTGTATATTGCAAATTCAACGGGCCGGGGTGGGAAATAGGCTTTTAGAAGTTCCGTCTTCATTTTATGAAAACCCATAGAACGTGAGAGAAATAGGCTACGGTTTCAATGGCAAATGGATGTCCTAAAATAATTGCCTCTGCATGAACCAAAACAATTATTTGTTATTTCAGGTTGTTTATCAAAGTCGGTTGGCGAACTCATTGGACCTGCTTTGTAGTATACCCCTCTGATATATATCTATTTGGTTCCACAAATGTGGAAGAAGTAGTGTTTACCATTGTACTGTAGGAACCCTATCAATATGACTTGGAAATCTGCTCAAAGTGACCGCAATGTATACTGAACAAAAATATAAATGCAACATTCAACAATTTTCAACGATTTTACTGAGTTACAGTTCATATGAGGAAATCAGTCAATTGAAATAAATTAATTTGGCCCTATACTATAGATTTCACATGACTGGGAATACAGATATGCATCTGTTGGTCACGGATACCTTAAAAGAAATGGTCCTCACAATGGGCCTCAGCATCTCGTCACTGTATTTCTGTGCATTCAAATTGCCATCGATAAAATGCAATTGTGTTCGTTGTCTGTAGTTTATGCATGCCCATACCATAACCCCAATGCCATGGGGCACTCTGTTCACAATGTTGACATCAGGAAATCACTCGCCCACACAACGCCATACACGTGGTCTGCGATTGTGAGGCCGGTCGGACGTACTGCCTAATTCTCTAAAAAGACATTGGAGGTGGCTTATGGTAGAGAAATTAACATTACATTCTCTGGTAACAGCTCTGGTGGACATTCCTGCAGTCAGCATGCCAATTGCACGCTCTCTCAAAACCTGAGACATTTGTGGCATTGTGTTGTGTGACAAAACTGCACATTTTAGAGTGGCCTTTTATTGTCCCCACCTGTGTAATTATGTTTCATCAGCTTCTTGATATGCCACACCTGTCAGGTGGATGGATTATCTTGGCAAAGGAGAAATGCTCATTAACAGGGATGTAAGCAAATGTGTGCACAACATTTGAGAGAAATAAGCTTTTTGTGCATATGGAACATTTCTGGGATCTTTTATTTCAGCTCATGAAACATGGGACCAACACTTTACATGTTGCATTTATATTTGTGTTCAGTGTAGGTAGCCTGGAACGTGGCCTCTGTGTAGGTTTTTTCACTTTACACTTTAATTCAAATCCCTCATATCTAAGTTACATAAATGTGCACATGTTGACCATATGATAGGGAGTAGCCTCCTGTAGCTCAGTTGGTAGAGCATGGTGCTTGCAACGCCAGGGTTGTGGGTTCGATTCCCGCGGGGGGCCAGTATGAAAAATGTATGCACTCACTAACTGTAAATCGCTCTGGATAAGAACGTCTCTTAAATGACTAAAATGTAGATAAAAATAAAATAAACTTTAGTAAATCAGTTTATGTGATGCTAAAAATTCAACAGATGAATTCATAGATAAAGGCTCTAGAGCAAACATACAGACAATGTAGTATTTGAGTACAGTATTGAACATAAAACGGGGGATCCCCAAAGCAGATGGATTCAAGATATGGTACACCTGAAAGATAACTGCTGACTGTGGCACGTATTCCCCCATACTTTATGAGGGGGAGGAGCCCTGACTTCATTCTAAAAGTGTATTTACTCTGAACGCAGTCTGATTTAATTTTCATCATGTCAGGTAATCAGCCGGTGGTATGCATAAAATATACATAAACAATGTATGGTTTTTTGACCAATATTAATACAATTTAAAAAAAAGGTTTTTTTTTGTGTTATCAAATAAATAATGTTTTAATATTTTCTAAGTATTGAACAATAGCTATAAACATTATCATACAGTAAAAACAGGGCATTGTATTATAGTCCCAGAATACACTGAGAATTTTAGAGAACCAGAGTATCATGGTTGAAAATGGGACAGGCTTAGAGCAACTCAAGTCCCCCATCGCCTGGTCTTGGACATACTTCTGGACAGTCTGGTTCTTTGTGATGCTATTTTTGGTTTACATTTAAGAGTGCCATTGAGATATAGCGACAATCTGACCGAAGGTGAGATAACTCTTGCATCAACGTGTATTTTGAATGACTTCAAAGTTTTATGTACTTGCTTGCTAGCTAGTGTGTGCATGCTAGCAGACACGTCTACAGTCTCGCTAGACAGATATAGCTATATCACAGATAGAACGACGAGAAAATTATAAATATATTTGGCTATATATGTATTTTTCTTCTCTAGCTTGTTAGGCTAGCTAGTTTGAGTAATTTAGAAAGAAAATGCAACTGATAGTGTTTTAACTGGCTTTCAAATAACTAATTTCAAGGTAAGGCAATTCAACCTGTTCGTTTTTGTGTGTGTATTGACTGAGTATGTGGACACTAAAGTTTCCATATTGTGGTGCTAACTTTGCTAGCTAGTTTAGCTAACTAGCAAAGCCATGTTCCAAATGTAATGGTCTTTCTTTACTAGCTAGCTACTACATGCATGCAGCCAGATTGTATGATAACTTTGCAGTTTAATTCATTGTTGCTTTGTAATTTTCCTAAACCCAGTTAGTAAAGCCACTACAGGACTAAACAGAGTAGAAGGAATATCTCATATTTGTAACTGTGTTTTATAGTGTTTGTAGCTAGCTGTCCTAATAGAACAACAGTCTGTATCAAATAGGGGCATAACATTGAAATATAAGATGTCTGAATGTGGGTAGCTGGCTCGTT
This sequence comes from Coregonus lavaretus, assembly GCF_964263955.1. Classification (NCBI taxonomy): domain Eukaryota; kingdom Metazoa; phylum Chordata; class Actinopteri; order Salmoniformes; family Salmonidae; genus Coregonus; species Coregonus lavaretus. Next base: position 11,112,350 of record NC_139996.1, read on the forward strand.
ATATGATTATGAAATGCTTAGTGTTTACTCACATATGTAACTGGTGACATGGCTAATGTATTTTTTGGATGCCATTTATGATTTCAGTAAAGGCTCAACAACCACTTGGTAGAAGGTCAGAATAAGTCATTGTTGTCTTGAGTGATAGCCAGCTTACTCATATGATTTTAATAGTTTTAATGTCAAAGTTGGCATTTGATTGTGGTTCCTTGGGAACAGCAGCTAGTCTCTCTTCTGTGGCAGTGTGGAGCGTGGTGAGGAACAGATGGAAGAATGTGCTCTTTCAGTGGGCCAGCTGGCTGGCTGAAGAGTGGAGAGCCAGGCAACGTTTAGATGGGATGGATAGATATATAGATAGATGGATAGATAGATAGATTATTAGTCACATGTACAGGGACGCATCTTATGCGCAGTGCTCCAACAGTGCAGGTCAAATGAAAAAGTAAAATAAATAAAAAGTGAAGTGAATGAGACAATAATAGAAATATACATTTACAACTGTGGGGGGTGAGAAGTGAATGAGACAGTAGTGAAGAAAAAAAAGGACAAACTAGCTGAGGGACACATTTAGCATAAAATCACCAGGGGTGCGTTCAGTTCGATAAAACATTTTAGACCATTCCATTGGTCCTTAAGTGAAGTCTCCACCCACGCGGGGCACTGGCTATGTAAAACGAACTTGCCCAATCAGTGACGTATTTAAAGGGCAACTGGTCGTTCAGAACCTCACCGTTTCCATTTAATTGCAGTACGCTTTTTTTCGTACTGAATGCAGCCAAGTTGTTAGCCAATGTCATCAAATGGTTCATCATTAGCTGTGACAGGCTGCTATATAGCCGTAAGCAGCAGGTTTTCGACTGACCTTTACATGGAGATACTTTCTTAGTTCTCGATTTGGAAGTCCCCATGTCTTCTAAACTCTGATGGCTAGTTGCAGGGGGAATGTTTGAATTTAGAAAATACTCTATTAAATAAAAAAAAATGGCTCCATGAAGTAATCCAACAATGTATAAGCCGCCATCTTAGAGTATCTTTGTCTTCTCTCATTACTCAAGACAGGTGAGTGTCATTTCAAAGCAACACTTGATTTCTGAGTCATGCACATGACATGCAGCACTTTGGGGTGGACACCCAACTGTCTTGGGCAATGAGATGCCAGAATCTCACAGTATCCCTTTAAAGCGAGTGTGTGTGTCAAACTCATTCCACGGAGGGCCGAGTGTCTGCAGGTTTTCGCTCCTCCCTTGTACTTGATTGATTAATTAAGGTCACTAATTAGTAAGGAACTCCCCTCACCTGGTTGTCTAGGGCTTAATTGAAAGGAAAAACCAAAAACCTGCAGACACTAGGCCCTCCATGGAATGAGTTTGACTACCCTGCTTTAAAGGGACTAGGGCCGAGCTGAGGGTGTGTTAACATATGGGTGGCAGCAGTGCCTCAATGCGTAGGTCATCTTTTTTTGCATCGCAACCCATCCACAGCAATGTTAATGACCCAGTCCTCGAGTGAGACTAGGCCTATTACATGAAAACAAATACGATGTACAGTTTACTAGCAGTTTCAGTACATTAGCCTACTTTCTTTTTCTCCTCTGTAAATCCAATACGTGGGCCAACCATTAACTTATGGTAATAACGTGACCTTTCTATCTTGGATAGCAGTGGAGGCTGCTGAGGGGAGGATGGCTCATAATAATGGCTGGAACAGAGCAAATGGAATGGCATCAAACACATAGAAACCATGTGTTTGATACCATAACACTTATTCTGCTCCAACCATTAACACGAGCCCGTCCTCCCCAATTAAGGTATCACCAACCTCCTGTGTTGGATAGAAGTTAGTCCTACAGTCTGATATGCCTGTCCTCTTCTTGAGCTGTGGCTCAACAACATCCTCTCTTGTTCTTACATCGCTCCTTTTTTAGTTCCTCTTCCTCATCAACCTTGTCTATGGTATGTTCCTCATTATCTATGGTATTACTATTACATACAACTTTTGGAGTTCTCCTTTCCTCCCCTCATAAAAAAAATGTCTCTGGGCATTTCCCTGGGAGCTAGATGTCAGTGGTGGGCAGCAGTGGACCATAGAAGAAGAGTAGCGCAATAGAGTGGATATGAAGGGAGTTCAGTTCAAGCCATGAAAGTGGATGAGAAAATATGCTTGACTCAACTATGCATGATTTGGTGTGTCTGATCGTGAAGAAAAGTGTAGAAACAACACTGTCCTCTTCAATGGGGCAATCTTCAGTTCGAACAATAAAAGGGCACCCTGCCACTGATTTGGTAAACAGTTGAGGGATGGGGCTGGAGAAATGTAACCACTCTTAAACTCATGGACAGAGCTATGGATGACCTACAAGGACTGACCATCCATGATATCCCATATGTGTAGATATAGAAATGTATTTTGAATGTAAAATAAATCAGCCTGAAAATATAACTTAGAAATGCCTCATGAGCTTAGTTCAACTGTGGCACCCCATCAGAACCCAAAATATTAGCTTGCTTTACTACTTTGTTTGTAAACAATATATACAGTGGGGAGAACAAGTATTTGATACACTGCCGATTTTGCAGGTTTTCCTACTTACAAAGCATGTAGAGGTCTGTAATTTTTATCATAGGTACACTTCAACTGTGAGAGACGGAATCTAAAACAAAAATCCAGAAAATCACATTGTATGATTTTTAAGTAATTAATTTGCTTTTTATTGCATGACATAAGTATTTGATACATCAGAAAAGCAGAACTTAATATTTGGTACTGAAACCTTTGTTTGCAATTACAGAGATCATACGTTTCCTGTAGTTCTTGACCAGGTTTGCACACACTGCAGCAGGGATTTTGGCCCACTCCTCCATACAGACCTTCTCCAGATCCTTCAGGTTTCGGGGCTGTCGCTGGGCAATACGGACTTTCAGCTCCCTCCAAAGATTTTCTATTGGGTTCAGGTCGGGAGACTGGCTAGGCCACTCCAGGACCTTGAGATGCTTCTTACGGAGCCACTCCTTAGTTGCCCTGGCTGTGTGTTTCGGGTCGTTGTCATGCTGGAAGACCCAGCCACGACCCATCTTCAATGCTCTTACTGAGGGAAGGAGGTTGTTGGCCAAGATCTCGCGATACATGGCCCCTTCCATCCTCCCCTCAATACGGTGCAGTCGTCCTGTCCCCTTTGCAGAAAAGCATCCCCAAAGAATGATTTTTCCACCTCCATGCTTCACGGTTGGGATGGTGTTCTTGGGGTTGTACTCATCCTTCTTCTTCCTCCAAACACGGCGAGTGGAGTTTAGACCAAAAAGCTCTATTTTTGTCTCATCAGACCACATGACCTTCTCCCATTCCTCCTCTGGATCATCCAGATGGTCATTGGCAAACTTCAGACGGGCCTGGACATGCGCTGGCTTGAGCAGGGGGACCTTGCGTGCGCTGCAGGATTTTAATCCATGACGGCGTAGTGTGTTACTAATGGTTTTCTTTGAGACTGTGGTCCCAGCTCTCTTCAGGTCATTGACCAGGTCCTGCCGTGTAGTTCTGGGCTGATCCCTCACCTTCCTCATGATCATTGATGCCCCACGAGGTGAGATCTTGCATGGAGCCCCAGACCGAGGGTGATTGACCGTCATCTTGAACTTCTTCCATTTTCTAATAATTGCGCCAATAGTTGTTGCCTTCTCACCAAGCTGCTTGCCTATTGTCCTGTAGCCCATCCCAGCCTTGTGCAGGTCTACAATTTTAACCCTGATGTCCTTACGCAGCGCTCTGGTCTTGGCCATTGTGGAGAGGTTGGAGTCTGTTTGATTGAGTGTGTGGACAGGTGTCTTTTATACAGGTAACGAGTTCAAACAGGTGCAGTTAATACAGGTAATGAGTGGAGAACAGGAGGGCTTCTTAAAGAAAAACTAACAGGTCTGTGAGAGCTGGAATTCTTACTTGTTGGTAGGTGATCAAATACTTATGTCATGCAATAAAAAGCAAATTAATTACTTAAAAATCATACAATGTGATTTTCTCGATTTTTGTTTTAGATTCTGTCTCTCACAGTTGAAGTGTACCTATGATAAAAATTACAGACCTCTACATGCTTTGTAAGTAGGAAAACCTGCAAAATCGGCAGTGTATCAAATACTTGTTCTCCCCACTGTATATATTTTTTAAACACTGTATAGCCTCAAAACATGTTTAAACTATCATTTGGATCTCATGGATGGTCAGTCCTTGTATCCGACACCGAGAAGACCGAGACATTCAATATGTGGTCTCGAGACCGGACCCGCGTATAGGCCTGGACATAGCACTATTACAGCAACCACTTTAGTTGTTAATGATCTTGTCAATGCTTTAGACACAAATGAAATGTGCTGCTTTGTTTGTGGACCTTCAAAAGCTTTTGATACTGTTGATCATGCTATTTTATTGAATAAGTTGTCCTCGATAGGCCTGAGCTCTGACGCCTGTTCTTGGTTTCATGATTATCTTAGTGACAGAAGTCAGGCCATCATGATGGATGGAGTTAAGTCTCAATTTCTTGAAGTACATAAAGGTGTACCATGGGTCAATTCTGGGACCTGTTCTCTTCATTATTTATATAAACACCATTGGTCAATCTGTAAAAAATGTGCTTTAAATAACTTGTGCTTTAATATGGGAAAAACGAAATACATTGTTTTAAAAGTCTCGTAAGAATGTTTCAGATTAACTACATGTTCACTCATTAGATGGTTCTCCAATCGAATGTGTTCCTGCATATAAATACTTAGGCATTTGGATTGATATGGATTTGAAGTTTAAAAAACATATAGATGAGCTGGTTAAGAAGCTAAGATTTAAAGTTGGCTTTTTCTACAGGAACAGATCGTGCCTTTAAGCAGTTGGAATTAGATTATTCAGTCAACCTTTTTATATTTTCTTGAATATGGTGATATTATTTATCAAAGTGCAGCTGCTACTACGTTTAAACCTTTGGATGCATTCTACCATAGTGCCCTTCTTTTTGTTACAGGCGACAGTTTTGATACTCATCAATGTATCCTGTATCAAAAGGTTGGCTGGACTTCGCTAAAGACCCGTAGATCTCTACATTACTCCCTTTTGTTTACAAGGCCCTACTTCATAAAATTCTGTCTTATCTTTGCTGTTGATTCCAGGCTGTATCACAACCGGCCGTGATTGGGAGTCCCATAGGGCGGCGCACAATTGGCCCAGCGTCGTCCGGGTTTGGCCGGTGTAGGCTGTCATTGTAAATAAGAATTTGTTCTTAACTGACTTGCCTAGTTAAATAAAAAAATAATTAAAAATAAAATTAAAATAACCTGTTACAGGATTTGATAACTCTTGAGGTTCCTAGTGTCTCCACCAAGCTAGGTTCATCTGCTTTTAGTTTTAATGCACCGTATTGCTGAAAATTCAAAATACATTTCATCTGGATGTTCTGGTGCTGTTAGGGCAATTTTAAGTATTGATTGGGTATTTATTTGTGCTTACCATGACTGTGTTTTTGTATTCTGATGTATGTGCGTAATATGCACTGAACAAAAATATAAACACAACATGTAAAGGGTTGGTCCCATGTTTCATGAGCTGAAATAAAATATTCCAGAAATGTTCCATACTCACAAAAAGCTTATTTCTCTAAAATGTTGGGCACACATTTGTTTACATCCCTGTTAGTGAGCATTTCTCCTTTGCCAAGATAATCCATCCACTTGACAGGTGTGGCATATCAAGAAGCTGATTAAACAGCATGATCATTACACAGGTGCACCTTGTGCTGGGGACAGTAAAAGGCCACTTTAAAATGTGCAGTTTAATCACACAACACAATGCCACAGATGTCTCAAGTTTTGAGGGAGTCTGCAATTGGCATGCTGACTGCAGGAATGTCCACCAGAGCTGTTGCCAAATAATGTCATGTTCATTTCTCTACCATAAGCCGCCTCCAACGTCGTTTTAGAGAATTTGGCAGTACGTCCAACCGACCTCAACTGCAGACCACGTTTAACCACGCCAGCCTAGGACCTCCACATCTGGCTTCTTCACCTGCGGGATCATCTGAGACCAGCCACCCGGACAGCTGATGAAACTGAGGAGTATTTCTGTCTGTAATAAAGCCCTTTTGGGGGGGAAGAACTCTTTCTGATTGGCTGGGCCTGGCTCCCCCAGGTGGGTGCGCCCCTGCCTAATCATGTGAAATCCATAGATTAGGGCATAATTAATTTATTTCAATTGATTGATTTCCTTGTATGAACTGTAACTCAGTAAAATCGTTGAAATTGTTGCATGTCGTGTTTATATTTTTGTTCAGTGTGTAATATATATATATATATATACACACTACCAGTCAAATGTTTGGACACACCTACTCATTCAAGGGTTTTAATTTATTTGTACTATTTTTTACATTGTAGAATAATAGTGAAGATATCAAAACTATGAAATAACACATATGGATCATGTAGTAACCAAAAAAGTGTTAAACAAATCAAAATATATTTCAGATTCTTCAAATAGCCACCCTTTGCCTTGATGACATCTTTGCACACACTTGGCATTCTTTCAACCAGCTTCATGAGGTAGTCACCTGGAATGCATTTCAATTAACAGGTGTGCCTCCTTAAAAGTTCATTTGTGGAATTTCTTTCCTTAATGCATTTGAGCCATCAGTTGTGTTGTGACAAGGTAGGGGCGGTATAAAGAAGATAGCCCTTTTTGGTAAAAGACCAAGCATATTAGGGCAAGAACAGCTCAAATAAGCAAAGAGAAACAACAGTCCATCATTACTTTAAGACATGAAGGTCAGTCAATACGGAACATTTCAAGAACTTTGAAAGTTTCTTCAAGTGCAGTTGCAAACACCATTAAGCGCTATGATGAATCTGGCTCTCATGAGGACCGCCACAGGAATGGAAGACCCAGAGTTACCTCTGCTGCAGAGGATAAGTTCATTAGAGTTACCAGCCTCAGAAATTGCAGCCCAAATAAATGCTTCACAGAGTTCAAGTAACAGACACATCTCAACATCAACTGTTCAGAGGAGACTGTGTGAATCAGGCCTTCATGGTCGAAATGTTGCAAAGAAACCACTACTAAAGGACACCAATAATAAGAAGACACTTGCTTGGGCCAAGAAACACGAGCAATGGACAATAGACCGGTGGAAATGTGTCCTTTGGTCTGGAGTCCAAATTGGAGATTTTTGGTTCCAACCGCCGTGTCTTTGTGAGATGTGGTGTGGGTACACCGATGATCTCTGCATGTGTATTTCCCACCGTAAAGCATGGAGGAGGAGGTGTTATGGTGTGGGGGTGCTTTGGTGGTGACACTGTCTGTGATTTATTTAGAATTCAAGGCACACTTAACCAGCATGGCTACCACAGCATTCTGCAGCGATATGCCATCCCATCTGGTTTGGGCTTAGTGGGACTATCATTTGTTTTTCAACAGGACAATGACCCAACACACCTCCAGGCTGTGTAAGGGCTATTTTACCAAGAAGGATAGTGATGGAGTGCTGCATCAGATGACCTGGCCTCCACAATCACCCGACCTCAACCCAATTGAGATGGTTTGGGATGAGTCGGACCGCAGAGTGAAGGAAAAGCAGCCAACAAGTGCTCAGCATATGTGGGAACTCCTTCTTCAAGACTGTTGGAAAAGCATTACAGGTGAAGCTGGTTGAGAGAATGCCAAGAGTGTGCAGAGCTGTCATGAAGGCAAAGGGTGGCTATTTGAAGAATCTCAAATATAAAATATATTTTGATTTGTTTAAAAAAAAATTGGTTACTACATGATTCCATATGTGTTATTTCATAGTTTTGATGTCTTCACTATTATTCTACAATGTAGAAAATAGTAAAAATAAAGAAAAACCCTGGAATGAGTAGGTGTGTCCAAACTTTTGACTGGTACTGTAAGTCAAGTAAACCTGGCTTCAAAACCTTAAAATATGTAGAATGTAAACCTTCAAAGTGTTGGAAAGAAGAATAGAGAAGGGTTTAAGAAGTCTTATACCTAGCGAGCAGGAGGAGTGATTTGAAGAACATTTGGAGCAGTGGGGAAATGGTAAGCCCTTAATGGCAATGGCACTCAAATACTTTGCCATAGGACATCACACAGTAGAGTCATTAGAGCAACTGTAAATCTCCCGTAGTTGAAGCATAAAGGGATTTATACTTGGGCCATTATTTTGTGGCAAGATTGTAGAACTCTGCTTGCCATGGCTCCTAACAAGTGGTAGAACTCTGCTCATATGTCTACCTACACTCATCAGGGTTATCCCCAGGTTTTTTTTAACAAGGTGGTGCTGCAAGGGGGGCACTCCCTTTGGACTCAGATCGTTGTGTTTTTGAACACCTGAAACCACAATTTCCTGCAATTTAGAGCCTTAAGTGATAACAAATAACGTTTTTTTAAAATTACATAGTGGCGCAGCCACTCTTACATTCTTTGGGGAGAACCCTGCTCATGCTTTCAAGCATTTTATAGCCCAAAGTATTGGCTCCATCTAGGCCTAGCCTAAGATTCCATGTTATCTCTTCTCCTAGCCTGGCGACTCCAGTAGCAGTGTCATCCTGGTGGATATACTAATGTCCCTTGTGTGTGAGAGGGCACTGTGCTATAGGTCCTCAATACTGGCCCTCCGATGACTGCACGCACACACACACATTTTAAATAATTGATTTGAATCCAGTAATCAAATTTACATTGAAAAAGGATCCAAACATTTCAAAGGTCCCTGTACGCAAGACACTCAAGTGTACAGAAAGCACCTCATTCTCCAAACAGCTAGGCTGCCCAAGACAGCTGAAACCGAGCAATACCTAGCCAACTGCTTTGCCCTAGTTTTTGGCAGGCCTGCAATCTGGAGGCCATGCACTGCAAGCCTGTGTACGTGGCCAAGACTACCAAATATCAGCGCCACCAGCTTGCACCTACGGCTGTCCAAGCGTGCTATGAGGGGCTGGTATTTAAGAAGCTTGTCAGCAAAGGCCTGCTCCATGTAGCCGTCAAATGAGCAGCCTACTTCCAAAATGAGCACCTCCATCTGGCCTCCCCCACAACAACAACATCTGGTGTATTTGGCACAGGAAAACGCATCATCATCGACATCAAACCAGCTTCCTCTTACACAAGAATGTTTATTGATGTGTGTGGTGAGACTACATCGCTGGCTATCAGGTCGACAAGGTGGTCATGTCTGGCAATGTACAAATCCTTATATGAACAGTAACCATTTACAACATGGGCAACAGACTCCATTACATTTGACTCATGTAAGGTACCAGAGTGCTATGTTACACACACACACACACACACACACACGATAGCATAGCTAGATCCAACTGGAATGGGGGCCTTAATTTAGAACTTGTGTGCAGTCTCAGTAACATGAGCACAGAAAGCAATGTTTGCCCTACCTTTGACAGGGCAGGCTGCCCTGCTCAACCCTTTGCTCTAGTTCACCTTAAAATCTCTGCTTTCAATAGGCACCAATCTGAAAATGTCAAGTCAGCAACGTTGGATGTTGTTTTGGGGCCTCATGCCCTGGGAGAACGTCTAGTGTCCCTCAGTGCTCCTAAAACAGCTGTCCTCGAGTTGCCAGAGCTGCTTGGACAGGAGGGATCTGACCAAGTAAGCTAAGGGTCAAGAGAGTGCTAGCATCAGCACAAGTGCACTCTGTACAGGTGCTACTGCTAGCCAGAGTCCCAGTTAAATAAGACTTAGTCTGTTAAGGTTGCACAGGCCTATAACATGATCAGGGTCAGAGGTCATGGCGTGTTAGATTAGAAAAATCATTTGGGAGAATGACCACTCAGTAGAGGTCTTCTTGGATCCCAAAATTGAGATCCGAACCGAATTGTATCCGTTAAATTCCTACCTGACCCCGACAGGACCCGGTCATTTTTTGGAAAATCAACATCCGATTCGGATCCGAGTTCTGTATCAGACCCAAATGGATCCAAAATATTTAAAATGCAGCTTTATTGCCGCGCATGCCAGCGAAATTGTTTTGACTTTTCTGGCAGTGAACTTTAACGTACATTTTCAATTGTATCTAAAATTATTGATTTGTGGTCTACAGCTTAATATTTTCATGATGACATCCCTATAGTAGATGGAGAACAGAAATGTTTTCCTTATTTCTGTTGACCAAATATTTGAGTAGGATGATTTTTTTTATGTGATGTCATCGCATGCCAGACTGAGAGCAGGGAATAGTTCACTTTTGTCTGTAACCTAGTATTCTGTAGACCAGTGGAGGCTGGTAGGAGGAGCTATAGGAGGACAGGCTCATTGTAATGGATGGAATGGAATAAAAGGGACGGAGTCAAACATCATTTCCATATGTTTGATACCGTTCCATATACGGTACTGTAGACCTATTGTTTTACTGAGCAACACTGCAATCTAGCCTATTTAACTGTTTTGATCAACATTGATGTAGTCTAAAGGTAGGATATAGCCTGTTTGACCAGCAAGCTGCAAATTCAAAATACATTTTGAATAGGCTGAGGAAGGATGGCGTCTCCCTGCATTCCTGTGTCATTTCCAACAATTGGTATTTGTAGGTCAAGGTTAGTATTCCCGCTATGGCAATGCTATAATTGGATGTAAAATATTTTGAGGTTTTCAGAGATCTGTTCATTTTGTTTCTGTTGACCACATTTTTTATATTAGAGGATTTTTATGTGGTGATTTTAGGACGCAAGCAAGTGCTGAATGCTACTTAGCCTTGCCTCGCGTGCTAGGCCTGTAGGCTCAGATGCACAGCTGGTGAATTTGCCTTAGTTACCAAGCTTCTAGTAACCGGAATTTATTGGCTATTTATTGCCCATCCATTTGTTTTGTTCAGTAGATTTTTGAGCATTCATTCTCCTTGTTCTCCATTAAGTCTATTTGGCATTTCATATTCCATGTAGCCATGTGTATAGAATTCTACCCCTCATCTGGGTTGGAGGGCTTGGTATTCCTCAGGGCTGTATGCAGTTGCCGCTGCACTCGCTGTCTCTAGAATGGGATCAGTGTTTGGTGCCAGGCAGATAGCAGTGTGTCTGCCTTAGAAATGACTGACAGGTGAGATCGAGTCACTCAACATTTGTTTGCACTGCCATCAAACTACAGAGTCCCTCACTTTATTTCCTCAAAAGGAATGTGGAAGGCACAGCTTTCGAAATGTCTCACTCCTCAAAAAGTATCTGGCTTTCATGTAGGCTTCTTATTCAAAGGATGGTTCCTCAGACATTTCTCTAACTTGTGTGCTGTATCTCAATAGTTTTGTTTCCTTTCAACATTTTCTCCCTAATAACAGCTGAACCTCAGAGGACTTGATGAAGAAAACAGTGCAATGTAGTGGAAACTAGCAAGTCCTCTTACCTATGAGGGTAACCCTTTACACTTGTGGGAATTGCCATATGGATAGGGCTCATTTGAAATGTTTCTTACAGAATAAATATGAAAAAGAAAAGCATATATATATATATATATATATATATATATATATATATATATATATATATATATATATATATATATATATATATATATATATATATATATATATATATACACACACACAGTGGTGTGAAAAAGTGCTTGCCCCCTTCCTGATTTGTTATTTGTTTGCCACACTTAAACGTTTCAGATCATCAAACTAATTTCAATATTAGTCAAAGATAACACAAGTAAACACAAAATGCAGTTTTGAAATGAAGGTTGTTATTATTAAGGGAAAACAAAATCCAAACCTACATGGCCCTGTGTGAAAAAGTGTTTGCCCCCCCTGTTATAACACAACTCAACTGTGGTTTATCACACCTGAGTTCAATTCCTCTAGCCACACCCAGGCCTGATTACTGCCACACCTGTTCTCAATCAAGGAATCACTTAAATAGGACCTGCCTGACAAAGTGAAGTAGACCAAAAGATCCTCAAAAGCTAGACATCATGCCAAGATCCAAAGAAATTCAGGAACAAATGAGAAAGAAAGTAATTCAGACTCCCGAGTGGCTCAGTGGTCTAAGGCACTGCATTGCAGTGCTAGCTATGCCACTAGAGATCCTGGTTCGAGTCCAGGCTCTGTTGCAGCCGGCTGCGACCGGGAGACCCATGGGCGGCGCACAATTGGTCCAGCGTCGTCCAAGGTAGGGGAGGGATTGGCCGGCAGGGATGTGGGTTTGTTTCGCCAGTATGAAAAAAAAAAAAAAAAAACATGTATGCATTCACTAACTGTAAGTCGCTCTGGATAAGAGCGTCTGCTAAATGACTAAAATGTAATTGTGATCCATCAGTCTGGAAAAGGTTATAAAGCCATTTCTAAAGCTTTGGGACTCCAGCGAACCACAGTGAGAGCCATTATCCACAAATGGCGAAAACATGGAACAGTGGTGAACCTTCCCATCTGTGGCCGGCCGACCAAAATTACCCCAAGAGCGCAGCGACGACTCATCCAAGAGGTCACAAAAAACCCCACAACAACATCCAAAGAGCTGCAGGGCTCACTTGCCTCAGTTAAGGTCAGTGTTCATGACTCCACCATAAGAAAGAGACTGGGCAAAAATGGCCTGCATGGCAGAGTTCCAAGACGAAATGTACTTTTTGCTCAGCAGTGGTTTAAGGCTCGTCTCATTTTTGCCAGAAAACACTTGATGATCCCCAAGACCTTTGGGAAAATACTCTGTGGACTGATGAGACAAAAGTTGAACTTTTTGGAAGGTGTGTGTCCCATTACATCTTGCGTAAAAGTAACACCGCATTTCAGAAAAAGAACATCATACCAACAGTAAAATATGGTGGTGTTAGTGTGATGGTCTGGGCCTGTTTTGCTGCTTCAGGACCTGGAAGACTTGCTGTGATAAATGGAACCATGAATTCTGCTGTCTACCAAAAAATCCTGAAGAAGAATGTCCGGCCATCTGTTCGTGACCTCAAGCTGAAGCGAACTTGGGTTCTGCAGCAGGACAATGATCCAAAACACACCAGCAAGTCCACTGGCTGAAGAAAAACAAAATGAAGACTTTGGAGTGGCCTAGTCAAAGTCCTGACCTGAATCCTATTGAGATGCTGTGGCATGACCTTAAAAATGCAGTTCATGCTCAAACCCTCAAATGTGGCTGAATTACAACAATTCTGCGAAGATGAGTGGGCCAAAATTCCTCCACAGCGCTGTAAAAGACTCATTGCAAGTTATCGCAAACGCTTGATTGCAGTTGTTGCTGCTAAGGGTGGCCCAACCAGTTATTAGGTTGTAGGGGGCAATCACTTTTTCACACAGGGCCATGTGGGTTTGGATTTTGTTTTCCCTTAATAATAACAATGGGCGGCAGGTAGCTTAGTGGTTAAGAGCGTTGTGCCAGTAACCGAAAGGTCGCTGGTTCTAATCCCCGAGCTGACTAGGTGAAACATCTGTCGATGTGCCCTTGAGCAAGGCACTTAACCCTAATTGCTCCTGTAAGTCGCTCTGGATAAGAGCGTCTGCTAAATGACTAAAATGTAAATGTAAAATGTAACAACCTTCATTTCAAAGCTGCATTTTGTGTTTACTTGTGTTATCTTTGACTAATATTTACATTTGTTTGATGATCTGAAACATTTAAGTGTGGCAAACAAATAAGAAATCAGGAAGGGGGCAAACACTTTTTCACACCACTGTATATAAGCATGGTAGCAATTGAAAGGGAGCAGTTTGGAGATTATGGGGAAATTATTAGACCAAAGTTGAGAACACAACAGTTCACCTGACACGACTGAATCGAAACATTAAACTGTTGATTTTATGTGCATTTTACATTTACTGTACATTTGTTGAAAACAAGATCAGAAAATACTCTGGATACATTCAGTAACATGAAATCTGCTTGCTTGAAATTAGATGGTCCTTCTCCAGTCAGGCATCATTAGGCAAATGACGTGTACAGGGGTGGATCTCAAAATATATGTATAAAGTGCTCAAAACAAATGAAGTTGTGCAAGACATTTTATAGATAAAACGATAAAGTAGCATTGTTTTTAATTGTGTCATTTTCTCCTCCGACAGTACAACAGCTGATTCAAAAGGGGGTGTAGCAGATATCAAAACTCCGTGGTAGGATACGCTTGTGCTTCCTAGCCAAAATGAGGCTATCTAGGATGGGAGGACCGTCTTCCGTTTGCCTACTTTACGTTTGCCTTCACACTCCGCGACCACTTATCGGTTTTGGCGTCACACAGGAGGGAGGACAGACTTGTCCAAATGAGAGAACCCCACGGCCTCGTAGTGAAAAAGGTCCACTAAATACCTGCAACAAGTCCGATAAGACTTTAAACCACTAACACCGAGTAGCCTTCCCTTCTGAAGAAAATAAGCTGCCATCTTCCCTGTGGCCACTAGGTGTCAGCAACATCATAGCCTCAGTAGCACTGACCCAGTTATCGGAATGCTGCTGCTGCATTTGAATGGTGACCCCATGTAGGTAATCAAGGCCTTGCTGACCTTCCTTTCTGGGCGCATCGTTCTTCCGGCTCGAGCCTGAAAGGAAAAAAAGAAAGAAAGAAAAAAATAATAATGAATGGCTGGTTGTCAAATGCTGCCATGAGTTGTTGTCTAGACTGCATACTGGATGGGAAACATCCAATTCTGTCACACACACACACACATACAGGCACACGAACATACACACACTCATTAAAGCGCTTACAAACAGACACTCATCTACACGTATCTAACCTACACAACACATTGTTCCTTTCTATAGGCTACCTAGACCTCTTAGTTATTGTTCAACTGCTCTAAATGCTTTGTTCGCCTTGTGTAAAATGAAAGTGAACGCTCAAGTAAAGTAAGACACTGACTAATGAAGCTTACAGAAAAAAAAGGGCACTTGTTTTGCACAATTGAACATCTACTGCAAGTGAAGTGGGAACCTTTGTTCTTGCAATATGGCAGTTCAATTGACCTCTTTCTTTGCACATTGTTCACCCTCTCTTGCTTCTCCTATGTACCTGCTTCTGGAAGGTTCAGCCCATAGAATTATGGATATTATTTATTTCTCTCTTTTGTTCTCTTTCTTTCTCGCTCGCTCTCTTTATTTATCTCTCTCCTTTCTCTCTCTTGTTGTTTCTCTCTTTCTCTTGCTCAAGGATGGCCACACTCCTCTCACACTTATTTTCAGTTGCCTAGCAACCCAGAGGAGAAGCCTAGCTTGCTTGGGTGGTACTTGTTCCCATTCGGGCGGGGGTGGGGTAGGGGGGGTGTAGATGATATGGGGGGGCATTGTTTTGAGGTAAGTGCCTCATGAATGTGATTATTATATATGATTGATTCCTCTGCTAGAACGATTCTGCAAAAGAGGGAGGGCTATTTCTGAATTTGGCTCATCTGACTACTGCGAAGTACAGTTGATGCCTTGCTGCCATTTATAACTAATCCCTCATCCACCTCACCTGGCCCTTGTGGTCGCCATGACAATGGGTCGGCATCCTGAAGGTCGTGGTGCATGGCGATTGGCCATTTAGAAAAATTATCTCCTGTTCTAATCCAATGAAGGATTGAATACTTTTAAGGGCTCTATCTACTCTGCTGAAAACAACAACTTCTCTCACAACTCTTCAGTTGAGCCATAGAAAAGGACAAGGCCCCTCAGCACTTTCACATCCGCTGAATGCTTTATTTATTTATTTATTTTTTCACCTTTATTTAACCAGGTAAGCCAGTTGAGAACAAGTTCTCATTTACAACTGCGACCTGGCCAAGATAAAGCAAAGCAGTGCGATAAAAACAACAACACAGAGTTACATATGGGGTAAAAAAAAACAAAGTCAAAAATACAACAGAAAATATATATACAGTGTGTGCAAATGTAGCAAGTTATGGAGGTAAGGCAATAAATAGGCTATAGTGCAAATTAATTACAATTAGTATTAACACTGGAATGCTAGATGTGCAAGACATTATGTGCAAATAGAGATACTGGGGTGCAAAAGAGCAAAATAAATAACAATATAGGGATGAGGTAGTTGGGTGGGCTAATTTCAGATGGGCTGTGTACAGGTGCAGTGATCGGTAAGGTGCTCTGACAACTGATGCTTAAAGTTAGTGAGGGAGATAAGAGTCTCCAGCTTCAGAGATTTTTGCAATTCGTTCCAGTCATTGGCAGCAGAGAACTGGAAGGAATGGCGGCCAAAGGAGGTGTTGGCTTTGGGAATGACCAGTGAGATATACCTGCTGGAGCGCAGACTACGGGTGGGTGCTGCTATGGTGACCAATGAGCTAAGATAAGGCGGGGATTTGCCTAGCAGTGATTTATAGATGGCCTGGAGCCAGTGGGTTTGACGACGAACATGTAGTGAGGACCAGCCAACAAGAGCGTACAGGTCACAGTGGTGGGTAGTGTATGGGGCTTTGGAGACAAAACGGATGGCACTGTGATAGACTACATCCAATTTGCTGAGTAGAGTGTTGGAGGCTATTTTGTAAATGACATCGCCGAAGTCAAGGATCGGTAGGATAGTCAGTTTTACGAGGGCATGTTTGGCAGCATGAGTGAAGGAGGCTTTGTTGCGAAATAGGAAGCCAATTCTAGATTTAACTTTGGATTGGAGATTCTTAATGTGAGTCTGGAAGGAGAGTTTACAGTCTAACCAGACACCTAGGTATTTGTAGTTGTCCACATACTCTAGGTCAGACCCGTCGAGAGTGGTGATTCTAGTCGGGTGGGTGGGTGCCAGCAGCGTTCGATTGAAGAGCATGCATTTAGTTTTACTAGTGTTTAAGAGCAGTTGGAGGCTACTGAAGGAGTGTTGTATGACATTGAAGCTCGTTTGGAGGTTTGTTAACACAGTGTCCAATGAAGGGCCAGATGTATACAAAATGGTGTCGTCTGCGTAGAGGTGGATCTGAGAGTCACCAGCAGCAAGAGCGACATCATTGATATACACGGAGAAAAGTGTCGGCCCAAGAATTGAACCCTGTGGCACCCCCATAGAGACTGCCATAGGTCCAGACAACAGGCCCTCCGATTTGACACACTGAACTCAATCTGAGAAGTAGTTGGTGAACCAGGCGAGGCAGTCATTTGAGAAACCAAGGCTATTTAGTCTGCCAATAAGAATGCGGTGGTTGACAGAGTCGAAAGCCTTGGCCAGGTCGATGAAGACGGCTGCACAGTACTGTCTATTATCAATCGCGGTTATAATATCGTTTAGGACCTTGAGCGTGGCTGAAGTGCACCCATGACCAGCTCGGAAACCGGATTGCATAGCGGAGAAGGTACGGTGGTATTCGAAATGGTCGGTGATCTGTTTGTTAACTTGGCTTTCAAATACTTTCGAAAGGCAGGGCAGGATGGATATAGGTCTGTAGCAGTTTGGATCTAGAGTGTCACCCCCTTTGAAGAGGGGGATGACCGCGGCAGCTTTCCAATCTCTGGGGATCTCAGACGTTACGAAAGAGAGGTTGAACAGACTAGTAATAGGGGTTGCGACAATTTCGGCGGCTAGTTTTAGAAAGAAAGGGTCCAGATTGTCTAGCCCAGCTGATTTGTAGGGGTCCAGATTTTGCAGCTCTTTCAGAACATCAGCTGTCTGAATTTGTGTGAAGGAGAAGCGGGGGGGGCATGGGCAAGTTGCAGCGGAGGGTGCAGAGTTGGTGGCCGGGGTAGTGGTAGCCAGGTGGAAAGCATGGCCAGCCGTAGCAAAATGCTTGTTGAAATTCTCGATTATTGTAGATTTATCGGTGGTGATAGTGTTTCCTAGCCTCAGTGCAGTGGGCAGCTGGGAGGAAGTGCTCTTATTCTCCATGGACTTTACAGTGTCCCAAAACTTTTTGGAGTTAGTGCTACAGGATGCAAATTTCTGTTTGAAAAAGCTAGCCTTTGCTTTCCTGACTGCTTGTGTATATTGGTTCCTAACTTCCCTGAAAAGTTGCATTTTTTGCAGTACGCCACATTGGTTGTGTCTAAGTTAATGGTTTCCTCTTGAATCAGGTCTTACTGGACTGGTTCCAAACAGAATGCTTTTTTCAAATCCAAGGCCTGTTCTTCCTCTAGATTCACCTTGCTGAAAATTGACGTCATTTATTGTCTCCTCGCACAGGCTCTGGATTAGTTTAGTATTTTAGATGATAGTTATGGTTCAATATTGTTTACACTAGCACTGATTAGGAACCCACTCATAGATAAACTGATCCTAGATCAGATTATTGGTTGTTCTAGTGAGATGAGCTATGAGGGAAAAGCTGACATTTTAGCAGATTATAAACTGGGTGGTTCGAGCCCTGAATGCTGATTGGCTGACAGCCGTGGTATATCAGACCGTATATTAAGGGTATGACAAAACATTTATTTTTACTACTCTAATTATGTTGGTAACCAGTTTTATAAAAGCAGTAAGGCACCTCGGGGGTTTGTGGTATATGGACAATATACCATGGCTAAAGGCTGTATCCAGGCACTCCGTGTTGCGTCATGCTTAAGAACAGCCCTTAGCCGTGGTATATTGGTTTTGGCGAGGGAAGAGAAGGAGCCACCATGTGTGAGGGACAAAGGAGACGAGGCCAAAACTCTTCTTTCTCCCTCTTTCACCCCCTCTCTCTCATTCTCCCTTTCTCTCTCATTCACAGAGCTAGGCCTAATCCTAATGCTGCTAGCTCACTCCAGTCCTATATTCAAATGCCAGTTGGGGCTGTCTGTCTGACATGACAGCAAGTAGGCATGTTACATGTAGACCCACTACTAATACACACATCATGAACACCCTTGATTATTACATAAACACCCAGTATAGCCCCCTAAATACACACATACTCATATTCACATAATATCCTACGTAGGCCTATGCACTCTGATAATTATATTATATCGCTAATCTACTACTAATCATTCAAAGGTTATTATAGTTTTGTTTTTATATTAGTTTTTATTTCTATTCGTTTTAAGATTTTTATTTGAAATTCAGTTTAGTTTCAGTTAGTTTTCAGATCCACTTTACTAGTTTTTATTTAGTTTAAGTTTATTTAGTTTTTATATTGTTTTGTTTTAGTGTTAGGGACCGAAAGTAGCCTATGCTTGGGAGGCTAGGAGACATTTATGTGTTGTATAGTTTGTGTTTTTGGGGCTGTCATACAGTGTTAGGTTAGGTTAGGTTTAAAGGTAGACTAAGTGAAATGACATTGATGTACAAAGTAAACCGTAGTAGTGGGTCAATTTCCGCAACATCCAGGAGTATTGAAGTGCAAGGCTAAACTTCTCCTCTGTTTTGGTCCAGTAGCTACCATATTGTAGCAGCGTGAAGCACCTGTGCAAATGTACAGTACCAGTCCAAAAGTTTGGACACACCTACTTGAAAAACAAATGATAGTCCCACTATGCCCAAACCAGATGGGATGGCGTATTGCTGCAGAATGCTGTGGTAGCCATGCTGGTTAAGTGGGCCTTGAATTGTAAATAAATCACAGACAGTGTCACCAGCAAAGCACCTCCACATCATAACACCTCCTCCTCCATGCTTTACGGTGGGAACTACACATGCAGAGATAATCCGTTCACCCACACGGCGTCTCAAAAAGACACGGCGGTTGGAACCAAAAATCTCAAATTTGGACTCCAGACCAAAGGACAGATTTCCACCGGTCTAATGTCCATTGCTCGTGTTTCTTGGCCCAAGCAGGTCTCTTCTTATTATTGGTGTCCTTTAGTAGTGGTTTCTTTGCAGCAATTCGACCATGAAGGCCGGATTCACACAGTCCACTCTGAACAGTTGATGTTGAGATGTGTCTGTGACTTCAACTCTGTGAAGCATTTATTTGGGCTGCAATTTCTGAGGCTGGTAACTCTAATGAACTTATCCTCTGCAGCAGAGGTAACTCTGGGTCTTCCATTCCTGTGGCGGTCCTCATGAGAGCCAGTTTCATCATAGCAATTGATGGTTTTTGTGACTGCACTTGAAGAAACTTTCAAAGTTCTTGAAATGTTCTGCATTGACTGACCATGTTGTTTCTCTTTGCTTATTTGAGCTGTCCTTGCCATAATATGGACTTGGTCTTTTACCAAATAGGGCTGTCTTCGGTAGCCACAAATTAACTTTTAAGAAGGTACACCTTTTAATTGAAATGTATTCCAGGTGAGAGAATGCCAAGAGTGTGCAAAGCTGTCGTCAAGGCAAGGGGTGGCTATTTGAAGAATCTCAAATATAAAATATATTTTGATTTGTTCAAGGTGACTAACTCATGAAGCTGGTTGAGAGAATGCCAAGTGTGTGCAAAGATGTCATCAAGGCAAAGGGTGGCTATTTGAAGAATGAGTAGGTGTGTCCAAACGTTTGACTGGTAGTTTATAACTCTTGTGCAATTTATATCTATAGACTACATTGAGGTTTTTATTTCATTATTTTAGGCTATCTGGCATTAGTGAGTAAGCCTAAGCTTTAGGGCATAACTGTACGCGTGCCAAATAGCCTACACGCCAATTGCCAAATGCTTTTGGGAACGGGTAGAAAAAGTTCAAGTCAATCCACGCAGGCAAAAAGGACAATGTCGGAGTTTAATTCAATAAGAGAAAACCTATGAAAGGAGAGTTGAAAATAAAGAGAAGGGAGGGCCAGAACGGTAGTCTAATGTTTGGGAAAGATTTGGTGAAGTGGTAAAAGAGTATCATAGCAGTGCCGGCTATGTTATGTGTGATGATTGTGAGGCGCTATACAAATTCGAAAGTCACAAGACGGGGACTTCAAATAGGGAAGTTCAAGGGAACTGTAGCCTACTGTTCAGATAAATGGAAACTGAAATCTGGACACTGACTGTTGGTGTATAACCTCTCACATAGCCTTAATATTAACTCCTGCAGAATTAATCATTTCTTGCAGTAGCCTAAAATGATACACCAAATGTGGGCTACATTTTGACATGGAAATAAGAGTGTAGAAATATGATATCTTTCAGCATCTTGAGAGAATGTGAATGCTCAGTTAGATACCGTCTGTAGAGGTGGTATCTTTATCAGCATCATAAAAGCTGATGGTATTTCAACCACATAAAATATGCATCCAAGCAGAACTGTTTCAAGCTTCAAGTTCCTCGGCGTACACTGACAATCTGAAATGGTCCACCCACACAGACAGTGTGGTCAAGAAGGTGCAACAGCGCCTTTTCAACCTCATGAGGCTGAAGAAATTTGGCTTGGCCCCTAAGACCCTCACAAACCTTTACAAATGCATAATTGAGAGCATCCTGTCGGGCTGTGTCACCGCCTGGTACGGCAACTGCACCGCCCGCAACCGCAGGGCTGTCCAGAGGGTGGTGCGGTCTTCCCAACGCATCACCAGGGGCACACTGCCTGCCTTCCAGGACACCTACAGCACCCGACGTCACAGGAAGGCCAAAAAGATAATCAAGGACATCAACACCCAAGCCACTGCCTGTTCACCCCGCTACCATCCAGAAGGCGAGGTCAGTACAGGTACATCAAAGCTGGGACCGAGAGACTGAAAAACAGCTTCTATCTCAAGGCCATCAGACTGTTAAATAGCCATCACTAGCCAACCTCCACCCGGTTACTCAACCCTGCACCTTAGAGGCTGCTGCCCCATATACATAGACATGGAATCACTGGTCACTTCAATAATGTTTACATACTGCTTTACTCATTTCATATGTATATACTGAATTCTATTCAACTGTATTTTAGTCAATGATGCTCGTCCTAATATTTTATATATTTCTTAATTACATTATTTTACTTTTAGATTTGTGTGTATTGTTGTGAATTGTTAGATACTACTGGGTTAAATGTTGCAACAACACTGAATAAAACAATTAATGCTGCAATATGTAACTCTTTGGGCGACCCAACCAAAGTCACATAGAAATGTGAGTAATAGATCTGCCATTGTCATTGGAAGCAAGTCTATGAAGCGGTAGTTCGGTTCTCTGTGCACTATTTCTATGCTTCCTGTTCTTAAGTTTAGTTTTTGCGTCTTTTACTTTAGGTTTTGTAAACCTAAAATACAATATTTTCGGTTATGGAAAATATATTTGACAGCAGTTTAGACTATGCACAATACTTGCTAAATTTGTCAGATAAACTGAAATTAGGCAAACTATTAGAATTTTAGCAACCAGGAAATGCCGGATCTATTTCTGCATAGTGCATCTTTAATAAATGCCCCATGATGGTAGTGACTGCCCATTACTGCTTATTACTTATTAATATTACTTTACTTGAATAAAATATTTGTTTTATTTGATGACTTTATTATTTAATTCCAAGTCATAATTTCATCTCTATAGAGCTGCTGCCTATGCTGTCTGACAAAATCACTATTTTAGTAGTTCTTCAAAGTAAATAAGGTATACTTTTATGACTGCTGAATACCAACTATCAATCACTTAGATCATGTATTTTCAGGCTCGCTAAGCAACTGCTTTCTATCCCTCTCAATAGTGCGATCTCTCTTCTCTCAGTCTCCGTGTCTGCTCCTCCCAGACAGGACAAGTTTAAACGGGCGCAAAATGGATTATGGTCATTGTAGTTCATTAGTAAGTTTAGCACAGAAAACAATGTAGAATATTGGCCTGTTGGAAACTACAACTCCCTACTACATCGCACAGTTCAGGCTTGTTCTGATGTATCTCTACAGAAACTGCACATCGAGCTCACAGAAAAAAATGAAATGGAATTCAAATAATTGAACCAATGTAGGTCATTATGAAAATGTATGACTCACTAACTGTAAGTCACTCTGGATAAGAGCGTCTGCTAAATGACTAAAATGTCAATGTAAAAATTAGTTGTTTAAAAACCAATAAATCAAAACATTATGTTAATCACTCAGCACTAATAATAACCTTGCACCACACACACACCATCATATAATACAGTAGAGAAAAGTATACTACTGAATTAATAATCACGTCAGGGTTTTTTCTGGATCAAAAAGGGGCTTAGATAGTGGGTGTGGTAATCGGCCTGTCGGCCCATTTTAGAGGCCCCCATTATGGCGGTGTAGAGAAATTTTTGCATTTGAGCTGAGATAAAACGTTGCAGCTAATTTGCATCGATTCTACATATTCTTGCATGGATCTGAGGTACAATGTAGCCGTTTTTAAAGCTAATTTCCATCAATTCTATGCATTTTGCCATGGCAAATGCTGTGTTATTTTGCTCAAACATAATAACGAAATAAATACTGCTAAATTCATTGTTTTGCGAATTTTCAATTATGTCTGACTGTCTAGCTTTTATTTTGGTGTTTGTTAGTTCTCAAAGATGATTTAATAAACAATATGGATCCTTATCTTTTCTACATATTTTATTGTTTTAGTAGTTGAAGTTTACACTGAAAGCGTTTTTACATCCCCCTACTGTGTGGATTTACACCTCGATCACACCGACAGCGTCATTGTGTTTTGGTACGCCAGAAGTACATTCATTTCCAATGGAACGCTGCGTTTGCCTTGAAGCATTGCGTTGCAGAGGCAGTTGCCGTGCGTTCTGTGTGGTGCATATGTTGGATTTATCCAACGTATGCATCAAATTTAATGAAATAGTAGCAAAAGGTGAATGTTGAGCTTTTGTTGGACACATATCCAGTAAAATTGTTGGATTATATAATGATAGGTTTGACTGCATAATTTATTATGCAGCATTGATGCAGTGATAAAAACTCCCAATGAAGACATTGCTATTCCTGTCCAACTACTGCTATAGGCTAATTCTGTGATAAGAACCTCCTGACATTTTTTGTGTGAGAAAATCTAATAAAATGCATATCATATTTAATGTGTCACCAGACTGTTGGTATAATACGTAATCAGTGTCATCATTCAAATTAAAAGGTGTTATAGTTTGGTGCGTGCCTGATTTGTTTGCTGGCCATGTTTTTGCCATGGTTATTAAAGTTTGCTGAATCTGAATGTAATTCCAACCCACACACAGGCCTAATATTTTGGGTACTCGAGATGGTTTAGTGTGGTTAGATAATTCCATGTATGTAGGTGAATTTAACTGGCGTCAGTGGCATGTTTGTATGTGCTTGTGTCTGTGTGTGTGTTCATTATGTTTCATTTAGCAGCGGCACAATGCTGCTGCTAAATCCATTGCTGCCACTCCAAAATAAATATTATACGCGCGTGGTTACGTGAGTAACTCTGATATCCGCTCAATGCGGTTGTGACAAACAGTGCCGTTTCTGTTTTATTCCTACTAATGTGGGTCTAACTTTTGAACGGCTGGAGCTACATACCCAACTACATATTTATATGGACAGTGAAGCTGTTTAGTCCCACCAAATGAAGGTACTGTATCATAAGTATTTGGTCAAATTCACTTAGTATATTACATTTATTCAAAAATGTAATATTTAGTCCCATATTCCTAGCACACAATGACTACATCAAGCTTGTGACTACAAACTTGTTGGATGTATTTGCAGTTTGTTTTGGTTGTGTTTCGGATTATGTTGTGCCCAATAGAATGAATGGTACAGTGGGGGAAAAAAGTATTTAGTCAGCCACCAATTGTGCAAGTTCTCCCACTTAAAAAGATGAGAGAGGCCTGTAATTTTCATCATAGGTACACATCAACTATGACAGACAAAATGAGATTTTTTTTCTCCAGAAAATCACATTGTAGAATTTTTAATGAATTTATTTGCAAATTATGGTGGAAAATAAGTATTTGGTCAATAACAAAAGTTTCTCAATACTTTGTTATATACCCTTTGTTGGCAATGACACAGGTCAAACTTTTTCTGTAAGTCTTCACAAGGTTTTCACACACTGTTGCTGGTATTTTGGCCCATTCCTCCATGCAGATCTCCTCTAGAGCAGTGATGTTTTGGGGCTGTCGCTGGGCAACACGGACTTTCAACTCCCTCCAAAGATTTTCTATGGGGTTGAGATCTGTAGACTGGCTAGGCCACTCCAGGACCTTGAAATGCTTCTTACGAAGCCACTCCTTCGTTGCCCGGGCGGTGTGTTTGGGATCATTGTCATGCTGAAAGACCCAGCCACGTTTCATCTTCAATGCCCTTGCTGATGAAAGGAGGTTTTCACTCAAAATATCATGATACATGGCCCCATTCATTCTTTCCTTTACACGGATCAGTCGTCCTGGTCCCTTTGCAGAAAAACAGCCCCAAAGCATGATGTTTCCACCCCCATGCTTCACAGTAGGTATAGTAGGTATGCGATGCAGTGGTCTAAGGCACTGCATCGCAGTGCTAACTGTGCCACTAGAGATCCTGGTTCGAATCCAGGCTCTGTCGCAGCCAGTGTCGTCCAGGGTAGGGGAGGGAATGGCCGGCAGGGATGTAGCTCAGTTGATAGAGCATGGCGTTTGCAACGCCAGGGTTGTGGGTTCGATTCCCACGGGGGGCCAGTATAAAAAATAATATGTATTCACTAACTGTAAGTCGCTCTGGATAAGAGCGTCTGCTAAATGACTAAAATGTAAATGTATGGTGTTCTTTGGATGCAACTCAGCATTCTTTGTCCTCTAAACACGACGAGTTGAGTTTTTACCAAAAAGTTCTATTTTGGTTTCATCTGACCATATGACATTCTCCCAATCCTCTTCTGGATCATCCAAATGCACTCTAGCAAACTTCAGACGGGCCTGGACATGTACTGGCTTAAGCAGGGGGACACGTCTGGCACTGCAGGATTTGATTCCCTGGCGGCGTAGTGTGTTACTGATGGTAGGCTTTGTTACTTTGGTCCCAGCTCTCTGCAGGTCATTCACTAGGTCCCCCCGTGTGGTTCTGGGATTTTTGCTCACCGTTCTTGTGATCATTTTGACCCCACGGGGTGAGATCTTGCGTGGAGCCCCAGATCAAGGGAGATTATCAGTGGTCTTGTATGTCTTCCATTTCCTAATAATTGCTCCCACAGTTGATTTCTTCAAACCAAGCTGCTTACCTATTGCAGATTCAGTCTTCCCAGCCTGGTGCAGGTCTACAATGTTGTTTCTGGTGTCCTTTGACAGCTCTTTGGTCTTGGCCATAGTGGAGTTTGGAGTGTGACTGTTTGAGGTTGTGGACAGGTGTCTTTTATACTGATAACAAGTTCAAACAGGTGCCATTAATACAGGTAACGAGTGGAGGACAGAGGAGCCTCTTAAAGAAGAAGTTACAGGTCTGTGAGAGCCAGAAATCTTGCTTGTTTGTAGGTGACCAAATACTTATTTTCCACCATAATTTGCAAATAAATTCATTAAAAATCCTACAATGTGATTTTCTGGATTTTTTTTCCTCAATTTGTCTGTCATAGTTTACGTGTACCTATGATGAAAATTACAGGCCTCTCTCATCTTTTTAAGTGGGAGAACTTGCACAATTGGTGGGTGACTAAATGCTTTTTTCCCCCACTGTAAATAACGGAGTCACTTTTAATGTAAATAAGAATATAATATGTTTCTGAACACTTCTATATTAATGTGGATGCTACCTTGATTATGGATAATCATGAAAGAATCGAGAATAATAATGAGTGAGAAAGTTGGAGGCATAAATATCATAACCCCAAAAAATGCAAACCTCCCGTTATTGGTAATGGTGAGTTAATGGCATGATCTTTGTGCATCTGTACCTTTCTCACTCATGATTATTCACCATTAATTCATGATTATCCGTAATCATGGTAGTATCCACATTACAGAAAATTATGTTACAGATGGTGTCAACATAATTTAATTATCATTCATTTTGGAGTAGAATGTCCTTTTAAAAAGTCACCAGAAGTGACCTCAGTCATTCTACAAAAACATTCTCCCCCCCTGCTAGCTTTGCCACCGCTGCTGAAAAAACTCCTAGGGGGAACACTGATGGCTGTGTGTGTGTTCATTAGGGTTGCTGCTGCACACGGTGGTAAATACACAGCTGTCTCTAGTTGTGTTGATCTGCCACACTGCAGCTGCCTTTTTCCTCTTCATACTGCTCTCTGGTGGGGGATGTGTGTGTGTGTGTGTGTGTGTGTGTGTATACGCATGTTTGTGTGCGTTTGTGTAACGGCAGGTTTTTTGGGGGGCCATACTAGGGGGCCAACCCCCAAGAGTTTTTTTTTTTTTTGTAATTGTCTAGCACTGACTTTGCTGATAACTACTTTATTGAAGGAACATTACTTGCCAATACTGTGATATGTGGTTGTCTCACCTAGCTAAGATGAATGCACTAATTGTAAGTCGCTCTGGATAAGAGTGTCTGCTAAATGACTAAAGTTTAAATGATTGGCCTGTTCCCAGTACCACTTGCGGGCTCCAGCCCCCCCCCCCCCCCCCTCCTCTTTCCCTCCCCTTCCTCCTCTTTCCCTTCGTCCATATCTCCCGCTCTCCTCTCTCCAGCAGCAGTCTGTCAGTGTTTTGCAGGGCTCCTGACGTCACTCACCGTTTGCATAGCTATTGTCTTACCCACCGGGCTGCCTACCATGGCTCCAGGATTGCAGTATCTGCTTTCAGCTTTTTTCTCCGGGACAGTCCAGAGAGAGAAATAAACAGAGGACAAGAGGGGGAGAGGACAGGAGGGGGAGAGGACAGGAGGGGGAGAGGAAAGCAAGAGCTAGCTGCAGCAGGCAGGCAGCTCCTTCTGTGTCTGGATTTTAACACACCTTTTCTGTGAAGAAGGATTTCTATTGTTGGAGAGTTTTTCTTCCCTCTCGTGAGGCCCCTGTTCGGTGGCTGGACCGTGTGTGTGTTTTGAGAGCAGTGTGTGTGTGTGTGTGTGTGTGGAGGAAGGCCGTTTAGCGGCTACGGGAGCGCCGACTGAGTGAGCGGAGCATCTGGGCGTCTGAGAGCCAGGGCCGGCTGGCTGCACTGTGTGCTTTGATGACCCCCGCTGTGTAGCTGCCTGCTCAACCCCCCTGCCTCTCTCTCCCCCCCTCTTCTCTCTCTCTCCCCCCCTCCTCTCTCTCTCTCTCTCCCCCTCCTCTCTCTCTCTCTCTCTCTCTCGCTCTCTCCCCCTCTCTCCCCCTCTCTATCTCCATCGCAGCTCCTGGCCCAGCCATGTTTGGCACAGAGTCCTCATGTAAGTACCGTACCGCCATCCTCCAGCCTCGTCTGTCTTTCTCTCTCTCTCTATGTGGTTTGTTATTGTCTGGTGTAACAGTGTCTGCTCCCTTCATTCTGGGCTGTCCCTCTCCTCCCCTCATCCCTCTCCTTTTCCCCCTCTCTCTGTCCTTTCTGTTGTTCTCCATGTTTCCTTGTGGCAGATTGCTTGGCAAGATGCCGTGAATATTCTCTTTTCGCCTTTCTAAATGGAATCGTTTTGCTAGCTAGCCTGAAACAGACACCATTACTGTCTCTTTCTCGCTCTCTCTGTGCATGTTACGTGTGGTGCATTCCACGTGACATGTTTTATAGATGGATGGATGGATGGATGGATCATGATTTTCTACAGTTTGCTTTCAGCAACCTCCTGCCATTGCAGGCAGATCTGTCTCCATCTCTCTCCTGCTCAGTCAGGAGACATTGAGAGGGGTGAATGTAGCATGTAGCATTTACACATGCTGAGCTAAGGCATAAAGATGCTACTGCTAGTGAGGCTCTGTGATGGCACCAGTGTTTGGGTGGGTTTTGAGAGAGGTGAACGTAGCATTTCCACATGCAAAAACATGGAGATCCTAGTATAGCCTGCATGCTATCTTAGGCTAGATAGATAGCACCAGTGTCTGGGTGGGTTTTGAGAGGGGTGAATGTAGCATTTCCACGTAGCGTTTCCACATGCAAAAACATAGCATGTAGGCTATGCTATGATCTCTATCTTAGGCTAGATAGATAGCACCAGTGTCTGGGTGGGTTTTGTGTGGGCGGCTCCTCAATGTATACTGTACCCCCCCTCCTCACCCCAATTTTGAGGAGCTGTCACCAAGAATAATGGCGCCAGAGGAGATGTCTGCCGTTTTACGGGCTCCTAACCAATTGTGCTATTGTGTGTGTTCTTTCACGTTATTTGTAACTTATTTTGTACATAATGTTTCTGCCACCTTCTCTTATGACCGTAAAGAGCTTCTGGATATCAGGACAGCGATTACTCACCTCGTACTGGATGAAGATTTTTTCTTTAACGAGTCGGACGCAAAGGATTTACTTCAGACACCCGACAAGGCCCAAATCCCCGTCATTCGCAGGAGAAAAAGATATCGAGGACGTAGGTCGGGGTGCCTTGTAAGGATCCGACGGCGAGTGGGTAAACTGTCTCCACCATCAGTCCTATTAGCCAACATTCAATCATTGGATAACAAAATAGATGAGCTACGATCACAAATATCCTACCAACGGGACATTAAAAACTGTAATATCTTATGTTTCACCGAGTCGTGGCTGAACGACGACATGGATAACATACAGCTAGCGGGCTATACGCTACATCGGCAGGATAGAACAGCGGCCTCCGGTAAGACAAGGGGTGGCGGTCTGTGTATTTTTGTAAACAACAGTTGGTGCACAAAATCTAATATTAAGGAAGTCTCTAGGTTTTTCTCGCCTGAGGTGGAGTATCTCATGATAAGCTGTAGACCACACTATTTACCAAGAGAGTTTTCATCTATATTTATCGTAGCTGTCTATTTACCACCACAAACCGATGCTGGCACTAAGACCGCACTCAATGATCTGTATAAGGCCATAAGCAAACAGGAAAATCACTCATCCAGAGGCGGCGCTCCTAGTGGCCAGGGACTTTAATGCAGGGAAACTTAAATCCGTTTGACCTCATTTCTACCAGCATGTTAAATGTACAACCAGAGGAAAAAAATCTCTAGACCACCTTTACTCCACACACAGAGACGCGTTCAAAGCTCTCCCTCACCCTCCATTTGGCAAATCTGACCATAATTCTATCCTCCTGATTCCTGCTTACAAGTAAAAACTAAAGCAGGAAGCACCAGTGACTCGGTCAATAAAGAAGTGGTCAGATGACGCAGATGCTAAGCTACAGGACTGTTTTGCTAGCACAGACTGGAATATGTTTCTTCCGATGGCATTGAGGAGTACACCACAACTGTCACTGGCTTCATCAATAAGTGCATCGATGACATCGTCCCCACAGTGACCGTACGTACATACCCCAACCAAAAGCCATGGATTACAGGCAACATCCGCACTGAGCTAAAGGGTAGAGCTGCCGCTTTCAAGGAGTGGGACTCTAACCCGGACGCTTATAAGAAATCCCGCTATGCCCTCCGACGAACCATGAAACAGGCAAAGCGTCAATACAGGACTAATATTGAATCGTACTACACCGGCTCCGACGTTCGTCGGATGTGGCAGGGCTTGCAAACTATTACAGACTACAAAGGGAAGCACAGCCACGAGCTGCCCAGTGACACGAGCCTACCAGATGAGCTAAATTACTTCTATGCTTGCTTCGAGGCAAGCAACACTGAAGCAGGCATGAGAGCATCAGCTGTTCTGGACGACTGTGTGATCACGCTCTCCGTAACCGATGTGAGTAAGACCTTTAAACAGGTCAACATTCACTAGGCCGCAGGGCCAGACGGATTACCAGGACGTGATGTCCGAGCATGCGCTGACCAACTGGCAAGTGTCTTCACTGACATTTTCAACCTGTCCCTGACTGAGTCTGTAATACCAACATGTTTCAAGCAGACCACCATAGTCCTTGTGCCCAAGAACACTAAGGTAACCTGCCTAAATTACTACAGACCCGTAGCACTCACGTCTGTAGCCATGAAGTGCTTTGAAAGACTGGTCATGGCTCACATCAACACCATTATCTCAGAAACCCTAGACCCACTCCAATTTGCATACCGCCCCAACAGATCCACAGATGATGCAATCTCTATTGCGCTCCACACTGCCCTTTCCCACCTGGACAAAAGGAACACCTACGTCAGAATGCTATTCATTGACTACAGCTCAGCGTTCAACACCATAGTGCCCTCAAAGCTCATCACTAAGCTAAGGACCCTGGGACTAAACACCTCCCTCTCCCAGTTCACCCATGACTGCATGGCCAGGCACAACTCCAACACCATCATTAGGTTTGCCAACAACACAACAGTGGTAGGCCTGATCACCGACAACAATGAGACAGCCTATAGGGAGGAGGTCAGACCTGGCTGTGTGGTGCCAGGATAACAGCCTCTCCCTCAACTTGATCAAGACAAAGGAGATGATTGTGGACTACAGGAAAAGGAGGGCCGAGCACGCCCCCATTCTCATCGACAGGGCTGTAGTCGAGCAGGTTGAGAGCTTCAAGTTCCTTGGTGTCCACATCACCAACAAACTATCATGGTCCAAACACACCAAGACAGTCGTGAAGAGGGCACGACAAAGCCTATTCCCCCTCCGAAGACTGAAAAGATTTAGCATGGGTCCTCAGATTCTCAAAAAGTTATACAGCTGCACCATCGAGAGCATCCTGACTGGTTGCATCACTGCCTGGTATGGCAACTGTTCGGCCTCCGACCGCAAGGCACTACAGAGGGTAATGTGTACGGCCCAGTACATCACTGGGGCCAAGCTTCCTGCCATCCAGGACCTCTATACCAGGCGGTGTCAGAGGAAGGCCCTAAAAATTGTCAAAGACTCCAGCCACCCTAGTCATAGACTGTTCTCTCTGCTACCGCACGGCAAGCGGTACCGGAGCGCCAAGTCTAGGTCCAAAAGGCTTCTTAACGGCTTCTACCCCTAAGCCATAAGACTCCTGAACAGTTAATCAAATGGCTACCCGGACTATTTGCATTGTTCCCCCCCACCCACCAACCCCCTCTTTTACGCTGCTGCTACTCTCTGTTTATTATCAATGCATAGTCACTTTAACTCTACCTACATGTACATATTACCTCAATTACCTCAACTAACATGTGCCCCCGCACATTGACTCTGTACCGGTACCCCCTGTATAGTGCCTCGGTACTGTTATTTTACTGCTGCTCTTGAATATATATATTATTATTATTTTTCTTTGTGTTTTTTTTTTTAATCTATTTTTTAATTAACACTTATTTTTCTTAAAACTGCATTGTTGGTTAAGGGCTTGTAAGTAGGCATTTCACTGTAAGGTCTACACCTGTTGTATTCGGCACGTGTGACAAATACAATTTGATTTGATCTGCAGGTGGGCTGCTGTTCCATCTAGTCTCCTTCCCCCCATCACCCCTGTCTGTGTCCCCCATTATCATTCTCATGATGCCCCTGAATCTATCAGCATGATGCCACGAGGAATATCCACTGCTCTGATCTAATATAAACTGTTGTGGCCGCACAGTGCCAAAGTTAGGATGCTTATTTTTCTCTCCTGGAATTTAGATTAGAGATTGCGTGCAACAGTCCAGCAGCAAGCAACAAGAGTTATTTTTGTGTTACCGGCTTCCCTGGTTTCTAAACAGGTAGCGGAGTGAAGTACTGAGTCGTGCATTAAAATGCTGCTTCTTCATATCATATCATCTGAATTGAATCTTTTCATTTTACAGAATGTACTACTGGTGGATAAGGATGTTCTGTTATCTATCTGGACATTTGATTTCAACTGTTTGAGTCCTGTTCCGCAGGAGACTCTATAATAATAATAATAATTGGTCATTTAGCAGACGCTCTTATCCAGAGCGACTTACAGGAGCAATTAGGGTTAAGTGCCTTGCTCAAGGGCACATCGACAGATTTTTCACCTAGTGGGCTCGGGGATTAGAACCTGCGACCTTTCGGTTACTGGCACAACGCTCTTAACCACTAAGCTACCTGCTGTTGTCCTGAAGACCTTAGTGTAGGTCTGTAGCCAAAAGGTGCACCACCGGAGGGCCATTACCTCATTACCCGCCACTATTAATCAACTGTTACTACAATGCTTAGTCTACCTGGGTGGTTTGTCACAAAGCAGAGCAGAGCTGGGACGATAAACCGAATAAAACCCCACTAGCATAAACTACAAATGGACTACATTAACTCCATACAGACTTCAACAACTAGCTCTAGCAGACTAGGTGCACAGCATTGCAGACACAAACAACTAGGCTTACACATCAGACACAACTTACCACACACTTTGTCACAACAAACTACAGTGCTTAGCCTGTAAACAGGTGTATTCGACCCCAGTCAGTGTAACCAGAAACAACGTATCCCCTCCAGACACTTAGGTCCACCATTACCTCCACACATACAGACAGAGCTCATGTTAGGACCGCTATCCCAAAGATTTGTATAACTAAGCCAAGATGTATGGAAAATGTATGCACTCACTAACTGGAAGTCGCTCTGGATAAGAGCGTCTGCTAAATGACTAAAATGTAAATGTAAGATAGACCACAGCCCGTCGTTTCAAATGGGAACAAATGAGTCGTAGTGGGCAGAACAAGCAAGGAGGTGGGCAGAGCCAAGCACGAGCTAGCAAGATCCTGTTGGCGCATTCTGGCATTCATTTGCATATTTCCGTTAGGGAACGCCTACTCTGTGAAGTGCGTGTGTGCAATAACTCAATGCGCCTTTGCACTCCTTCTAAACAATGCAATTTTTAAAAAACTTTGGCAAAGCATAAAGTCTACAAAACATAGTCCACTCTGTTCATAAAATATTCTAGTTCTGGGAACAGAAAATCGTATAGAGATCAAATGTTTAATCGATGAGAAAATTAGCAGAATGTCAGCCAAAATCCATCTATTTCCATCTTCTCCCACTGCTGGCCACTGGGCTGCCTCTCACTACCATATTGGTAGTGAGCGGAAACGCCAAGCGGATGCATTGTTCTATCTGTGGCTATCCCCTCCCCCGCATCTCCCCTCCCCCACCAAAATCCACACACACAAGGGTCAGGGAGGAGGTCATTGACCTGGCAGTTTGGTAGCTAACAGGATGACTACACAGACTATATGAGTTGACCATTATATGTAGATTTTTGCACTCTCTCTATGCACACTACATACTTAATCACACTGACACTCCAACACACACTTAACATGCACACACATTTATACTGACTCTACACACCCGCGCACACACACACTCGCATACAATTTTTACGTTGCTGCTATTCTGTTTATCATATATCCTGATGCCTAGTCACTTTACCCCTATACATATCTATCTCCAGTATCCCTGCACATTGTAAATATGGTATTGGAACTGACCCTGTATATAGCTTCTTACTTTCTCCTGTTCTTATTTTTATTTCTCATGTTTTTGTTCTACCTTATGTTATTTTTTGGGCTACATTGATATTGATTACTGCATTGTTGGGTTTGGAGCTTGCAAGAAAGGCATTTCACTGTACTTGAGCTTGTGACATTAAAACTAGAAACATATTAGGTTTGGGTATTGATCTCAGATCCTCTTTCCTGGTTTCATTCCAATGGCCTTTGCACTGCACCGTGTGTAGAGGTTGCTAGGAGAAATGCTCCTACAACTGGTGGAAGTACATAGCAGAGCACCAAAGGAGGCTGAAGGTGCTGGTTGTTGGTTCTGACAGGATGGAGTGGAGCCCGGCCACAGCCACACAGGTCTGACACCCAGGGTCCAAGCCACCTCGCTTTACTGTGCTAGGTCACCTTTTGCCTTTTGCCATCATATTAGACTGAACCACTCAACTGTGATACTTTATAGACCAAGAAAACGAATCTTATAATGGCTTTGTGTGAAGCCAGGCGTTTTAAAGTGTTGCGCACATCACACCGAATGCGAATCTCCCATTTCGTCTACCGATCGTTCAGCACGCTGTTGTCGTTTGTGACTGCTGACATTTCCGCCTGGTTTGTTCTCTGTTCGCAAGTACGTTATTGGTGTGTTCCAGCCTTTAGTGGTCATGTGACCTGTAGTTAAAGACCGAGTGCTATGTGTAATTGGTTGATTCATCTCTGCCTCAGTATGCAGCTTTGGCATGAAAACTGCTAACCATATGATATTCAAATCAAATCAAATTTCATTTGTTACATGCGCCGAATACAACAGGTGTAGACCTTACCGTGAAATGCTTACTTACAAGCCCTTAACTAACAATGCAGTTCAATAAATAGTTAAGAAAATATTTACTAAATATAACACAAAATAACAATAACGAGGCTATGTGTTAGAATGCCAAGATGAATACCAGTACAATATACTCACATTATAAGATGATGCTCATATGTAGGTCTAGCCTATACAATGTACCTGGCTGGAGTGCACAGTGAGATGACAACATATGAACGATACTTATTCATA
The DNA here is from genome assembly GCF_964263955.1 of Coregonus lavaretus. Lineage (NCBI taxonomy): Eukaryota > Metazoa > Chordata > Actinopteri > Salmoniformes > Salmonidae > Coregonus > Coregonus lavaretus. The sequence continues at coordinate 11,147,461 of NC_139996.1, forward strand.
TGAGAATATAATACGCCTATCACTGCTAAAAATAAGGGTGCCTTATGAGTGGTAGGAACTGATGTTCTCAGGGTTGGGTTTCTGTGGTAACTGCCCACTACTGCTATTTTTGTTTTAGTGAGAAGCTTGGTTGGTAACCAGAACCTGATTGAAGTAAAACAATTTTTTATTTTATATTAAGGCAAATATTTATTCACAAATGGCCTAGATGGTTTTTCAAGGGACTGCTGAGATGAATAGAGCTTTGTTGGACGGTGTTTACTGTTCTAATAAACAATATAGATCACGTTTACCTGTCACTGACAGGTTTCTTTTCAATTACGTTTTACAGTAAAGCACATTGAGGCACACTGGTAATGTGGTGACATGTGCACACTCACACTGATCCAAAGCCAGTTTGCCAGCACAGGTGGATTTACCGGTCGCACTCTTATTCAGTGGAAATGACTTCTCCAGTGAGCTCTGGTCCCTCAGGCTATCTAAACCACCCTCAGGGCTATAGCAGTTCCCCTTATCCTCACGAGCCTCAGTCGGAAGTCAGTCTGACTAATTGTGGCCTCCATGATATGTGGATGAAATATGGAACGAGAACCACTGTTTTGATGTGGCAAACACCCTGAGCTCTCTTCATGTTGGTGATAGTGAGGGAGCTTGGGTTGCTTTCAAGGACACCGATGTATTAGATGTCCCGCCTTGTGTTTTGAAATGCAAATGCATTCAATTCATTGATGTTGTTCAATCATCTCTCTTCAAGGCATGTTGATTTTTTTCAGAAGAAGTCAAGACAAGCTCAGAGCAAAGGGCCCTTATTGGTTGGTTCAGGGGGATCTTATTTTGAAAATCATCACATTCGTCGTCATCATGTTCCTTCACTACTGGACCACTGTATGATTTAGACTAATCGCATCAGACATTTAATTACATTGGGCTCTCTGTCTGGCAGTTGTCAGGTTCTTATTAGGCTCTATAGGAGGAAAGGCAACAGAGCAGGTGCTGAATTTGTTTATTCATTCAGTCAATGAAAAGAAAAGAGTGAAACCACACCCACTGCATTCTATTCTCCTATGTGATTTATTGACAATGTTTCAACCACTCAGGTCTTTTATCAGGTCCGGAAAGACAACATCCCATCTCCAAGCCGGTTGAGACATGGCATTAATGGAGTAGCCTATTTCAATTCACTGTCTCTCTCTCTCTAGCTACGTCTTCTAAACGTCTTCTAGTCTCGCGTAGAGTCGTTGAGAGGGGTTGTCATGGTTACCTTTTCATGCGGAGGTGAAAGAGCAGCCCACCCCCACATTAAAATGGGAGCTTTTGATTGGTAGAGCCGCTGGTTACAGACCCCCTCCTGATTCTACAGTGTCACTAGAGAGAGGGCAGACTAGTCCTGCATTATGATTGGCCTGGCCAGCTGTCACTCAAATACAGCTGCCTATCACGTGCACAGAAACTGGACTGAGGGCAGTGAGGGGCCCCCCAAGCACATTGTGTGCTGTGTGTGTGCTCTTAGACTGGGTTTTATTGCCTTGACTCTCACTGTGTGCTCTTTGTGTGTGGTTTGATTTTCCTGTGGTGGGTTTCTCTGGCTATGATCACGGCGGATGTCACAGAGAAATGGAAGGTGAGTTATAGCCTACACTATAGCCTGTGTTGTAGCCTACGTAATGTGCATCAGCTTCTCTTTACACAATTGAGTGGGGTGAGATGGGGAGCTCTATTCTGTTGGATTCTCTTTTGGGCTAGGCTCCAGGCTAGGTTAATGACCTTTTGATAGTGTACTGTACTTTCTATTCATGAATTCAACAGTTTGCTCGGTCTGCGGGTGAGCCGAGGGGCTGTTCATATAAACATTAACCTGTACTGTGTGTTTATTTGCACTTGTGCGTGTGTGTGTGTTTTGTCTTTGTGCCCGTGTGTGTTCATACATTGAAGCTAGCTGATAGCTGTGTATACATAAGGACCATAGAGCTAGATTAGAGTATCAGTGTCCCTGACAGTTAGACCAAATGGCACTCTATTCTCTATATAACGTTTTGGACCAAGGCCTGTAAGGAATAAGGACCGGATTCTGTTGTTGCTGGGAAACACCAGGCTATTCCACTGCCTTATCAATGAACCTGAATGTGAGTCAGTAGGTACATGACGAGGAAGCAAACAGCTCCCTATCTGGTATAAGGTTGAGCCACAGTCAGTACATTCATATTAATGTGTGGGTGGGTGGGGGAGTGACGGATCTCAATACAGGGTTATGTTCATTAGGGAACACTCTAGCAAAAACGTTTTGCAACAGACTACAAAAACGAGTGTTTCTTATTGGCCAGGTAGTCCCATCCTGTTTCAATCTGTATTCTTCCGTTTGGTGCCTAATGAATACAACCACCAGCTCTTGGATAGTCATTTTATCCAGACCATTTCATTTAAATCCCTGGGTGGCCTAATGAAAGCCATAACCCCCACCACCCATGCGTGTGTCTCGCCCTCGCCTGGCTGCCATAACAGGTGAGACGATACCCAGCCCACTTCCTGTGCTCCCAAAAGGTCACATAGGTAGTTAAAACACAAAACGGGCCGTGCTGCGGCGGCCGCGGAGCATTCCTAAAAGCCATCCAAGACGGATATGGATGCTAATCAACTCAGCAACTGCAAACATTTGCGCATTACTAGCCAAACCACAGTGACACAGAGTGGGACATTCTAAGCAGAGAATATAGAGAATTGACTCCACACAGAAGCTCTAGTAGTGTCTGACCGACTATATGTGTGTGTCCCTGGGTGTGTGTGTCCCTGGGTGTGTGTGTCCCTGGGTGTGTGTGTCCCTGGGTGTGTGTGTCCCTGGGTGTGTGTGTCCCTGGGTGTGTGTGTCCCTGGGTGTGTGTGTCCCTGGGTGTGTGTGTCCCTGGGTGTGTTAAATTAGCATTATCATTCTGATCAGAACAGTTTCTATTATCATTCTGATCAGAACAGCAGTCACCCGGGTGTCCCATCCCTACTAAAGGGCACATACTGTATCTATTGGTCTGCAATGACATTTCGTTTTTTCCTTGCTAGAATAGCTGTCTTGATTATTAAGCCAGTTTACATTTTCTGTAGACATGGTGCCACCGATGGTGGGCCAGCTAGGCCTTAATGAATTACCAATTTATGCTACCTCATATTTACACTGATGTTACAATGGACTCAATCTCTAACAACAGTAAACATAGTATGAGTGAAGCCCTTATAGTATTGATATTGCAGTGTCATAATGCAACTCAACAGAGCATCCAGGTTTAGGCCTAGGCTTATTTATCACACCTTTTATTTAATTTCATCTGTGCTATTATGATGTTAAAGGTGCCAGACAGACTTGACTCTGCATCCGGTTCTGCAACATTATCGGCAACCTACCTGCAAGGCCTTAATTATAAACTCATGTCATCATTGACATTCTAGCAAAGCAGAATAAACACCACATTTTACACAGGCCTATACGCCACACTACAGGTCTCTTCCTCTCCCATAGTGTGGTCTATGTCAGGTCTGTGAGGCTGTGGTTCCTCCATAATGCCCCCCTCTCAGTAGGAGAGGAGACCCACTCCAGAGGGGTGAATAGGCGTAAGGGGCCCAGCTGCTACTGTGGTAGAGGATGGGCGTGTATGTCTGGTTGAGAGGAGGGCAGGAGGGCTGTCTGAGTGGGATCATTGTCCCAGCCTCTTGCTCTATAACTGGCGGCTTCCTTCTGGAGCAGCATCCAATAGCATCCTGTTATCCCCACTATAACTATATAAGTATTTCTCCTAAAATTAGCCTAATGAGCCTGCCGGCCCTAGCTCTGTTCCCCCCCCACCCCCCCCCACCCCTCCGAAACTAGGCCTAATTGAAACCAACGGAAGGGAAATTGAACGTTTAGGTGGTGTTAACATAATTGAATGTTCACAGGTTTTTCTGCCCAGGAGAAGGGTTACAGCTACACCATACTACCAGGGATGCAGTTGAGCAGTGTTTGTCTACCTTTTTCAACACCACATTCTTGTATACTACAATACCCACAATCCCACAGTGGTCAAAACCCACAGATAACAGCAGCCCTGCCCATCTCGTTATGAGATGATCTGGTTGTAGTGTTGTGGGGATTTGCGTCAGAGTTCTGCATAGGGCTTTAGCCGAGAAGGGGATAGCTGCAGATCAATATGGTGACCGGAGTATAGGCAAGTGGAAAGAAGTGGGTGTGTCAAGTGCTCTGCTATAGGTTAGATGGTTTTGATTGAGCTGTGTTTTTCCCCCCCGTTTCTTACCATTCAACTAAATCAAATCAAATCGTATTTGTCACATACACGTGTTTAGCAGATGTTATAGCGGGTGTAGCGAAATGCTTGTGCAAAGTTCCCTAAGAGCTAGTCGCGAGGCCACCATCTTCGTCGGCGCCAGGTGTTGGAGTTCTCACCCTCCGCGAGAGTTTTGACTTCTGTTTTTAAGCCAGAGTCTGAGTCGTATTTTACTGTTAGTTTTACCCAAATAATTGTACATTTTCAGTTATAAAACAGACGATTGTTTATTTTTATTTAAAAGTACTGATGATGGGTGTACTCATGCTTCATGCGTTGTATGCGTGTGCTTACTGTGACGGTCACCCTGATACTAGGCAGCTACTTCCCACGCCTTTGCCAGACAGTAGTGCTTGTCAAGCAGGAGCAAAGGGCATGGTGTCCCGGTGTTGTTGCCGTTCATGACCTCCCTATTGAGTAAACTGTATGTGCATATATAAAGGTGACATCTAGATGGTTACCAATATTAGTTAGGGTAAGTGTATCCTATGTTAATCATGTGTATGATAGCTACAAATGCGGTCAAATATATTGGCACCCTTGCACTATTCACGCTTCCTTCTAAAATAACATGCTGACTAGACCGGGCGTCCGCCATCGCACGGATGTTGATTTTGTCCACCCACACCAGACGCGATCAGGACACGCAGGTTGAAATATCAAAACGAACTCTGAACCAACTATATTAATTTGGGGACAGGTCGAAAAGCATTAAACATTTATGGCAATTTAGCTAGCTAGCTTGCTGTTGCTAGCTAATTTGCCCTGGAATATAAACATTGGGTTGTTATTTTACCTGAAATGCACAAGGTCCTCTACTCCGACAATTAATCCACAGATAAAAGGGTAAACTGAGTTTGTTTCTAGTAAAAAAAAAAGTTGGTGTTCACACGTGTAGGCATATTTGTTTGATTTACAACTGCACAGGACCCCCCCCTCCAAAAAAAAAAAAAACATTAGAAATTTCTATTTTTCACTTCAAAGTAAAAAATGTCCTGGACTAAATTATTTAAAATGTACATTAATTTAGTTGGAGGCAAGTGATTCTCAGCAAGTGTACTACATTGCAGGTGCCTACAGGGTAAAAATAGCCATTCAACCAGTTTTGAAAATAATTAACAGAACATTCTGCTCCATTGCACTCCATTGTAAAGTGCAAGGGTGTCAATATATTTCACTGTATCTGTAGGAGTAAGCGCTGTGACGGCGCAACAAACAGATGTATCTTTATAAGTGCTAATAATCCTTTTATCCACTGTACTTTGTTTTATTTATTTTTATGCAGAAACAGGAAAAAGTGTCACTTCCACTTCCAGTCAGATGCAAATGTATTTTAATATAGCGGCGCTTTCAGTCAGCTCTGATGAAAGTCGACTGACCGAAAGCTCCGCTATATTAAAATACATTTGCATCTGACTGGAAGTGTGCGGACACTTTTTCCTGTTTCTGCATTTTTGCTTCCAGTACCTTCATAAATCAGCTTTGGGTGTGCAGTAGATTCAGCCTATTATCTACACATTGTTTATGCATACATGTGTATAGATCAGTAGTTCCCAACCTTTTTTGGTACCACCAACTGAATTTTGCTCTGTGCGGAGTACCCCTGAAGTACCCCCTTGTGTGCATTTAACCAGTAGGCCTAAGGGAACCACTGGTATAGATGATGTAATGCATTATAAATGACGCCTGTACCATGTTTGACTGATTTGTTTTTAGTGTCTCAAAACTCAATTTGAGTGGTCCACAATGTGGTTTGTAAAAAATCAGTACTTTGTATTATTGTATCATTGTGGAGTGACACTTAAATACATTTTCCTAACTTTAACTAACTCAAACCACTGTTCTGATGTCCCCTGTTCCGTGTTGCAGGACTTTCTTTGTTCTTGGAGAAACATGTGTTGCATTAAAATTGTGTGTAAAAGCCTTTGAATTCCTGGAATCCTGGAATATGGGCTAATTACTGGGGTAATCATTGTAGCTGTATTGTTTCTAATGCCATGGTGGTGTGTAATATTAACGACGTTGTGTTTCTGTGTCACCTCTACAGTAAGCATGTTTCTGAACACCCTAACCCCCAAATTCTACGTGGCTCTGACGGGGACATCCTCCTTGATATCCGGACTCATACTGGTAAGTTGATAATATTATATTCATATTATGCCATTTAGCACATTTATCCAAAGCGACTTACAGCAAATGTTCTATTTATATTGACAAGATAGTCGAGTGACCGCTCTAACAAGGGAAATGCATGTCCTCAAAGATGTAAGGCAGGTGGGAGGAGGCGAGATCAGGTGGGACTATTCTAGCCAATGAGAGGGCAGATACACGTGTCAACAACAGGCACAACTCCGATATAAAGTCGTCGACATTGCCAAAATGCCACGTGCGTCCACTTTTATATAAGTGCATTCATAACAACCTAAAAATTACAAAACTTCTATTCGATCAAATAAACCACACATAGCATATTAGCATTACATTTCTGTTGGCCAAATTCAACTGATTGACCTCCATACAAAGATTGGACAGATTTTGGGTAGAGTAAACCCCTCGCGTCACCTCTTCCTCTCAGCTTACAGTACAGTGAGTGCATACATTTTAGTATTTGATAATATGCCATTTAGCAGAAGATTTTATCCAAAGCAAGCGACTTACAGTACAGGGAGCGCATAGCCTACACTACACTTAAATATTATGTGATGCCAGTGGGAATGTGTCCCCCAACACTGGTGTTGCTATAGACATGCTCTTACCAACTGAGCCACACAGGACCACCAAGTTGAGCCCTCGTTTGTCTGTTGTACAGTGAGAGTGAACTGTGCTACAGTGGTCATTCTTCCAAAGAAAATACAAATAGAAAAAAAAGATAGCTACAATAGCTTTAGCTAGCGAACCTCATTCCTCTCCGTGGGTTGGCCAGTTTGTTTAGTTGCCTGGTAACGACGATGAGTCTCACAGGCCTCTTAAGCCTTCATTGTGTCCTATGAATAATTACAGTGGATATGAGATTATATGTGCGTGGACTGTGAGGTATTAAAATACAGATGGATTCCTGTTATATTCATTACAGTCAGTTGAGATTAAGACGGTTAGGTAATAGGGCTTTACCAGGACTAGAAGTAATGTAGACAAGGCAATACCAGCTGTGGATGACTTTCCAGACACAAACAGTCAAAGAGGGTGTGTGTGTGTGTGTCAATGTTGAAATAGAGTTGCATATTGGACCCTGTCTTGATTAGGCAATGCTAAAAGAGAAAAATGTAAGAATGTGTACTATGTGTGCACACATCTCTGTGCAGAGTTGTGGATGGATTTAATTTAATATTTAAAGAGCATTAGGGCTCTTCAGAAATGAGAAATCCTGTGCTAGCCTGTGTTAAATTGCACTTAGTGGCATGATACTAAAAATCAAAGACCCTCCAAGTCAAAGACAGTCCTATCAAACCTAACAGTGGTATGAGTGATGTAGCCCAAAGGGCATTCAACTAAATCGACACAGCCCTAAAGACAGATTGAAATAGATCACACATACCAATTATACAGTAACATATGTTTTCTCTATGGTCCTGACCTTACTGAATCCTCCCTGAATGAACTGCCTCGTGTCGGTCTCCTGTCAGATTTTTGAGTGGTGGTACTTCAGGAAGTACGGTACTTCCTTCATCGAGCAGGTGTCAGTGAGCCACCTGCGCCCTCTGCTGGGCGGCGTGGACAACAGCTCCCCAACCAACTCCAACAGCAGTAACGGAGACGCAGACTCCAACCGACAGAGTGTGTCCGGTAAGACTCAGAGATTTACTATATGGGTAGAGTATTCACTAGATATATAGAGCATGTACTAGATATAGAGTGTTAGCTAGATGGAGCATTTAAAAACTAGATAAATCATTCAGTGAGCGTTCACCAGAGCATTTATTGTCAGTGACCCAGCTCTACAGTGAACTGGCCGTTAACGAGAGTACCTTATTGTTCGCCCCTGTGCTAGAGCATTTACTACAGCCAGATGGAGCATATTGTTGTCCCCCAAGATGAAATCGGGGAGAGGGCTGTGGATCTGTCGCGGTTCGTTCGTACGTTAGTCCCACGCGATATCTCAGACAGCACTGTGCCGATTTTGAGGAAACTTGGGTGAATGATGCATCTTGCCATAGAGATCCGGCATCATTCGTGTGGGACGACATGTTTATTGTTGCCTTGTTTGTAGAAGAATAGAGACACAACCCAGCTCATTAACAGAGATACCAGATAGAGAATTTACCATAGAACTCTTCTTTGTTTTGCCTACACACTTGATTAGAGCATTTAGGCCTACTACAGCCAAATATAGCATTTAGTAGCATAGAGTGCCTTATAGTTCGCTCCCACACCAGTGAGAAATCCAATGTGTGTGTGTTTTTGTTTTCGTTGGATGAAATGGAATTATCTGAGCTGTGTTGAATCAACAAGGCATGATTGGTGAAATTGCTTTAGAATCATTTGCTGTTGTAATCCCTGTGTCTGGGAAAGGAGTGTGATTGGAGACTGGCTAGTGATGATGACTTGTGGATTTGGGATGCAGTCTGGTAGTACTGACCTGAAGTTTACAGAAGCAATTAAGTTGCCTTACTGTAGTGTCATTTAGTGTAGGAATTTCATGACGTACACTTCATCCCTAGTACACTTAGGAGTCTACTTTGTCGGATACGCCTACAAACCATCCCTAACAATGTCTTCCTCCTCTTGGTCCCTCAGAATGTAAAGTATGGCGAAATCCACTGAATTTATTTCGAGGGGCGGAGTATAACCGGTGAGTCACATGATCCCTCGCCCCTTCTCTCCTCCTCACTTTCCTACTCCTTTTCTCACCCCCCTCTCACCCCCTCACTCACCCCTTTTTCTCTCTCCACATCTCCTCGTTCATGTTCTTCCCTCCTTCCTTCTCTCTCTCTCACTCACACAGTCACTCACTCACTCACTCGCTCCCTGGATAGTTTGTAGTAATGGCTGGGTCTAATATGGTGTCAACAGGCTGAGAGAATCCTTGCCTCACCAGGAGCCCATCTTATTAGATCACTGCTGCCTAGTTCCTCCTCAACAATTTTTGCCACCTCCCTTTTCTCTCTCCACTTTCTCTATATCTTTCTCTCTCTCTCTCTCTTTCATTCTAGCTCTCTCTACCTCTTTCTGTCTCTCTCTTTCATTCTAGCTCTTTCTACCTCTCTCTCTCTTTCTCTCTATCTTTCTCTCTCTCTCTTTCATTCTAGCTCTTTCTACCTCTCTCTCTCTTTCTCTCTATCTCCCCCCAGACTTTTTGTAGAACCATGAAAATGACATTAACTGTGTGTCTACCAGGTATACGTGGGTGACGGGCCGAGAGCCACTCACGTATTACGACATGAATCTCTCGGCACAAGACCACCAGACCTTCTTCACATGCGACTCGGACCACCTCCGGCCAGCCGACGCCAGTAAGGAACCTACACACATCAAACACATCACACACATCACCCAGAGACACACACACACCACACACACTATCGATCTCACCCCATCTCCAGGGAGGTGTGATTCATGTTCACAGGTAGTATCATTACCTCTCTGACCTCAATAACACTTACTAATGTGTGCATGTGTGTGTTTTTAGTCATGCAGAAAGCGTGGAGAGAGAGGAACCCACAGGCACGCATCTCTGCTGCACACGAAGCCCTCGAACTAGAGGAGTGAGTAGTTACTTATTTCACCTACAGAGATACTGTATCGTGCTGTGTAACATGGTTGGCCTCAATTCACTCACGCATTACTTGTAAATATCCTATTATTTTTCTATGAGGAATCTTCTATGAGGACTCTTCAAGTAGAATTTCAATTCCTCAATTGAAGTGGTATCAACCCCACCTGTATACTGTTGTACAGTTGAAGTCTGAGATTTACATACACTTAGGTTGGAGTCATTAAAACTCGTTTTTCAACCACTCCACAAATTTCTTGTTAACAAACTATAGTTTTGGCAAGTCGATTAGGACATCTACTTTGTGCATGACACAAGTAATTTTTCCAACAATTGTTTACAGGCAGATTATTTCACTTCACTGTATCACAATTCCAGTGGGTCAGAAGTTGATTGTGCCATTAAACAGCTTGGAAAATTCCAGAAAATGATGTCATGGCTTTAGAAGCTTCTGATAGGCTAATTGACATCATTTGAGTCAATTGGAGGTGTACCTGTGGATGTATTTCAAGGCCTACCTTCAAATTCAGTGCCTCGTCGCTTGACATCATGGGAAAATCAAAAGAAATCAGCCAAGAACTCAGAAAAGAAATTGTAGACCTCCACAAGTCTGGTTCATCCTTGGGAGCAATTTCCAAACGCCTGAAGGAACTACGTTCAACTGTACAAACAATAGTACGCAAGTATAAACACCATGGGACCACGCAGCCTTCATACCACTCAGAAAGGAGACACGTTCTGTCTCCTAGAGATGAACGTACTTTGGTGCGAAAAGTGCAAATCAATCCCAGAACAACATCAAAGGACATTGTGAAGATGCTGGAGGAAACAGGTACAAAAGTATCTACAGTAAAAGGAGTCCTATATCGACATAACCTGAAAGGCCGCTCAGCAAGGAAGAAGCTACTGCTCCAAAACCGCCATTAAAAAAGCCAGACTACGGTTTGCAACTGCACATGGGGACAAATATCGTACTTTTTGGAGAAATGTCCTCTGGTCTTGATGAAACAAAAATATAACTGTTTGGCCATAATGACCATCGTTATGTTTGGAGGAAAAAGGGGGTAAGTTGCAAGCCGAAGAACACCATCCCAACCGTGAAGCACGGGGGTGGCAGCATCATGCTGTGGGGGTGCTTTGCTGCAGGAGGGTGGTGCACTTCACAAAATAGATGGCATCATGAGGAAGGAAAATTATGTGGATATATTGAAGCAACATCTCAAGACATCAGTCAGGAAGTTAAAGCTTGGTCGCAAATGGGTCTTCCAAATGGACAATGAACCCAAGCATACTTCCAAAGTTGTGGCAAAATGGCTTAAGGACAACAAAGTCAAGGTATTGGAGTGGCCATCACAAAGCCCTGACCTCAATCCTATAGAAAATTCGTGGGCAGAAATGAAAAAGCGTGTGCGAGCAAGGAGGCCTACAAACCTGACTCAGTTACACTAGCTCTGTCAGGAGGAATTGGCCAAAATTCACCCAACCTATTGTGGGAAGCTTGTGGAAGGCTACCCGAAATGTTTGACCCAAGTTAAACAATTTAAAGGCAATGCTACCAAATACTAATTGAGTGTATGTAAACTTCTGACCCACTGGGAATGTGATGAAAGAAATAAAAGCTGAAATAAATCATTCTCTCTACTATATTCTTAAAATGAAGTGGTGATCCTAACTGACCTAAGACAGGGAATTTTTACTAGGGTTAAATGTCAGGAATTGTGAAAAACTGAGTTTAAATGTATTTGGCTAAGGTGTATGTAATTTCCGACTTCAACTGTATATACAGCCTGGCTGAAAAGTGTGAGATGCACATAAATATTCACATCGTCTTTCAGGATACTTTTTTTAGGGGTCAACGGCATCACAACTTATTCTCCTTTGTGCTTAGTGTGGGGTCTTCCCCTGTTTCTCCCTCCAGCTATGTTGTCTTCCTCTGCTGTGTCGTCTTCCCCAAAATTCTCTTCACTCTTTTCTAATTTGTCTTGTCCTCTCAGCTGTGCAACAGCGTCCATCCTGCTGGCAGAGGAGGAGGCCACCACCATCATGGAGGCAGAGAAGCTCTTCAAACAGGCCCTGAAGGCAGGAGAGGGCTGCTACAGACGCAGCCAACAGCTTCAATACCATGGGGCACAGTACGAAGCACAGCACAGTGAGTAGAGTACACACACACACAGTCAAACACACACACAGTCAAACACACACACAGTCAAACACACACACAGTCAAACACACACACAGTCAAACACACACAGTCAAACACACACACAGTCAAACACACACACAGTCAAACACACACACAGTCAAACACACACACAGTCAAACATACACACAGTTGAACCTACACACACAAAGTCTAAAGAATACGCATGCACCTGGTTAGACACACACTCTCAAACACTTACATATATGCAAATCAATCTATTAGTGTGTGTGTGTGCACAGGTGTGCGGATGTGTCTGAGTTTGTATGTACGCATGTGTGTGTCCATGTGTGTTATACCAGCTAAAATAACTTTGCTGCTGTGTTTCTCTCAGGAAGGGACACCAATGTTGTGGTGTACATTAAGAGGAGACTGGCCATGTGCTCTAGAAAGCTGGGCCGAACCAGAGAAGCTGTCAAAATGTTGAGAGACGTAAGTACAGTATACGCCAAGCCATCAGGAGGTTACGGACCAATCCCCAATCCTACTGTAGCTCCCACTGAAGTGGGGGGGGGGGGACTACAGTAGTGACTTTAGTAAAAGTTAGGATTTGCCCCATTTTTACATGCCAATGTTTTCAGTCACTATACATTTTCTATGATAAATGTAACAAAAACATGTAACGAAACAACAGTGGCGGCAGGTAGCCTAGTGGTTAAGAGCTTTGGGCCAGTAACCGAAAGGTCGCTGGTTTGAATCCCCGAGCCGACTAGGTAAAAAATCTGTCTGTGCCCTTGAGCAAGGCACTTAACCTTAATTGCTCCCATATGTCGCTCTGGTTAAGAGCGTCTGCTAAATGACTCAAATGGAAATGTACAGTACATTCTGCAGCCTCAGATAGAACATAGAGGCCTGGGGAGGGGTTGGAGGTAGCCTGGTCCCAGATCTGCTGCTGTCGCATCATCTCTTATGGCCATTGTCAAGACAATTTTGCAATGACAATAACCATAGGGGATGATGGCAAGACAGCGCAAGTAGGTCTGGCACCAGGCTAGGTTTGAGGCTGTGTGGGACTGGGCGGGGTTACTAAACCCTGACTGTTGTGTTTCACTGCCTGTCTGGTATTACATGTAACAACAGTTGTATGTTTTCCAGTTAATGAAGGAGTTCCCTCTCCTCAGTATGTTCAATATCCATGAGAACCTGCTGGAGTCACTACTAGAGTTGCAGAACTACGCAGACGTACAGGCCGTACTAGCCAAGTACGACGGTAAGACACACACACACACACATACACATACACATACACATACACATACACACCTCTAAGAGTGAAAAATAGTTACATTTTAGTCATTTAGCAGACGCTCTTATCCAGAGCGACTTACAGTTAGTGAATACATATTTTTTTATACTGGCCCCCCGTGGGAATCGAACCCACAACCCTGGCGTTGCAAACGCCATGCTCTATCAACTGAGCTACATCCCTGCCGGCCATTCCCTCCCCTACCCTGGACGACGCTGGGCCAATTGTGCGCCGCCCATGAGTCTCCCGGTCCCGGCCGGCTGCGACAGAGCCTGGATTCGAACCAGGATCTCTAGTGGCACAGTTAGCACTGCGCCACTCGGGAGTACAGTAGTTCAATGTTAATTGTTGCTTATTGGTGATGCTTGAATGTCTGGTCCACGACTAGTTTCTACAACAGACACCTATGCAGTACTAACAATGTCACTGTGATTTTATTTCTGTAGATTAGACATAACCAGCCGATGGGGGCTCCCGAGTGGCGCAGTGCTAGAGGCATCACTACAGACCCTAGTTCGATCCCGGGCTGTATCACAACCGGCCGTGATCAGGAGTCCCATAGGGCGGCGCACAATTGGCCCAGCGTCGTCCGGGTTAAGGGAGGGTTTGGCCGGGGGGGCTTTACTTGGCTCATCGCGCTCTAGGGACTCCTTGTGGCGGGCCGGGCACCTCGGTCGTCAGGTGAACGGTGCTTCCTCCGACACATTGGTGCGGCTGGCTTCTGGGTTAAGCGGGTGGGTGTTAAGAAGCGCGGTTTGGCGGGTCATGTTTCGGAGGACGCATGACTCGACCTTCGCCTCCCGAGCCCGTTGGGGAGTTGCAGCGATGAGACACGATCGAAATTGGGGAGAAAATTACATAACCAGACGTAGGAGAAGTTTGGATGACATTGCATAACAAAAGTCATAAAATACAAATCATTAGATAATAGAAGTCTACATCCAACCATTACCATATACCTTTAGTAAAAACCCCCAGGGACCCCATTCCTTCCCTGTCTACTGTAATTTCACCGTTGATATGTGTCTCCCCACAGATATTAGTTTACCCAAATCTGCAACAATATGCTACACAGCAGCCTTGCTCAAAGCCAGGGCGGTATCGGACAAGTGAGTATCCTTTTACTACTGTTACAATGGCACCAAGTGGTTCCCATACCTGGAGTAGTATTTAAAAGTTAGCCTGGGGCTATCTGTGTGACAGAGAATGATATTGAGTGATTACGTTTTGAAATGGGTTAGGGCATTTTAAAACACCCCCTGGAGGATATCTAGTTCTGTGTATAAGACTACTTAGAGGATTACATTTTTCTTAGCATAGTAGCCCCTATGCCTGCAGGCACACACACACTACACTTTCTTTGACAATGTCCTATGTTGCTCATGCAGGTTCTCTCCAGAGGCAGCATCGAGGCGAGGGTTGAGTACAGCAGAGATGAATGCTGTAGAAGCCATACACAGAGCCGTGGAGTTCAATCCACACGTCCCCAAAGTAAGACAACAATGGAGCTACACATTTAACACTGCTAGTAACATTATTACTACTACTACTACTACTACATTTTACATTTGAGTCATTTAGCAGACGCTCTTATCCAGAGCGACTTACAGGAACAATTAGGGTTAAGTGCCTTGCTCAAGGGCACATCGACAGATTTTTCACCTAGTCGGCTCGGGGATTAGAACCAGCGACCTTTCGGTTACTGGCACAACGCTCTTAACCACTAAGCTACCTGCCGCCTACTACTACTACTACTACTACTTCTACTGCTACTACTTCTGCTACTACTTCTGCTACTACTACTACTACTACTACTGTAGCACCACTAACTATTACTACTACTACTACTACTACTACTACTACTGTAGCACCACTAACTATTACTACTACTACTACTACTGTAGCACCACTAACTATTACTACTACTGTAGCACCACTTACTATTACAATTACTACTACTGTAGCACCACTAACTATTACTACTACTACTACTACTACTACAGTAGCACCGCTAACTATTACTACTACTACTACATTTTATTCATTTAGCAGACGCTCTTGTCCAGAGCGACTTACAGTTAGTGAGTGCATACATTTTTCATACTGTAGTATGAAAGTACTACTACTACTACAGTAGCACCGCTAACTATTACTATTACTACTACTACTACTACTGTAGCACCACTAACTATTACTACTACTACTACTACTACTACTACTGTAGCACCACTTACTACTACTACTACTACTACAGTAGCAACACTAACTATTAGTACTACTACTACTACTGTAGCACCACTATTACTATTACGACTACTACTACTACTACTACTACTACTACTACTACTACTACTACTACTACTGTAGCACCACTAACTATTACTACTACTATTACTACTACTACTACTACTACTACTACTACTATTGCTACTGTAGCACTACCACTACTATTACTACTATTACTACTACTGTAGCAC
>NC_139996.1:11168397-11345897 GCF_964263955.1 Coregonus lavaretus
CTTACTTACGGCCCTTCACAACAATGCAGAGTAAAAAAAAAGAGAAATAGTAGAAAGATTGAAACAAAATGAAAAATAATAACACAAGGAATTAATACACAATGAGTAACGATAACTTGGCTACAGTTCATTCAGAAAGTATTCAGACCCCTTCACTTTTTCCACATTTTGTTACGTTACAGCCTTATTCTAAAATGGATTGAATTGTTTTTTTCCTCTCATCAATCTACACACAATACCCCATAATGACAAAGTAAAAACAGGTTTTTAGAAATGTTTGCAAAGTTATAAAAAACAACAACTGATAAGACATTTACATAAGTATTCAGACTCTTTACTCAGCACTTTGTTGAAGCACTTTTGGCAGCGATTACAGCCTCGAGTCTTCTTGGGTATGACGCTATAAGCTTGGCACACCTGTATTTGGGGAGTTTCTCCCATTCTTCTCTGCAGATCCTCTCAAGCTCTGTCAGGTTGGATGGGGAGCGTCGCTGCACAGCTATTTTCAGGTCTCTCCAGAGATGTTCAATCGGGTTGAAGTCCAGGCTCTGGCTGGGCCGCTCAAGGACATTCAGAGACTTGTCCCGAAGCCACTCCTGTATTGTCTTGGCTGTGTGCTTAGGGTCGTTGTCCTGTTGGAAGGTGAACCTTCGCCCCAGTCTGAGGTCCTAAGCACTCTGGAGCAGGTTTTCATCAAGGATCTCTCTGTACTTTGCTTTGTTCATCTTTCCAATCCTGACTATTTTCCCAGTCCCTGCCGCTGAAAAAAATCCCCACAGCATGATGCTGCCACCACCATGCTTCACCGTAGGGATGGTGCCAGGTTTCCTCCAGACATGACGCTTGGCATTCAGGCCAAAGAGTTCAATATTGGTTTCATCAGACCAGAGAATCTTGTTTCTCATGGTCAGAGTCCTTTAGGTGCCTTTTGGCAAACCAAGCGGGCTGTCATGTGCCTTTTACTGAAGAGTGGCTTCTGTCTGGCCACTCTACCATAAAGGCCAAATTGGTGGAGTGCTGCAGAGATGTTTGTCCTTCTGGAAGGTTCTCCCATCTCCACAGAGGAACTCTGGAGCTCTGTCAGAGTGACCATCAGGTTCTTGGTCACCTCCCTGACCAAGACCCTTCTCCCCCGATTGCTCAGTTTGGCCGGGCGGCCAGCTCTAGGAGGAGTCTTGGTGGTTCCAAACTTCTTCCATTTAAGAATGATGGAGGCCAATGTGTTCTTGGGGACCTTCAATGCTGAATACAATTTTTGTTACCCTTCCCCAGAGCTGTGCCTCGACATAATCCTGTCTCAGAGCTCTACGGACAATTCCTTCGACCTCATGGCTTGGTTTTTGCTCTGACATGCATGTCAACTGTGGGACCTTATATATACAGGTGTGTGCCTTTCCAAATCATGTCCAATCAATTGAATTACCACAGGTGGACTCCAATCAAGTTGTAAAAACATCTCAAGGATGATCAATGGAAACAGGATGCACCTGAGCTAAATTTCGAGTCTCATAGCAAAGGGTCTGTTTTTTATTTTTAATACATTTGCAAAAATGTCTATAAACCTGTTTTCGCTTTGTCATTATGGGGTATTGTGTGTAGATTGATTAAAAAAATAAATGATTTAATCCATTATAGAATAAGTCTGTAACGTAACAAAATGTGGAATAAGACAAGGGGTCTGAATACTTCCCGAATGCACTGTACACGGGGTACCAGTACTGAGTCGATGTTCAGGGTTACGAGATAATACTGTGTTTGTTTGTGTGTGTGTGTATATACAGTGTGTGTGAATAAAGTATGTACAGTGTGTTGATGCTCTCTATCTGTATCTCTCATGTGGAAGCAGTGTTTCATGAGGTGTCGGTATATCCTAAGAAGGAGCTGCCATTCTTCATCCTGTTCACGGCTGGTCTCTGCTCCTTCACCGCCATGCTGGCCCTGCTAACACACCAGTTCCCCGAGCTCATGGGAGTCTTCGCTAAAGCTGTGAGTCTCCTGCACTGGTCGCTTTCACACACGCACACAAACCAGTTCCCTTTCTAAGCCATGTCCCCATCCCCAATAAGGTTCTTTTCATTCAGATTCTTCATAAGGTGGCCATTCATTTTGTTGCGATCTGCCGAAATGTCCTCCTGTACAGTAGTTGTCATCGGGCCATTTTGGTTTTGACTGTAACAACCATAGATTTGCCTTTATCTGAAGTCTGGATGACCGGAGACTAGGCAAGCTCTATACAAGTTGATGCAAGATCCTATATCAATGCAAGTTCTTGTAGATCAGTGGTGATGCAGGGAAGGAAATACGGAAAGGAAGCAGCTTCAAACTATTGAATCCACCCCCTAGAACCTACACAGGCCCGCCCCTATCTGCCAGTGGAGGGCATTCTCCTCTACGTGATGTTCTTCCTCAGCAGGCCTGTGCTGTCTGATGTCACTCCCCTGGAATGTGCGTGAGCTCATCTCTGTGCTCTGTGCTCCTGGTGTGACTCTATCAGCAGCTACCATCTCCTCTGCAGGGGCTTGCTCTGCTCTGTTCTGGCCCTGCACAGTTTTAGTTGGGTGCTGCCTGCGGAGAGCTGATGACACACACACACTTTAAATGCTTTATTTGAATCCAAAAATCACATTACAGTCGAGAATGATTCAAACATTTCAAAGGTCACGGATATCTGGACACAGAAAGCACCTTCTCCATACAGCTAGGCTGGCCATGAGCGCTACTATGGCGCAGTACCTCGCTAGCTGCTTTGCCTTTGTCCTATGCAGGCCTGCAATCTGAAGGCCACGTACTGTCAGCCTCATAACCAAGGCTGTTTAGGCGTGACAGTCTGGTATTTCAGCAACTTATCAGCAAAGGTATGGTCAGACACACACACGAAGACAAACTAATCAGCACCTGGTTTACCTGCTAGGGTAGAGGCACAGTTCCTCCCTTCCTTAAAGTAACTTATCTAATATGATTGAATGGATGAAAGCATGACTTGCCTTTCACCTATCGAATCATGTCAGATCAGTGGGTTTTCCCAAGGGAAGACGGAAGGAAGTAAAGGTGCATCTTCAAAGCATTGGACAGTGCCTCTCTCTCTCTTAGCGTGTAAACAAGGCGCTTGTTCCACCTTTCTCTATCTCTCTCTATCTCTCCCTGACAGCCTTTTATCTGCCATCAGACAAAGCCAAACCTCTATCACCCTCAATCCCTCTGAGGGAGCCCCTATCCCCCACACCGCATGTTGCCAAAACACATCAGAGAGGAGAGATCGAGGGGGGGGTGAACAGAAAGAGGGGGAGCAAAAGAACATCAGAGAAAGAGAGAGAGTGGAGAAGGATGAATGGGAAATGAATGGGGAGTTGACAGAGAGTCCACTACCACTCTTAGGGGTTAGAGCACAGTCAGTAGTCAACATACCTGGGAGACATGTTCCGGTTCTGCCCCATTGAGCACAGTACCTAAACTGGCATGCTATGGTGCTCCTATCATGGTCCTCTAGCTAACATTTGAGGCCAACGACAACCCACAGTACCTACCTTGAAATGTGCAGAGCTTCAGTAGAGATGGCTACATTCTCAACTGGAACGTTATGGTGCTCCTATCATGGCCTCTCAAATGCTCACTAGAGGATCATCTACATACAGTACCTTGACATTTTCAGAAATAAATCTGGTTGCAATGGTTCCACTAGGAATTGGTATGGTGTGTGTGTGAGAGTTCATGTAATGT
Organism: Coregonus lavaretus; assembly: GCF_964263955.1. Taxonomy (NCBI): domain Eukaryota; kingdom Metazoa; phylum Chordata; class Actinopteri; order Salmoniformes; family Salmonidae; genus Coregonus; species Coregonus lavaretus. The sequence goes on from NC_139996.1 coordinate 11,172,115, forward strand.
GTTCTAACATCCTCTCTCTCTGTCTATTTAGTTTCTTAGCACCCTGTTTGCTCCTCTGAACTTCATCATGGAGAAAGTGGAGAGCATCCTGCCATCCAGTCTGTGGCACCAGCTCACACGCATCTGATTGTGACCGGCCCAAACCGGCCCCAACTGGACTAGACTGAACCAGACTGACTGACACACCCTTTGTGCCAAAATCATGGATTAGACGGCCAGAGTGGATGGAATGGAATAGAAGAGAAAAGGGAAACATGGAATTCTGAATCGGTTTTGACTTTATTTGATATGTTACATTTTGTTTTTAAATCTCGAGTAAAACTGTTTTTTTTGTTGTACAAAAAAAGGTGATCAATTGCCATCATTAAAAAAGTGAAAAAAATACCAAAAGAAAAGAAAAGGACTGTGTATTGCTGCAACTTCTACTACGCCAATTTGATTTTGATTGTCAAGCATATCAAAACTGTAATAAATATTCCCGTGGGCCATGGAACATAGCTGGCGGTCAGGTGACTAAACCATGTCTTGTAACTGGCTGGTTGAGGACAGGGGTGTGTGGTCAGGTCTGCTATCAATTTCCAACAGTTTCCATAAACTATACACTAAACGTTCTTTTAAATTACATAAAGTTTGTATTTACATATACATTTTTTTTGAATACATTTCAGATAAACTTTTTTTTGGTACTCGAGAAAGAGTAAATAAATATAATGGAATGTGAGGGAAAAACAAAATGAGATTGTAAAAAGGTGTTCTTGGAATAGCCTACAGGGGGTGTCAAACCCTGATGCTTCTTAGTCAGGTGCAAGTCAGACTGATTTGGCGCTATGTCCAAAATGCACCCTATTCCCTATTTAGTGCACTACTTTTGATCAGGGCCTGCATAGGGCTCGGGGGCTCTGGTCAAAAGTAGTGCACTATAGAAAATGGGGTACCATTTCAGACCAACTCTGTGCAAGCGATTGGTTGGTGGTATAGTGGTGCACTGTGGTCATGTCTGGGCCTTGCAGGTGTGCACGTCCACCTCTTGGCTGCAGTCCCGGCAGTGCACGGCGCAGCACCAGTGGAACTTGCACTCACACTTGGTGGTGCGGCTGACGCGTGTTGTATCGTAGCCCCGGCCGCAGCACATAACCTCGCAGCTGTCCACACCGCGAGACGTCCGGTTGCACACCCGCCCTCCCGTCCCCACCGAACCTGGCGAGGGAGAGAAATTAATAATCAACTCAAAATCAAATCCCCATCCAAATCAGAAGAGACACATTCAGGGTATGTACCTGTTCCACACTCGTATATATTCTGCCTGTATATTGAGTCAGTAATTCCTGAAGCTTTTTTACCTTGTGACCCACATACAATCCTTTTCAAATGTGCTTATAATATGCCAAATATACTAAATCTAATCTTTAGCCGCAATAGAGTGATTGTTGGCAAACAGCGGTCTAAGCCCCACTACCGTACATCACTCCAATAGAATACGGTGTACTCAATCTAAACTGGACAGAGACGGTGAGCGATGGATGGGGGAGGGGGAGAGAGAGAGTGAAGGATAAGAGGATGCACGGAGGCAGGATGGCAGAGAGATGAGAGATTGATGATAGGAGCCATCAGCTGGTGCTCAGGCTCTTCATCAGGTGTTCATTTTACACCCTGGCTGGCACACACTGTCTCACACACAGTCTCACTGTCTCACACACTGTCTCACACAGTCTCACTGTCTCACACACAGTCTCACTGTCTCACACACTGTCTCACTGTCTCACACACAGTCTCACTGTCTCACACACAGTCTCACTGTCTCACACACAGTCTCACTGTCTCACACACAGTCTCACTGTCTCACACACAGTCTCACTGTCTCACACACAGTCTCAATGTCTCTCACACTGTCTCACACACAGTCTCACTGTCTCACACACTGTCTCACACACAGTCTCACTGTCTCACACACTGTCTCACACACAGTCTCACTGTCTCACACACTGTCTCACACACAGTCTCACACACTGTCTCACACACAGTCTCACTGTCTCACACACAGTCTCACACACAGTCTCACTGTCTCACACACAGTCTCACTGTCTCACACACAGTCTCACTGTCTCACACACTGTCTCACACACAGTCTCACTGTCTCACACACTGTCTCACACAGTCTCACTGTCTCACACACAGTCTCAATGTCTCTCTCACTGTCTCACACACTGTCTCACACACAGTCTCAATGTCTCTCACACTGTCTCATACACTCACTGTCTCACACACAGTCTCACTGTCTCACACACACTGTCTCACACACAGTCTCACTGTCTCACACTGTCTCACTGTCTCACACACAGTCTCACTGTCTCATACACTGTCTCTCACACTCACTGTCTCACACACACTGTCTCACACACAGTCTCACTGTCTCACACACTGTCTCACACACAGTCTCACTGTCTCACACACAGTCTCACTGTCTCACACACTGTCTCACACACAGTCTCACTGTCTCACACACTGTCTCACACACAGTCTCACTGTCTCACACACAGTCTCACTGTCTCACACACTGTCTCACACAGTCTCACTGTCTCACACACAGTCTCAATGTCTCTCTCACTGTCTCACACACTGTCTCACACACAGTCTCACACACAGTCTCAATGTCTCTCACACTGTCTCACACACAGTCTCACTGTCTCACACACACTGTCTCACACACACTCTCACTGTCTCACACACACTGTCTCACACACACTCTCACTGTCTCACACTGTCTCACTGTCTCACACACAGTCTCACTGTCTCATACACTGTCTCTCACACTCTCACTGTCTCACACACACTGTCTCACACACTGTCTCACTGTCTCACAGTCTCACACACACTGTCTCACACACAGTCTCACACACACTCTCTGTCTCACACACTGTCTCACACACAGTCTCACTGTCTCATACACTGTCTCACACACACTGTCTCACACACTGTCTCACACACACTGTCTCACTGTCTCACACACACTGTCTCACTGTCTCACAAACACTGTCTCACTGTCTCACACACACTGTCTCACTGTCTCACATAGTCTCACCCAGTCTCACTGTCTCATACAGTCTCACTATCTCACACACTGTCTCACACACACACACACACATATACACACCGTCTCACTAACACACAGTCTCACTGTCACACACATACACACACTCCTGCACCTCTTCTCAGAGTGAGGACACTGTGCAAGGGAGTCTGGCAGGCTTATTAGACTCCCAGAAATCATCCCATAATACAATTACACCATGAACGGTTAAATAAATAGTCAATATTGATCTTGAGGCCTCAACTCAAACCTCAATGGGGTGCATCTCAATAGTCTAAAGTAGCTTCCTTTCCTTATCTCCTCCTTCCTCTGCACTAAGGTGAAAACCCTGGACAGGTGAAGGTGAATGTCCTGACTTAAAGAGGCTAGCTAGGAGTCGATTTGGGATTGGGAACAGATCATGTCTGTTCTAGGCAGCATATTTATATGCCCCTCTATGCTCTCTTTCTCTCCCTCATCCCTCCCTCCCTCCCTCCCTCTGTCCATCCGTCTCCATCTGTTCCTCACTGCGGAGAGAGAGAGAGGTAGAAAAAGAGGGCGAGCAGCCAGGTATTGTCTGGGCACGACGAGACTCCGCCCCCTCCCGACAATGTGTCCGCCCCTCCGTCAGTCACGGTATGCTGCACAGCTAGGGTTGACATCAAGGACAGACTCCACCCCCCTTCTCTCTCTCCCTCTCGTTCTCTCCCTCTCTCTCCTTCCTCTCTCTCTCTCTCGCCTTCTCTCTCTCTCTCGATCTCTCTTCTCTCCTGGCGTCTGCTTATTGAATTAAGATGAGGGGGTGCCGAGAGATGAGTTTAGCACCTGAGCCTCCATGGGGCCGAGGGAAATTGATTTCACACTTTGGAGAGACACAGGGGGGTGCAGTCTCTACAGTATCTGTCTCCCAGCGCTGTGTGTGTGTGTGTGTGTGTGTGTGGATGTGTGTGTGTGTGTGTGTCGTCCAAGATGACTGGAGCCAATGTCTGTGGAGAGGAGGTTCTCACGAGAGGGGCCATGATCAGTGAGCTCACCATGCTTCCATGTATACAGCCCATAAAGGCCCTTCATGCACTGGAACTGTACTGTACAAATCAGTGTTCAAAAGAGGACTGTACTGTACGAAACAAACTCTTCAAAACAGGACTGTACTGTACGAAACAAACTCTTCAAAAGAGGACTGTACTGTACGAAACAAACTCTTCAAAAGAGGACTGTACTGTACGAAACAAACTCTTCAAAACAGGACTGTACTGTACGAAACAAACTCTTCAAAAGAGGACTGTACTGTACGAAACAAACTCTTCAAAAGAGGACTGTACTGTACGAAACAAACTCTTCAAAAGAGGACTGTACTGTACGAAACAAACTCTTCAAAAGAGGACTGTACTGTACGAAACAAACTCTTCAAAACAGGACTGTACTGTACGAAACAAACTCTTCAAAAGAGGACTGTACTGTACGAAACAAACTCTTCAAAAGAGGACTGTACTGTACGAAACAAACTCTTCAAAAGAGGACTGTACTGTACGAAACAAACTCTTCAAAAGAGGACTGTACTGTACGAAACAAACTCTTCAAAAGAGGACTGTACTGTACGAAACAAACTCTTCAAAACAGGACTGTACTGTACGAAACAAACTCTTCAAAAGAGGACTGTACTGTACGAAACAAACTCTTCAAAAGAGGACTGTACTGTAAACTCAGCAAAAAAAGAAACGTCCCTTTTTCAGGACCCTGTCTTTCAAAGATAATTAGTAAAAATCCAAATAACTTCACAGATCTTCATTGTAAAGGGTTTAAACACTGTTTCCCATGCTTGTTCAATGAACCATAAACAATTAATGAACATGCACCTGTGGAACGGTCGTTAAGACATTAACAGCTTACAGACGGTAGGCAATTAAGGTCACAGTTATGAAAACTTAGGACACTAAAGAGGCCTTTCTACTGACTCTGAAAAACAACAAAATATATATGCCCAGGGTCCCTGCTCATCTGCGTGAACGTGCCGTAGGCATGCTGCAAGGAGGCATGAGGACTGCAGATGTAGCCAGGGCAATAAATTGCAATGTCCGTACTGTGAGACGCCTAAGACAGCGCTACAGGGAGACAGGACAGACAGCTGATCGTCCTCGCAGTGGCAGACCACATGTAACAACACCTGCACAGGATCGGTACATCTGAACATCACACCTGCGGGACAGGTACAGGATGGCAACAACAACTGCCCGAGTTACACCAGGAACTGCCCGAGTTACACCAGGAACGCACAATCCCTCCATCAGTGCGCAGACTGTCCGCAGTAGGCTGAGAGAGGCTGGACTGATGGCTTGTAGGCCTGTTGTAAGGCAGGTCCTCACCAGACATCACCGGCAACAACGTCGCCTATTGGCACAAACCCACTGTCGCTGGACCAGACAGGACTGGCAAAAAGTGCTCTTCACTAACGAGTCGTGGTTTTGTCTCACCAGGGGTGATGGTTGGATTCGCGTTTATCGTCGAAGGAATGAGCGTTACACCGAGGCCTGTACACTGGAGCGGGATCGATTTGGCAGTGGAGGGTCCGTCATGGTCTGGGGCAGTGTGTCACAGCATCATCGGACTGAGCTTGTTGTCATTGCAGGCAATCTCAATTCAATGCAGTGCGTTACAGGGAAGACATCCTCCTCCCTCATGTGGTACCCTTCCTGCCGGCTCATCCTGACATGACAATGCCACCATCCATACTGCTCGTTCTGTACGTGATTTCCTGCAAGACAGGAATGTCAGTGTTCTGCCATGGCCAGCGAAGAGCCCGGATCTCAATCCCATTGAGCACGTCTGGGACCTGTTGGATCGGAGGGTGAGGGCTAGGGCCAGGGCCATTCCCCCCAGAAATGTCCGGTAACTTGCAGGTGCCTTGGTGGAAGAGTGGGGTAACATCTTACAGCAAGAACTGGCAAATCTGGTGCAGTCCATGAGGAGGAGATGCACTGCAGTACTTAATGCAGCTGGTGGCCACACCAGATACTGACTGTTACTTTTGATGTTGACCCCCCCCCTTTGTTCAGGGACACATTATTCAATTTCTGTTAGTCACGTCTGTGGAACTTGTTCAGTTTATGTCTCAGTTGTTGAATCTTGTTATGTTCATACAAATGTTTACACATGTTAAGTTTGCTGAAAATAAACGCAGTTGACAGTGAGAGGACGTTTCTTTTTTTTATGAGTTTATATCACACAGTCCTCAAAACAGCGAAGAGACAAACTGTTCCATGAACAGGGTAGAGGTTTAGATAGCCTACTGTAATATGGAGTGCATCACAATAGTCTAAACCGGAGTCATATATACAGGTACACCACCCCGTTCACGAGTGAGTCACGTGGTTTGCTATACAAAGCAGGCAGACCGGCTTCGAGGCATTCAGTTACTGTTCGATTCTACGTTAGAATGGGCAAAACGAGTGACCTAAGCGACTTTGAGTGTGGTATGATCGTCGGTGCCAGATCCAGTATCTCATAAATGGCCGCCTTCCTGGGCTTTTTACACACCCCAGTGTCTAGGGTTTACAAAGAATGGTGCAGCAAACAAAAACATCCAGTCAGCAGCAGTCCTGTGGGCGAAAACAGCTCATTGATGAGAGAGGTTGAAGGAGAATGGAAAGAATCGTGCAAGCTAACAGGCGGGCCACAAACAGACAAATAACGGTGCAGTACAACAGTGGTGTGCAGAACGGCATCTCGGAACGGACAACTCGTCAATCCTTGTCACAGATGGGCAATTGCAGCAGACGTTCTACTCATATCAGCTAAAAAGTAGAAGAAACGGCTCCAGTGGGCACGCGATCACCAACACTGGACAATTGAGGAGTGGAAAAGAATCGCATGGTCTGACGAATCCCGGTTCGAGTTGCATCATGCTGATGGCAGAGTCAGGATTTGGCGTACGCAGCATGAGTCCAGCATGAGTCCATGGAGGTGGTGTACTGGTGTGGGGATGTTTTTCTGGCACACGTTAGGTCCCTTGATACCAATTGAACAACGATTGAACGCCACAGCGTATCTTAACATTTTTGCTGACCAGGTGCATCCATTCAGGCTGTTCTGGAGGTAAAGGGGGGTCCAAACAAGTACTAGATGAGTGTACCTAATAAACTGTCTGGGAGTGTATACTGTATAGCTCTTCCCTCCTTGTTTCCTTTTCTTCATGTTAAAGACCTCAGTGGTGGGTGTTCACCATATTGCCTTCACCTATCCTCAGTGGTGGGTGTTCACCATATTGCCTTCACCTATCCTCAGTGGTGGGTGTTCACCACATTGCCTTCACCTATCCTCAGTGGTGGGTGTTCACCATATTGCCTTCACCTATCCTCAGTGGTGGGTGTTCACCATATTGCCTTCACCTATCCTCAGTGGTGGGTGTTCACCACATTGCCTTCACCTATCCTCAGTGGTGGGTGTTCACCATATTGCCTTCACCTATCCTCAGTGGTGGGTGTTCACCACATTGCCTTCACCTATCCTCAGTGGTGGGTGTTCACCACATTGCCTTCACCTATCCTCAGTGGTGGGTGTTCACCATATTGCCTTCACCTATCCTCAGTGGTGGGTGTTCACCACATTGCCTTCACCTATCCTCAGTGGTGGGTGTTCACCATATTGCCTTCACCTATCCTCAGTGGTGGGTGTTATCTATATTGCTTTCACCTATCCTCAGTGGTGGGTGTTCACCACATTGTCTTCACATATCCTCAGTAATGGGTGTTCACCCCATTTCCTTCACCTATCCTCAGTGGTGGGTGTTCACCCCATTGCCTTGACCTATCCTCAGTGGTGGGTGTTCACCACATTGCCTTCACCTATCCTCAGTGGTGGGTGTTCACCATCTTGCCTTCACCTATCATCAGTGGAGGGTGTTAGCCATATTGCCCTATCCATATTGCCTTCACCTATCCTCAGTGGTGGGTGTTCACCACATTGCCTTCACCTATCCTCAGTGGTGGGTGTTCACCGTATTGCCACCTATCCTCAGTGGTGGGTGTTCACCATATTGCCTTCACCTACCCTCAGTGGTGGGTGTTCACCATATTGCATTCACCTATCCTCAGTGGTGGGTGTTCACCATCTTGCCTTCACCTATCCTCAGTGGTGGGTGTTATCCATATTGCTTTCACCTATCCTCAGTGGTGGGTGTTATCCATATTGCTTTCACCTAAACTCAGTGGTGGATGTTCACCACATTGCTTTCACCTATCCTCAGTGGTGGGTGTTCACCACATTGCCTTCACCTATCCTCAGTGGTGGGTGTTCACCCCATTGCCTTCACATATCCTCAGTGGTGGGTGTTGACCATATTGCCTTCACCTACCCTCAGTGGTGGGTGTTCACCGTATTGCCTTCACCTATCCTCAGTGGAGGGTGTTCACCATATTGCCCTATCCATATTGCCTTCACCTATCCTCAGTGGTGGGTGTTCACCACATTGCCTTCACCTATCCTCAGTGGTGGGTGTTCACCCCATTGCCTTCACCTATCCTCAGTGGTGGGTGTTATCCATATTGCTTTCACCTATCCTCAGTGGTGGGTGTTATCCATATTGCTTTCACCTATCCTCAGTGGTGGGTGTTATCCATATTTATTTCCCCTATCCTCAGTGGTGGGTGTTATTCATATTGCTTTCATCTATCCTCAGTGGTGGGTGTTATCCATATTTATTTCCCCTATCCCCAGTGGTGGGTGTTATCCATATTGCTTTCACCTATCCTCAGTGGTGGGTGTTATCCATATTGCTTTCATCTATCCTCAGTGGTGGGTGTTATCCATATTTATTTCCCCTATCCCCAGTGGTAGCTGTTATTCATATTGATTTCACCTATCCTCAGTGGTGGGGGTTATCCATATTGCTTTCACCAAACCTGTGACTTTAAGTCAGCATAATGGAGAGGAGACTAAGAGAGGAAGCAACTTCAGAGAGGCCCCCCAGGTCTACATTAGGGGTGGTTAGCTTTTGATGTGGGTCAGAGGGGTTTGAGAGACACGACCTACCCTCCAAATATTCCTCAATTTTGGAGGTCCAAGCATGCAGAGGTGTAGGGGCCATCGCTGTGCCCAAGGGGTTGTGTGTGTGTGCTACAGCAGGGGTAATTTATAGTGGTGCGCGGCAGGTCGGGTTTCAGCCCACAGAAGTGTGTAATGGCCCTTAAACTGGCCGACACCCGATCACCTCGGATCATCTGCTGCCTGACAGGCACCCAGGTCCTTCAGATCACACACACATTGTTTTCACTCTCACACACACACACAAACACTATTTTCTTGCCGTCTCACAAACGCACCCACACATTTTCTCCCTCTCGCTCACACAAACACATTCTCTCTCTTTTGAACTCACACACTACATCTGGTTTTATTCAGTGCAGCATTAAGATAATAACCCTAACCCTAACGTACAAGAGGCTGAGTGGTTACCCTCTGAAAATATGACCACATACTGAAGATGTTATGGACAAGTAGTACGATGGTCTACTCTACAGAGAGACAGTCATGTCAGATGTCAAACAGACAGACCGCATACATAGTTTACGTCAGTCATTGAGGACTGTGGAGTAAATCTGAACACTACAAACCGGTTCTCACCAGACTCTTGGTCTCTTATGCAGTAGTCTGGCGAGTCCTCGAAGTAGACCAGGTCGTTCTTGCTGGGCCGTTTGAAGTGTCGCTGTGCAGCGGTGAAGCCCGTGCCGTACTGGTTCATGGCCACCTGCACCGCCCCATTGTAGCGCCGCCGCAGGTGGTCACCCGTGCGGCGGAAGTCAGCCAGGGCCAGCCAGCAGGTCCGGACGCTACAGGAGCCGCTCACGCCATGACACTTACACTCCAGGGACATAAACCGCTTCACTGCCTGTGTGGTGATGAGGAAGGGGATGGAGGGAGACAGAAGGTTTGTTAGGGAGGCTAGGTGTGGTTGGTGGTTGTGTGTCAGGTTGCTGGTAGGGTGTGTATGTTGGTGTATGTGCACGTGTGTGTCTATGGAAGGAATCTACACCAGGTAATAGGCTATTGAATTCCTCTAAACAAGTGTATTCCAACCCTCTACTCTGGGATCACCAGCCCTGATTGGCACACCTGATTCCACTAGTCAATCTGTGCCAGTTCACGACTACAAATATGCAAACCAAATGTTTGGGAAAACACTGATCTAGATCAAATTGGTTCAGTTGGAGTCATTAAACTCCCCCATAATGTGTTTGAACTTTGAACCCACCTTTCTCCCAGCGCGGTTGTTGTGGAGGTTCATCAGGGCCCTGGCATCTTTCTCCTTTCTCTCCTTGGCGTCTATGAAGGACTGGCTGAACCTCATGGCGTGCTCCACATGGTCGCTGCAGCCGCCCCAGTCGAACGTCCCCTTGGCGTCCCGGGACGAGCCCTTCTTGGTGGGGTCACAGGAGCACGACTGCAGCTCTCCCTGGCTGCAAGCCCGGGTCAGCGTGTGGACCACCCCGGCCGAGGAGATGGCGTACACAAAGGCCGCTTCACGACTGCCTGGTAGGTATAGGGATGAAGAGGAAGACACACGTAAGCAAACACACACACTATGCACACACACACACTGGGAACAGTATACACACCAGACGGTATAAGTTACATGGACACACATATGAATAGGCTTACCTACAGGCCGTGACTAATGCACACAAGCTCATTGCACAAACATACACTGAGTATACCAAACATTAGGAACACCTTCCTAATAGTGTATAGCACCCCTTCTTATGCCCTCAAAACAACCTCAATTTGTCGGGGCATGGACTCTACAAGGTGTCGAAAGCGTTCGACAGGGATGCTAGCCCATGTTAACTCCAATGCTTCCCACAGTTGTGTCAAGTTGGCTGGATGTCCTTTGGGTGGTGGACCATTCTTGATACACATGGGAAACTGTTGAGCGTGAAAAACCCAACAGCATTGCAGTTCTTGACACAAACCGGTGTGCCTGGCACCTACTACCATACCCCGTTCAAAGGCACTTAAATATTTTATCTGGCCCATTCACCCTCTGAATGGCACACATACACAATCCATGTCTCAATTGTCTCAAGGCTTAAAAATCCTTCTTTAACCTGTCTCTTCTCCTTCATCTACACTGATTTTATGTGGATTTAACAACTGACATCAATAAGGGATCATAGCGTTCACCTGGATTAACCTGGTCATGGAAAGAGCAGTTCTTAATGTTTTGTATACTCACTGTATAAGTTACACAAATACACAGATATACTGTAAATTGTATCTAGCCAGTATCCCATAAAGATGCATAACCACTACAGTGTGTGTACTGTACACAGTGAACATTAAGTAAAAATGTATTGCTCGAGGGGGAGGGGTCACAGTTTAAATAGGATCCTCTAAAAACCAAGAGCTAGCTATTGGTTGCTGCTGCTGTACCTGCATGGATACTGTTTGTTACTGCTTTCTTTCAAGTCTTTTATTTAAGGCATGGCAGTGTTCTGCTTTATCTAACTCCAAGATGGGCAAACAGGTCAAATTTACCAGCAATGCTCTGTGATAAAATACCCTTGTGAACTGACTGCTCTTCTAACTGATGAGAGATCTGTGGGATCAAAGACTATGGATAGCGAAGTGTGTGTGTGTGTGTGTGTGTGTGTGTGTGTGTGTGTGTGTGTTTGTCTGAGATCAGGAAACGGCAAACTTCAGTTCACAATGCTCTGTTTTTGATGTCAAGATGTTCTTTCGCTCTCTCTCTCTCTCTCACACACACACACACACACACACACACACTCATTGTGTGTGCGCGTGTGAATGACTGGGAATGTTTAATCTGGTTAATGAGGAGATAAACCAAAGGATGAGAACATGAAACCATCCAAAAAGAAAACCCAGTAATTGTTTTAAATTAGTGTCCTGACATTGACAATAAGTAGCTTCTCACGGTGCCACAGCGATAATGCTGCCAATCAGAGCAGCTTCCTAATGTTTTGTGACACAACCAGAGCTGAGTCTGGGAGGTCTGAATACCAAAGGGAGGATTAAAAAACCAAATTACACGCAACTCTCAGGGTCGGTTTCCTGGACACAGATTAAGCCTAGTCCAGGAGTAAAAATAAATACTTTCAGTGGTGAATCTCTATTGAACATTCTTTTTAGTCCAGGACTGGTCTTAATCTGTTTCCGGGAAACTGGCCCTTAAAGTTCCGCCTTGGAATAATTTAGGACCTATAGGAGCCGGAGGACTGGGACATGATGCCCAATAGAATTACCAATTGTATTTCTATGATCACCCCCAAGGTGGAGTGGATCCTCACATTTATACCAATTAAAAAGAGATTCCAAAGTTGAGAGAAGTACTTAGTAGGACTCATGTATTCATAGCTGGTGAGGTGACGAGATGGGAGTTGACATTTTCTTATTCTTGACTCCCCACATTTGTCAGCTGTGGCAGTTTTATAAGCATGCAGAGCATTGGACTTGATACCGATCAGAGCCAATAGTGTGTGATTGTGGCCCGCAATTCAGGGTGTTCCTGCATATGGGCATTCCTGCATCTGCAGGAACGCCCCCCCTCGAGCATCCAATTGGTTCCTGAGTGAACGTCCCCCCTCGAGCATCCAATTGGTTCCTGAGTGAACGTCCCCCCTCGAGCATGCCATTGGTTCCTGCATGAACGCCCTCCCTCGAGCACTCCATCTTCATGCTTATTTGACACTTTTGATATTCTGGATTTGCCTGATTGTCTATGCAATTAAAATGTGGGGGAAAATAAATAAAGTTTTTCGGGGTGAAGGACACTATCTACCGGTGTCCTAGCTAGCTACTGGTGTCGCCCCTGCATACCGCCTGCTGTGTACTGGAGTCCTACCTACCTAGCTAGTTGTTCTGTTAATGACGAACACCTGCCCTTGCCGTTGTTAACAGAACTGCAGGAAAGCAGTACCCGACAGGCGGGGGCGAAGGACACGGTCTACCGGTGTCCTAGCTAGCTAGCTACCTATCCGGCCTGCTGTGTACCGGAGTCCTAGCTAGCTAGCTAGCACACAGTGTCCTTCGCGCCCGCCTGCCGAACACCTGTCCTCGCCGTCGTTAACAGAACGGAGGACACTGTCTACCTAGCAGTTGTTGCCCCAGTCTCTTCTTCTTTTTCTGTGGGGTTTATCGGCGGTTGGCTTCCAACGTTATGGTGCAATACCGCCAACTACTGTACTGGAGCATCCCCGCCTCCCTCCTGTTTACTGGAGTCCTAGCTTAGAAAAATGGACCAACCAATAGAAGTATAAAGAGGGGTTCCTGCAGATGCAGGAATGCCCATATGCAGGAACACCCCGAATTGCGGGCCGCAATTACACCCTTCTCATCAGAGTAGCAGCAAGCAGGCACGTCAACTTGATAAATCTGGAACTGTAAAGTGAGACAATGCATGGAATGCAATGCAAGCACATGGGGAAAACATCTGTCAAGGAAGAACATGTATTTCACACTAATTCTTTCACTTTGATAAAGGCTAGAACTTTATAGGTTCACCACTGTTAATAATTGGTTGGGGAAAAAACGCATACCATATTTGCCATTGATCTAGGAGCCTATAGTCTATAGTAGATAGCCTATGGGAATTACTAGTCTATTGTTCAGACGTGCGTGTCTTATACATGAGGACAAAGATGAGTAGCCTATATATCACTTTCCCAGCACACAATAGAAAGAAAAATACAGCATATCAGCTATTTTACGCATGGTAATTTAATAGCTGCACTTTTTAGCTGAGCAATTTGTCTAATAACATGTTCATGCTCATATTTTAGTCTGAAAAATATTATATTTAGTTCATATAAAAAGCCTTAGGCCTACATCTGCACAGGATCAATTACACTGAACAAAAATATAAACGCAACATGTAAAGTGTTGGTACTATGTTTCATGAGCTGAAATAAAAGATCCCAGAAATGTTCCATACACACAAAAAGCTTATTTCTCTCAAATGTTGTGCACAAATTTGTTTACATTCCTGTTAGTGAGCATTTCTCCTTTGCCAAGATAATCCATCCACCTGACAGGTGTGGCATATCAACAAGCTCATTAAATAGCATGATCATTACACAGGTGCACATTGTGCTGGGTACAATAAAAGGCCACTCTAAAATGTGCAGTTTTGTCACACAACACAATGCCACAGATGTCTCAAGTTTTTAGGGAGCGTGCAATTGGCATGCTGACTGCAGGAATGTCCACCAGAGCTGGTACCAGATAATTTAAAGTTAATTTCTCCATCGTTTTAGAGCGTCCAACTGGCCTCACAACCGCAGACCACGTGTATGGCGTCGTGTGGGCGAGCAGTTTGCTGATGTCAACGTTGTGAACAGAGTGCCCCATGGTGGCTGTGGGGTTATGGTATGAGCAGGCATAAGCTATGGACAACGAACACAATTGCATTTTATCGATGGCAATTTGAATGCATAACAATACTGTGAAGAGATCCTGAGGCCCATTTTTTTAAGGTATCTGTGACCAACAGATGTATATCTGTATTCCCAGTCATGTGTAATCCATAGGGCCTACTGAATTTATTTCAATTGACTGATTTCCTCATATGAACTGTAACTCAGTAAAATCTTTGAAATGGTTGCTTGTTGCGTTTATATTTTTGTTCAGAATAAATAAATAAATGTATTTAATTAAATATGAAATTACATATTTTTACAGTAGGCATACATATACGGTTTTTTTTTTTCTTTCTCTCAATACTTACTACGCAGCAGTAGGCGTCCGAACAAGTTGTGGTCTCGCGCCATGGTATTGCAGTTCCAGCGGTGGTTCTGAAACTGATGTTGGCACTCCCCGATCCAGTCTTTAATCCCGGCTCCAATCGCCTGCATAACATTGGGATGCTGGCGGCACAGCTGCCGCTGTTTGTTGACTAACCCGGGGATGTTGTCGCACATCACTTGCGACCCGAGGGTACCCATGTACCTGCATAGAAAGATGAAAGAGGTTTTGGCTTTGACCATGCAACTTTAATCTGTTTGAATGTCCTTGTGGGCTATGATGTTATATATATATATATATATATATATATATATATATATATATATATATATATATATATATATATATATATATTAAAAACGAGACTTCTAGAACAATCTAATAAAGGAATAAAAAATAATCTGCCCCATAATATGTCCAAATTAAAGAAACATTCATGTCTAGTGTTATGGGGGATACATTCGATTATTTGACACATAAACATATTTTATTGGAAATCCTTATAGTTTAATTCAAATTAAAACAATCGTTTACACAGATCATAGCCTATGTGTCCAAAAGTCACATGCATTGTCTCACGCAGTCCTTGCCAATAGCGTATACTATAACGTTTAGACTCCATTGTGTATATTTAATGTTCCTATAGCCTATAATCACTGATTAATATTTAATATATTTCCTACTAACTTTACACTTGCATTAGCCGTTAGTGGTATTTTCACATTTTTGAGAGCCTACTCACCACCAAGATCCGTCGACCCTTGACGTTAGCCAGCAGACTGCTACAGATAAATAAAAACATATTCCACTTGGCAATAAGTTCATATTATTAAAATGTTGTCGGTGTGCACATTCAGGCACCTGTACTGAGCATTTCCATGGGTAGAAAAAAACACTGGCGCGCGTCAGACAGGAGTCTACGGCTTCTCGATTGCGCCAATCAAAGTTCGGCTCTGTTTTGCATTAAAAATCGATAATCAGAAGAGGTTTACAACCCGGATGAAGCTTTGTGCGTAAAAAACAGAACCAACACTTAGCTATGACAATGAGAATGGTAAAGAAGCACATGAAATATTGAGTCGAATAAAGTTAACAAAGATTTGCAGTGTAAAGATAGGCAAATGATCGTCTGCTATCAGGTTTAAATTGCTTACACAAGGGGTGGGCGCAGTCCTGTCTCAGGAATGAGGTGAAGAAATTAGATGTCTGAAAGTATCTGTTCAGGCTAGCTTGACACCAGACACAAGCTTGGCCGATTTCCAAGCGGCAAGATGTAGAATGTGGTACAACGTGATGCGTTAAACCCTGAGTGTTTTAACAAAAACAATCAAATTGACGTGTTTGGGAGGAACTGGTGCGTCGCAAACGCGTTTAGTAATGGTTATGGCTATAACGCCCAAATTCCAAATATTCCAGAAACTCACAGCCATAACGCTATATTGTGCACACAGATTAAATATTAGATGTGGAGATAGGCCCTTGATTAATATTAGGCATATTCGTAGACGTTAAATGCACAGATTCCTTAAAGGCCGGCCCAAAAGGTGATGTGTGCATTTAAAATGGGATTATCACATTCTTTTGAACTCTCTTCTCAATCTGTACGATTGTCACGTTGTATTTACTTTATCTTTGATCTCTGCTTTATGTAAGCGATTTAATGTTCCCATCTCGTCTTTGTATTGGGAGGTCTGATCTTCTGATGGGATGAGATTAATGCTCAAATTGGAGTCTCTCTTATGATCTTCGTGGAAGACGGGGGGAAAATTCATAAAACCAATATGCCACCAGTATTATGAAGAAACTTTAAGGCTTCATTGCTTGCATTTTCAGTCCATTAAACACCACGCTGTCTGGTGCAAGTATAGGCTAGTCCTACAGATTGCAGTGAAAGGATGATCAAATTAATTGCGTCACATGATATTCGATGCATTATGTTTGAGGCATTATAAACATGTAATAATGAATAATACTAATTATAAACCCTTAATATGGATGATATGTCTTGAAGCTGTTTAGTTTATTAATTGTTAAATGTTCAGTATATAAATTATCCACAAATTATCGTTCAATATCTTTTATAATGTTTAAGAATATAAACTATTTGGAGAGACAAAATATTAATCATAGTAATCTTTCAATGAAGCGTATGAACCCTTAATATAATATAAAAAACCTGTTAGAAAATCTAAATATAATTTAAACAGAAAATCTCTACTAAAAAGTATCTTCAAGAAAAAATTAAATATTTCCCAAAGACAAACAATATTTACTTTATAAACATTTAAATATAGTATGCACCATTGACTGCATCCTGACGGGCTGTATCACTGCCTGGTAGGGCAACTGCAGTGCCCGCAACCACAGGGCTCTCCAGAGGGTGGTGCGGTCTGCTCAATGCATCACCTGGGGCACACTGCCTGCCTTCCAGGACACCTACAGCACCCTATGTCACAGGAAGGCCAAAAATATCGTTAAGGACATCAACCACCCGAGCCACTGCCTGTTCACCCTGCTATCATCCAGAAGGCGAGGTCATTACAGGTGCATTTATTTATTTATTTATTTCACCTTTATTTAACCAGGTAAGCCAGTTGAGAACAAGTTCTCATTTACAACTGCGACCTGGCCAAGATAAAGCAAAGCAGTGCGATAAAAACAACAACACAGAGTTACATATGGGGTAAAAAAAAACATAAGGTCATAAAATACAACAGAAAATATATATACAGTGTGTGCAAATGTAGCAAGTTATGGAGGTAAGGCAATAAATAGGCTATAGTGCAAAATAATTACAATTAGTATTAACACTGGAATGCTAGATGTGCAAGAGATTATGTGCAAATAGAGATACTGCATCAAAGCTGGGACGGAGAGACTGAAAAACAGCTTCTATCTAAAGGCCATCAGACTGTTAACCTCTTAAGGATCGGACCCTTTTTTTCAATTTTCGCCTAAAATGACATACCCAAATCTAACTGCCTGTAGCTCAGGACCTGAAGCAAGGATATGCATATTCTTGATACCATTTGAAAGGAAACACTTTGAAGTTTGTGGAAATGTGAAATTAATGTAGGAGAATATAACACATTAGATCTGGTAAAAGATAATACACACAAAGAAACATGTGTTTTCTATTTTAAATTTTTTTATCATCTTTGAAATGCAAGAGAAAGGCCACAATATAATATTGCAGTTTAGACGCAATTTAGATTTTGGCCACTAGATGGCAGCAGTGTGTGTGCAAAGTTTAAGATTGATCCAGTGAAGCACTGCAATACTGGACTATTTTGTATCAAGTCTGCCCAACAGGGGCGGTGTGTTCAATAGGGCGATATGGGCGACGCACTGCCAAACGGGAAAAGGAAGGGATTTTTTTCCTAATCAATTATATCACGGCAACAGTAGTTATCAGTGTTCTAATCTGATCTGACTGCCACTAAATGTCCAATCAGGCTAAAGTCGTGCTTCAAATGGCCCCCCCCCCTTTTGGGGCGATTTCAGTCAGGTTGAAAATCGCCCAGAAGTCTGTCATAGACTCCCATGTAAAATCTATTTTTTTCAAATTTCAGAGCTTTCAATACAATCTCTATGGGTTTCTGAGGGCTTGCACTTACGCGCTTTCGTCATACGTAACGTAACCATGAACGTAACTAAGAAAATAGCGGGTAGCAGCGTCTCTGTTGCGACCTGCAGTGTGGCGTTATCTTATGTTTTTAATTTGTACACTTAGTGGCGTTATTTTATGTTTTTAATTTGTACACTTAGTTTACAAACATTCTGCCAACCATGGATTTCCAGTGGTGGGTTTTGGACTGATCTTGTTGATCGTGTACATACCCGCTACGAACGGACTAAATAATGAAAACGCTGCTGGCAGCGGAATCCAATACAGCAGAACAAACTTCCCTTACCCACCACCTTGCTGATTAATGCCCAGTCACTGAGGGGGAAAGCGGATGAGTTGTCAGCGAATCTGCGCTTCCAACACGAATATCGGGAGGCCTGTTTGCTGGCATTTACTGAGACTTGGCTGGATGACAGAGTCCCGGACAGAGAAGTGGAGCCGGCCGGCTTCACCCTGGTCAGAGCGGACCGCGATCTGACAGTCACAGGGAAAATCGATCCTGGTAAGAGAGCGACTCTGTACCCCCGACATTTAACTGCTTTCTGTGTCACTGCGACCTTACTATCTGCCCCGTGAGTTCCCCCAATTGTTTGTTACCGTTGTGTACATTCAACCAAAAGCTAATATAACAAAGGCATCAGAGATTATTTATAATCTGTCACAGAAACTGGAATCCATCTCCCCAGATCAGTCAATAAATGCTTCTGGTATTGACTTATATGCTGCCCCTGTCTTCATGTTGTTGCTGGACATATCTTTTAAAAAATGTGTGTAGGTCACCTAAATCATCAGAAAAATTGCCCCCCCTGAGAATTTTTTCAGGAGCCGCCACTGCTGCCCAAATGTGCCAAATTGGTCAATTGATACATTTTCAAGTACATAACTATAGAGATGATACAAAAATGATATGGTAATACAAAATGTAAGTTTACACACACCAGGAATGTCATACATGATGGATCATTAGCTTATACACTAACTTTCACACATCTAGATGGCCGGGCGGGGTGGGTGTGGAGCCAGAGACAGCAGGGGTTCAAACTGTAGAACCCAGTTCCTACATTTGAATATAAAAATTGATTTTATCAAACAAAACTAAGCTACATTTTATCTCTGGGACCCTTAGGATGACAAATCTGAGCAAAATTACTGAATGTAAGTACATTATTTACCTTCAGAGGTGAATGTATAAAACCTGTTGCAGGGATACATTTTTTTGTTGTTGTGCTCTCTCCTCAAACAATAGCATGGTATTTTTTCACTGTAATTGCTACTGTAAATCGGACAGTGCGGTTAGATTAACAAGAATTTAAGCTTTCTGGCCATATAAGACATGTCAATGTCCTGGAAAGTTTGCTGTTACTTACAACAGTCATGTTAATCACATTAACGCACGTTAGCTCAACCGTCCCGTAGACGGGAAACCGATCCCGTAGAGGTTAAATAGCCATCACTAGCCGACCTCCACCCAGTACCCTGCCTTGAATTTAGTCACTAGCCAGCTACCACCCGGTTACTCAACCCTGCACCTTAGAGGCTGCTGCCCTATGTGTAGATTAATGAGGAAAGTATTCAGACCCCTTGACTTTTTCCACATTTTGTTACCTTACAGCCTTATTCTAAACTGGATTTTTTTATTCCGGATCGATTTACACACAATACCCCATAATGACAAAGCAAAAACAGGTTTTTAGATGTTTTTGCATAAATATCACATTTACATAAGCATTCAGACCCTTTACTCAGTACTTTGTTTAAGCACCTTTGGCAGTGATTACAGCCTCGGGTCTTCTTGGGTATGAAGCTTGGCACACCTGTATTTGGGGAGTTTCTCCCATTCTTCTCTGCAGATCCTCTCAAGCTCTGTCAGGTTGGATGGGAAGCGTCGCTAGACAGCTATTTTCAGGTCTCTCCAGAGATGTTTGATCGGGTTCAAGACCAGGCTCTGGCTGGGCCACTCAAGGACATTCAGAGACTTGTCCCGAAGCCACTCCTGCATTGTCTTGGCTGTGTGCTTAGGGTCGTTGTCCTGTTGGAAGGTGAACCTTCGCCCCAGTCTGAGGTCCTGAGCGCTCTGGAGCAGGTTTTCATCAAGGATCTCGCTGTACTTTGCGCCGTTCATCTTTCCCTTGATCCTGACTGGTCTCCTAGTCCCTGCCGCTGAAAAACATCCCCACAGCATGATGCTGCCACCACCATGCTTCACCGTAGGGATGGTGCCAGCTTTCCTCCAGACGTGACACTTGGCATTCAGGCCAAAGACTTCAATCTTGGATTCATCAGACCAGATAATCTTGTTTCTCATTGTCTGAGAGTCCTATAGGTGCCTTTTGGCAAACTCCAAGTCAGCTGTCATGTGCCTTTTACTGAGGAGTGGCTTCCATCTGGCCACTCTACCATGAAGGCCTAATTGGTGGAGTGCTGCAGAGATGGTTGTACTTCTGGAAGGTTCTCCCATCTCCACAGAGGAACTCTGGAGCTCTGTCAGTGTCCATCTGGTTCTTGGTCACCTCACTGACCAAGGCCCTTCTCCCACGATTGCTCAGTTTGGCTGGGCGGAGCTCTAGGAAGAGTCTTGGTGGTTCCAAAATTCTTCCATTTAAGAATGATGGAGGCCACTGTGTTCTTGGGGACCTTCAATGCTGCAGAAATGTTTTGGTACCTTTCCCCAGATCTGTGCCTCGACTCAATGCTGTCTCTGAGCTCTACGGACATTTCCTTCGACCTCATGGCTTGGTTTTTGCTCTGACATGCACTGTCAACAGTGGGACCTTATATAGACAGGTGTGTGCCTTTCCAAATCATGTCCAATCAATTGAATTTACCATTCAAGTTGTAGACACATCTCAAGGATGATCAATGGAAACAGGATGCACCTGAGCTATTCTTTATACATTTGCAAAAATTTCTAAAAACCTGTTTTTGCTTTGTCATTATGGGGTATTGTGTGTAGATTAATGAGGACAATTTTTATTGAATCCATTTTAGAATAAGGCTGTAACAACAAAATATGGAAAAAGTGAAGGGGTCTGAATACTTTCCGAATGCACTGTACGTAGACATGGAATCACTGGTCACTTTAATTAATGTTTACATACTGTTTTACTCATTTCATAATTATATACTGTATTCTAAGTCAATGCCATCCTATTAAACTATTGCTGTATATACAGTTGAAGTCGGAAGTTTACATACACCTAAGCCAAATACATTTCAACTCAGTTTTTCACAATTCCTGACATTTAATCCTAGTAAAAAATCCCTGTCTTAGGTCAGTTAGGATCACCACTTTATTTTAAGAATGTTAAATGTCAGAATAATAGTAGAGAGAATGATTTATTTAAGCTTTTATTTATTTCATCACGTTTACATACACTCAATTAGTATTTGGTAGCATTGCCTTTAAATTGTTTAACTTGGGTCAAACGTTTCGGGTAGCCTTCCACAAGCTTCCCACAATAAGTTGGGTGAATTTTGGCCCATTCCTCCTGACAGAGCTGGTGTATCTGAGTCAGGTTTGTAGGCCTCCTTGCTCGAACACGCTTTTTCAGTTCTGCCCACACATTTTTTTGTGATGGCCACTCCAATACCTTGACTTTGTCATCCTTAAGCCATTTTTCCACAACTTTGGAAGTATGCTTGGGGTCATTGTCCATTTGGAAGACCCATTTGCGACCAAGCTTTAACTTCCTGACTGATGTCTTGAGATGTTGCTTCAATATATCCACATCATTTTCCTTCCTCATGATGCCATCTATTTTGTGAAGTGCACCAGTCCTTCCTGCAGCAAAGCACCCGCACAGCATGATGCTGCCACCCCCGTGCTTCACGGTTGGGATGGTGTTCTTCGGCTTGCAAGCCACCCCCTTTTTCCTCCAAACATAACGATGGTCATTATGGCCAAACAGTTCTATTTTTGTTTAATCAGACCAGAGGACATTTCTCCAAAAAGTACGATCTTTGTCCCCATGTGCAGTTGCAAACCGTAGTCTTGTCTTTTTTAATGGCGGTTTTGGAGCAGTGGCTTCTTCCTTGCTGAGCGGCCTTTCAGGTTATGTCGATATAGGACTCGTTTTACTGTGGATATAGATACTTTTGTACCTGTTTCCTCCAGCATATTCACAAGGTCCTTTGCTGTTGTTCTGGGATTGATTTGCACTTTTCGCACCAAAGTACGTTCATCTCTAGGAGACAGAACGCGTCTCCTTCCTGAGCGGTATGACGGCTGCGTGGTCCCATGGTGTTTATACTTGCGTACTATTGTTTGCACAGATGAACGTGGTACCTTCAGGCGTTTGGAAATTGCTTCCAAGGATGAACCAGATAGCATTTTTCTTCTGAGGTCTTGGCTGATTTCTTTTGATTTTCCCATGATGTCAAGCAAAGAGGCACTGAATCTGAAGGTAGGCCTTGAAATACATCCACAGGCACACAGCAGAAGCTTCTAAAGCCATGACATCATTTTCTGGAATTTTCCAAGCTGTTTAAAGGCACAGTCAACTTATTGTATGTAAACTTCTGACCCACTGGAATTGTGATACAGTGAATTATAAATTAAATAATTTGTCTGTAAACAATTGTTGGAAAAAGTACTTGTGTCATGCACAAAGTAGATGTCCTAACCGACTTGCCAAAACTATAGTTTGTTAACAAGAAATGTGTGGAGTGGTTGAAAAACAAGTTTTAATGACTCCAACCTAAGTGAATGTAAACTTCTGACTTCAACTGTATACTATTCTATCCTATGTACTCTACAGATATACTAAATATTCTATCCACACACTGTCCATGTTTATACATTCCATCCCATCCATCCATCCACTGAACAAAAATAAACGCAACATGCAACAATTTCAAAGATTTTACTGTTACAGTTCATATGAGGAAATCAGTCAATTGAAATAAATTCATTAGTACCTAAAATGCAATTGTGTTCGTTGTACATAGCTTATGCATGCCCATACCATAACCCCACCATGAGGCACTCTGTTCACAACGTTGACATCAGCAAACCACTCGCCCACACAACGCCATACACGTGGTCTGCGGTTTTGAGGCCGGTTGGACGTACTGCCACATTCTCGAAAACCACGTAGAGAAACTAAATTCTCTGGCAACAGTTCTGGTGGACATTCCTGCAGTCAGCATGCCAATTGCAAGCTCCCTCAAAACTTGACACATCTGTGGCATTGTTTTGTGTGACAAAACTGCACATTTTAGAGCTGCTTTATATTGTCCCCAGCACAAGGTGCACCTGTGTAATGATCATGCTGTTTAATCAGCTTGTTGATATGCCACACTTGTCAGGTGGAGGGATTATCTTGGCAAAGGAGAAATGCTCACTAACAGGAATCTAAACAATTTGTGCACAATTTGAGAGAAATAAGCTTTTTGTGCGTATGGAACATTTCTGGGATCTTTTATTTCAGCTCATGAAACATGGAACCAACACTTTACATGTTGCGTTTATATTTTTGTTCAGTGTAATTGATCCTGTGCAGATGTAGGCCTAAGGCTTTTTATATGAACTAAATATCATATTTTTGTTGCGTTTATATTTTTGTTCAGTGTACACACATACATACTCCGGACATTGCTTGTCCTAATATTTATATATTTCTTTATTCCATTCTTTTACTTTTAGATTTGTGTGGATTGTTAGATATTATTCCACAGTTGGAGCTAGGAACACAAGTATTTTGCTACACCTGCAATAACATTTGCTAAATATGTGTATTCGACCAATAAAATGTGATTAGATTTTTAGTAGCCTAAATAGTTTTAGTCATATAGTCAACTACATAAAGTATTGAATAATATGTAGGGGATGGATTTCACTAACTTGTGCAGCAACTTAATGCAGAAAAATGCTGGATAAAGAAATATTTTTTATTTTACAAAAGCCCACAAAATTGCTTAAAACAATTTAAGAACTCGATAATAAAAAATAAAAAAAGTATAACAAATATAAGGAACCTCAATCAAAAACTAAACTTTTTTCCATTTGAGATATTCTCATTCGGCATAATTCCTCAAACAGAAATGTAAATTAAGACAATTAAGCTAATTGATTGATAACCTATGACATAATTGATCCAAAGTAAGAGTAAATTGGATAATGATGGAGCTGTCAGTCTAAAGGTAAACCTTGACAATCTTGGCTCTGGACAGGGCAAACAGCAGGCCTGCTCCAAGCATGCCCAGTGCGAGCCTCTTCAGGACCCGTCTCCTCCAGTCGCCGTGGAAACCAGGTCGAGGAAGTGGGCAGAAATCTCCAGCTGGGTCCATCTTAGGAAGAGGAGCAGCAGAACGTCACAAGGTAAGGGGTGAGAAAGAGCAGGGTGGACACACAAACTACAGACACACACAGTCGCACACACACACACCATGGCCGTGTCCGAATACCCATACTAGCGAAAAAAAGTGTTATAGTATGTGACATTTTGAAAATATTTCTCTGATTATCATGGGGGGGCATTCGGTCTGCAACAAGGTCCAGAGGGCCGCACAGAATTTTTATTATATTTCCTCGTCCTCAAGATTGGCTAAAAATAGTCCTTTATCCATCGTTTTTGGGGAAATGTTCGATGCTCCCTGGCTGTCTAGCTTTCATTTCGGTGATTATTAACGAGCTGGACACAGTCAAGAAACTGTATGAATGTAAGTCATTTTACATTTACATTTTAGTCATTTAGCAGACGCTCTTATCCAGAGCGACTTACATCAGCAATTAGGGTTAAGTGCCTTGCTTAAGGGCACATCGACAGATTTTTCACCTAGTCGGCTCGGGGATTAGAACCAGCGACCTTTCGGTTACTGGCACAACGCTCTTACCCACTAAGCTACCTGCCGCCCATTATAATCTCTACACATTTTCGATTTAGTTTTAGTCATTGAGTTTGTTTCCCCCCCTCGGATTGGACACCGTCGGATTGGACCCCCGGGCCTATGTTAGACACCCCTGCCCTACAAGAACCTACTGTCTGGAGACTAGATGGTAGCCATCAGCAGTGTTTTGTCATGTGACAACCCTTCACACACTGTTGTGTCCTATAATTCTGTCAATTTATTAGGAATAAATAAAACAACTTTTTGATCTGGATGAGGTGATCTGCTTCAGCAAGCAAATTAGAGTTTGAATAAGAGAACCACTCTGCACAGTGTACCACCTACTGCACCTGAGAGGTAGATATGGCACATATCTACCATTCTACACAGTAATGTCCAACCCAAGGAAGCATTCATGCTTTTCCCACCATCTCCAATCTATCTGGCCGGGCAGATAGATTGTGTGTGTGTGTGTGCACCCGCGCTCTGTGTGTGTAGGGGGATGGGTGTGAAGACGAGCCCCCACAGATAAGATAAACGGGTGCAAGGGCCTTCCCCCTGGGCCCTGAGCCAGTGTTTCCAAATGGCCACCGTTGGTTGTCGGATTCCTGTCTGACACCGCCAGCGTCTGGGGCTACCCCCCTCCTTCCTCACCCTAACCCCACCCCCACTCTGACAGAACACTGTCACACTGTCTTTGAGTTATAGGCTGTGAGGACTCGCCCTGTCAGAATCCTACACACAGCGCGCACACACACACACACACCACAGTGTAAAGGCTGGATGAGCAATGGAGAGGATGAGAAGGGGAGTTGACCCGAGTTTGAAGGAAGTGTGGACTTGGCCCAGACCTGGGAAGAGATGGTTAGGGCAGTGAAAGGGTCTGGAGGACCAGACCTGGGAAGAGATGGTTAGGGCAGTGAAAGGGTGTGGAGGACCAGACCTGGGAAGAGACGGTTAGGGCAGTGAAAGGTTGTGGAGGACCAGACCTGGGAAGAGACGGTTAGGGCAGTGAAAGGTTGTGGAGGACCAGACCTGGGAAGAGATGGTTAGGGCAGTGAAAGGGTGTGGAGGACCAGACCTGGGAAGAGACGGTTAGGGCAGTGAAAGGGTGTGGAGGACCAGACCTGGGAAGAGATGGTTAGGGCAGTGAAAGGTTGTGGAGGACCAGACCTGGGAAGAGACGGTTAGGGCAGTGAAAGGGTGTGGAGGACCAGACCTGGGAAGAGACGGTTAGGGCAGTGAAAGGGTGTGGAGGACCAGACCTGGGAAGAGACGGTTAGGGCAGTGAAAGGGTGTGGAGGACCAGACAGAGAGAGATGGTTAGGGCAGTGAAAGGGTGTGGAGGACCAGACCTGGGAAGAGATGGTTAGGGCAGTGAAAGGGTGTGGAGGATCAGACCTGGGAAGAGACGGTTAGGGCAGTGAAAAGGTCTGGAGGACCAGACAGAGAGAGATGGTTAGGGCAGTGAAAGGGTGTGGAGGACCAGACCTGGGAAGAGACGGTTAGGGCAGTGAAAGGGTGTGGAGGACCAGACCTGGGAAGAGACAGTTAGGGCAGTGAAAGGTTGTGGAGGACCAGACCTGGGAAGAGACGGTTAGGGCAGTGAAAGGGTGTGGAGGACCAGACCTGGGAAGAGACGGTTAGGGCAGTGAAAGGTTGTGGAGGACCAGACCTGGGAAGAGACGGTTAGGGCAGTGAAAGGGTGTGGAGGACCAGACCTGGGAAGAGACGGTTAGGGCAGTGAAAGGGTGTGGAGGACCAGACCTGGGAAGAGATGGTTAGGGCAGTGAAAGGTTGTGGAGGACCAGACCTGGGAAGAGACGGTTAGGGCAGTGAAAGGGTGTGGAGGACCAGACCTGGGAAGAGACGGTTAGGGCAGTGAAAGGGTGTGGAGGACCAGACCTGGGAAGAGACGGTTAGGGCAGTGAAAGGGTGTGGAGGACCAGACCTGGGAAGAGACGGTTAGGGCAGTGAAAGGTTGTGGAGGACCAGACCTGGGAAGAGACGGTTAGGGCAGTGAAATGGTGTGGAGGACCAGACAGAGGAAACAGACCGTTCTCCCATTCGTTCTCTCAGAGTGACCCACTGAGTGGAGCAGAAACATAGTGGTGGGGGCACTTGTGTGACAGTGACACGCATGCACACAGCAGTCAGAGAGAAAGGTGTGAGATGTACCTTGTGCAGCAGGTTCCTGAGGCAGGTGACCTCTTTCTGCAGGTCTCCAGTCTGGGCCACCAGCTCATTACAGATGGCCTGTGCTTCCTTCTTAGGGTCCAGGGACAACACCAGCTGAGGAGAGGACAGAGAGAGTGAGTTAGGGGAGCTAGGGACAGGTCCGATCTAGAAAAAACCATCAGTACTATAGTGTCTGACTGAAAACTCACTCACTTAATCTAACCACAAACATGAGGGGGGGGGGGGGCAGCACACTCCTTTCAGTGCTGAAAGGGAATTAGTAGGTTATACAACCATACCGTCTGCTTTCAGTCAGACACAACAGCATTGATGGATCAGTCGCCAGTCCTTAAGATGATCAGAGAGGGACAGGGAATGACACACACACCTCAGAGGCTCGGCGGGGGAAGCGGCTGATGACGTCCTGTACCGTCTCTGTCAGGTAGCAGCACTGCTGCCTCAGACTGATCAGGAAGTTATACAGCTCCTCACTTCTATAAGGACACACATACACCATTAGACAACTTTTCACAGTACTTCCCACTAACTATCAGTGTTGATGATAGGGGGCATTTCAAATTATTTTACTATTCAAATAATGACATTTTTTCGGATATCTGGATAGTCAACCAATCAGAATGACGCAAATGTACATGGCAGAGGTAAACAGCAGACAGGGAGGGTGCTTTTCTTCAGTAATTTGTCAGCAACAGCGAAGGAAAAGTCAGATTTTCGCTATGATAATCAGTTCTATGTTACAAATAGCTTTTCTGCTGAGTGTTTTGCATTGATCCGTTTCAGGTCTTGTGGAAACGCCATTAGCTGAGCGCCTGTAATTGCTATTTGAAGAGGGGGAAACAGCATACCGATGTCAGGGAAGCCTGGAGGGCAGTAGCTCAATGCACTGTTATAAAAACTACATTCAAAAGTTTGTTGCTTTACTAAATTAAGAATTTCAAATGTCATGATATATCCTTGTAGGTAAAAATGTCACAAGGATCATTTAATTTAGACATAGCTTTTCATTGTTAAAATAGGCCAAAATAAGTTTGCTCAAAATATGAACTCTCCCTCAAGTAATCGAATACTAACGTTCGTTCAGACGTCCGGATATCGATTAACCGTGACCATCCCTAGTTGATGAGTCTCTTTCCACCTCAACCCAAGTGTGTTTATGTGTGACTGTCAGTGTGAGTGGGTGAGCAGCACAACCTGTGTCAGTCTGCATTCCTGCCCATCTCAAGTATACCCCCTATACGTCTCACCTAGACAAGGAGGGAGAGAGAGAGAGGTCACCTGCAACAGACAGACATCTCCCCCTCTCCTCTGTTCCTCTCTATCCTGTACTAAGTGTTGCAGCGAGAGCCTATCAGTCTTGGGTGTGTTAGATAAACTAACAGAGCTGTAGTCCCAGGTCCCGGGCCTCTGGGAGGAGATAGTAACTCCAGTCTGACTGACACTGTTTACACGCCCGCTGACAGAGTGTGAGCATCACAAAACAGCTGCTACACATGCAGGGAAATGTACCATTAAGATAAAATAACCCATCAACGAACACAGGGCAGCGGAACAATCGCAGCAACAAAGAAATAAAATTAAAAAAAACGGGCCTTGATGAATATGATGTACAAATCATTTGGATGTAACACGTTTTGTTATCTCTGGAAAAAATATTATTTTCTGTAATATATGAGGGGAAATCCTGGACATTGGCCACATACACGGTCTTATGTCTGTTCATTTGTCTGTTGTGTAGAGGTCAGTTGATTTGACTGTCTGCCCACTCGCCCGTCCGTCTGTGTCAATTGTCCCCCGGTATGAAGATCTATATCCCCCTGTCCACCCATCTGTCTGTCAGTCCATTAGTCATGTACTGCAGGTGAAAAGCCGTCTAACATCCCAGGCCAACTAGAACATGACCATCTAACATCCCAGGCCAACTAGAACATGACCATCTAACATCCCAGGCCAACTAGAACATGACCATCTAACATCCCAGGCCAACTAGAACATGACCATCTAACATCCCAGGCCAACTAGAACATGACCATCTAACATCCCAGGCCAACTAGAACATGACCATCTAACATCCCAGGCCAACTAGAACATGACCATCTAACATCCCAGGCCAACTAGAACATGACCGTCTAACATCCCAGGCCAACTAGAACATGACCATCTAACATCCCAGGCCAACTAGAACATGACTATCTAACATCCCAGGCCAACTAGAACATGACTATCTAACATCCCAGGCCAACTAGAATATGACCATCTAACATCCCAGGCCAACTAGAACATGACCATCTAACATCCCAGGCCAACTAGAACATGACTATCTAACATCCCAGGCCAACTAGAACATGACCATCTAACATCCCAGTAGAACATGGCCACTAGGTCTGGGATGAGCATAAGGCATACGGGATGTGGTAATCTAGTGCTTTCATGTTTACAGTGTGGCCATCATCAGAGGATTTACTCCTGGGGGATTTAGTCTCAGTAAAAGTACCCTTGTACCCCTGGCCCTGACACTACAGTACAGTAGAGGGGAGGACATGGCAATCACATTTCAGGATTCATGACGTGAGGGGCTGCAGGCAGACATGACCGCTTGGCCTGAGAACTAGCCCATCATCAGTCACAGAGAGAAGTGTGTGTGTGTGTGTGTGTGGGGGGGGGGGGGGGGTTGGGGTGAAAGAGGGGATTTCATTCCATCTCCTCTCACCTTACAAATCATTACAGCCCGCTTAATAAACCATTAGGACTCTGCTCTCAGAAGCTCAGAGAGACTATAGGAGGAGAGGCTGCGGGAGACTATAGGAGGAGAGGCTGTGGGAGGAGAGGCTGTGGGAGACTATAGGAGGAGAGGCTGTGGGAGGAGAGGCTGTGGGAGACTATAGGAGGAGAGGCTGTGGGAGACTATAGGAGGAGAGGCTGTGGGAGGAGAGGCTGTGGGAGACTATAGGAGGAGAGGCTGTGGGAGGAGAGGCTGTGGGAGACTATAGGAGGAGAGGCTGTGGGAGGAGAGGCTGTGGGAGACTATAGGAGGAGAGGCTGTGGGAGACTATAGGAGGAGAGGCTGTGGGAGGAGAGGCTGTGGGAGACTATAGGAGGAGAGGCTGTGGGAGGAGAGGCTGTGGGAGACTATAGGAAGAGAGGCTGTGGGAGACTATAGGAGGAGAGGCTGTGGGAGGAGAGGCTGTGGGAGACTATAGGAGGAGAGGCTGTGGGAGGAGAGGCTGTGGGAGACTATAGGAGGAGAGGCTGTGGGAGACTATAGGAGGAGAGGCTGTGGGAGGAGAGGCTGTGGGAGACTATAGGAGGAGAGGCTGTGGGAGGAGAGGCTGTGGGAGACTATAGGGGGAGAGGCTGTGGGAGGAGAGGCTGTGGGAGACTATAGGAGGAGAGGCTGTGGGAGGAGAGGCTGTGGGAGACTATAGGAGGAGAGGCTGTGGGAGACTATAGGAGGAGAGGCTGTGGGAGGAGAGGCTGTGGGAGACTATAGGAGGAGAGGCTGTGGGAGACTATAGGAGGAGAGGCTGTGGGAGACTATAGGAGGAGAGGCTGTGGGAGACTATAGGAGGAGAGGCTGTGGGAGACTATAGGAGGAGAGGATGTGGGAGGAGAGGCTGTGGGAGGAGAGGCTGTGGGAGACTATAGGAGGAGAGGCTGTGGGAGGAGAGGCTGTGGGAGACTATAGGAGGAGAGGCTGTGGGAGACTATAGGAGGAGAGGCTATGGGAGACTATAGGAGGAGAGGCTGTGGGAGGAGAGGCTGTGGGAGACTATAGGAGGAGAGGCTGTGGGAGGAGAGGCTGTGGGAGACTATAGGAGGAGAGGCTGTGGGAGGAGAGGCTGTGGGAGACTATAGGAGGAGAGGCTGTGGGAGACTATAGGAGGAGAGGCTATGGGAGACTATAGGAGGAGAGGCTGTGGGAGGAGAGGCTGTGGGAGGAGAGGCTGTGGGAGAATAACAGCGGGATGGATGCTTTAGGTCAGTCAGACGGATGACTTCCAGTGTTGTGCTGGAGGATGGACTGTGTACAGTATGTAATGTAATGTCTGAATCCTGGAGAGTTATTCTGTAGGTGTATGTGTTGCATATATAATGTGTCAAAAAACTATGTTATTGTGCTTGACGATTTGACCTGGAAGGGATTACTCGAATTGAAAGAAAAAAATAATTGTACTTTAATGTTACCCGCTGTCTATGTTCTCCAGCTGGCCGACAGTGTCCAGGTCGACCCGGTCTAGATGCATCTCCTTCACTGCACTCAGAACCTTCTGCTGGTCCTCTGGGTCGGAGATACCAATCTGGGGGAGAACGCAGCATTAACAACTGGGCAACATACTGGTAACTCAGGTTGCAAAATTCCCAGGTTTTTCAGAAATCCTGGTTGGAGCATTCCCAGTTGGAGTATTCCCACCATGCTAATTCCCTACTGATTCCAGGAATCATATCGATTTCTGAAAAACCTGGAAACTTGCTGACAGACAGACTGACATAAAGAGGTCTTTCATACCTTCTCCAGGTCATCCTTCTCCATGGTTACCAGGTAGCTCCAAGTGATGTCATTTTCCTGCAAAGAGAAGAAAAACTACTTTGACGATCTGACAACTTGCAAACCAGCCCACACCCTGAACAGATATTGTACAATAATTTACAATATGCATTTGTGTAGCTACCGGTATGTGTCTTTTTAAAAATACCGGTAACAGATTACAGTATGCGTTTGTTTTGTGAAGCTACTTGCTACCGGTATGTCTATTTGATCTAATGATGAAAATATCAATCCACACCCGCCGCCCCCAAACTGAGCTTCATACACTATTGTTTTCACTCCAGAGTCAGACCCAGTCTTTACACCTGTCTGCTCAACATCAATGAGCCAGGAGTAGGGTTGGACAAGTATTTGATAATACCATATGCTGGGATGTGGCATGAGGAAGATATGAAAACTCTGGAAACTGCCCAACCACAGTGAGGATGAGAGGTACAGTACTCAAATAATGTCAGAGGAACCCCTGTGTGTGTGCGTGTATGTGTTTAAGGAGTACACTACTCACTAGCATTATGTCAGAAAGGTACTCCAGGTTGAGTCCGTGCAGGAGCAGCTCAATGTCACACAGCTTGGCCAGACTAGGAGAGGTTAAAGGTCGTTATTTTAAAAGAGAATGGGCGCGTTTGAGATTGACTACATTGAAGTTGAACTGTGCAGAATCATCACTGATCAACAAATCAACCTTTAAATCCCCTACTCAACATTATTTGTAGATCAGTCAGTTTGCTCACGCTCTCAAACACAAGTAATGTCTTCTCAGTAACTTACCCGGTTAAATAAAGGCAATAAATAAATAAATAGGTTTAAGAGCGTACTACATCAACCCCACGTAGCCAAGTCGGCTGCCTAAAATATTTCAGAGCAGATAAACATTGACAGATTAAACAGGCCAGATTAAAACATTGAATCTTCAACAGTCAGACACATAAGACTAAATATGTTAAAGCATTATGGTGCAGATTTAGCAGCTAGTCCCTAAATGGGACTAAACCAGGTCTAAAAACCTGTCTCATGACATGGGACACTTCACTCTACGTCCACTAGAGGGCCCCAAACACCCATCACAGCTGCTGGCCTCCACTGACTGATCTGTTGCCTTTTCTCAATTCATTTTACCTCGATTCCTCGCATCCTCTCTCGTCGCCTCCAAAAAACGAATTGTAAAATAACTCCTGAGGGGAGGGACCTTGGACCTACTCCAATACAGTTGAGAAGAGGATATAGGATACGAGGAATAGTAGTAAGACAAATTGAGATTTAGCAAAGGTCTCACCTCTCCTTGGAGTCAGCAGGGGGATCGGGGTCCCTCTTGAAGAACTTGAAGAGGGTCTCCTCTTTCGAGGATGTCACCTGCCCGTTGGTGAGGGCATCGCCTGGGGACGCCAGGATCCTGGCAATCTGCGGGGGAAGAAGACCAGATATACATGGAGTGTACAAAATACTCTTTCCATGGCAGACTGACCAGGTGAATGCAGGTGAAAGCTATGATCCCTTATTGATGTCACTTGTTAAATCCACTTCAATCTGTGTAGATGAAGGGGAGCAGACAGGTTAAAGAAGGATTTTTAAGCCATGAGACAATTGAGACATGGATTGTGTATGTGTGCCATTCAGAGTGAATGGGCAAGACAAAATATTTAAGAGCCTTTGAACGGAGTATGGTAGTATGTGCCAGGTGCACCGGTTTGCGTGTCAAGAACAAATCAAATCAACAGTTTCCTGTGTGTATCAAGAATGGTCCGCCACCCAAAGGTCATCCAGCCAACTTGACACAACTGTGGAAAGCATTGGAGTGACCATGGGCTAGCATCCCTGTGGAAAGCCTTCGATACCTTGTAGAGTCCATGCCCCCGATGAATTGAGGCTGTTCTGAGGGCAAAAAAGGGGGTGCAATTCAATATTAGGAAGGTGTTTTATATAATGTTTGCAAGAGAAGGGGAAGATGGCGCCAGTCTCGCACCTCAAGACTACCATTTCATAGTGTGGTAAATGTGGCTGTGGTTAGAGTTTGGTTTTACTGTATCTGTGGTTGTTTAAACACCAGATTTAGGTGTCAGAGTTATGTATTTGGCAAACTGTGTTGGACACAAAGTTGTGGCTGTGGGGTTCGGTTGGTTCTACCTGTGGAACGTTTGAACACCGTGGCTATGTCAGCAGCACTCTTCCCAGTCTTGGTCTTGATAATATATGATACTATATACTGAAGAAAAATATAAACTCAACATGTAAAGTTTTGGTCCCATGTTTCATGAGCTGAAATAAAAGATCCCAGAAATGTTCCATACGCACAAAAAGCTTGTTTCTCTCAAATTTTCTGCACAAATTTGTTTACATCCCTGTTAGTGAGTATTTCTCATTTGCCAAGATAATCATCCACCTGACAGGTGTAGCATATCAAGAAGCTGATTAAACAGCATGATCATTACACAGGTGCACCTTGTGCTGGGGACAATAAAAGGCAGCTCTAAAATGTGCAGTTTTATCACACCACGCCACAGATGTCTCAAGTTTTGAGGGAGCGTGCAGTTGGCATGCTGACTGCAGGAATGTCCACCAGAACTGTTACCAGATAATTTAATGTTCATTTGGCAGTACGTCCAAACGGCCTCACAACCACAGAGCATGGGTAACTATGCCAGCCCAGGACCTCCACATCCAGCTTCTTTACTTGCGGGATCGTCTGAGACCAGCCACCCGGACAGCTGATGAAACTGAGTAATTCTGTCTGTAATAAAGCCCTTTTGTGGGGAAAAACTTCTGATTGGCTGGGCCTGGCTCCCCAGTGGGTGGGCCTATGCCCTCCCAGGCCCACCCATGGCTGCGCCCCTGCCCAGTCATGTGAAATCCATAGATTAGGGCCTAATTAATTTATTTCAATTGACTGATTTCCTTATATGAACTGTAACTCAGTAAAATCGTTGAAATCGTTGCATGTTGTGTTTATATTTTTGTTCAGTATAAATAATAGAATTAGTGGTTGTGTTTACCTGTGGTCGTTTGAAGACCTTGGCCAAGTCGGCAGCACTCTTCCCTGCTTTGGTCTTGAGGGTCTTGTCTGCCCCCAGCTGGAGCAGCTTGAGGACGGCCTCTTCTCTACCGTACTGCACTGCCACAGTCAGGGCCTGGGTCAAAGGTCACAGCAGGTTATCACTTACTATCAATGTCTAGTGCCATCCTAATTACCATTAATAATCACAGTGTCACCAAATCATTACTATCAATCAGTCAGAATCAATCAAGAGAATGTAAAAGTATTTGATTGTTGTAAGCATGGGCTGGAAGGAGTTAACACCATATTCCACTAAAAAAGTATACACTTTGGGAGAAAGGAGGGATTATTGGGAAGCAGGGAAGGCTGATGTATAAAAGTAAAAACAAAAGTGTCCGCTTATGAGACACAGGCATTACACCAGGTGGGCATCCTTACCGTGTACCCATTTTCATCCTGGGAGTTGACCTCTGCCCCGTGAGACAACAGCACGTTGATCACCTGACTGTAGCCGTCCCGGGACGCCAGCATCAGGGATGTCATACGAGACCTGGGAATGGGAATAGAATGAATACCCACCCACCCTACCTACCTAGAGAGGGTGAAAACGCACTTTGGTGATTAAATGATTCACACCCCTTGACTTTTTCCACATTTTGTTACAGCCTTAATTTAAAATGGATTAAATTCAGATTTTTTGTCACTGGCCTACACACAAAACCCCATAATGTCAAAGTGGAATTATGTTTTACAAAATATTTAACAAATTAATTAAAAATGAAAAGCTGAAATGTCTTGAGTCAATAAGTATTCAACCCTTTTGTTATGGCAAGCCTAAATAAGTTCAGGAGTAAAGGTTTGCTTAACAAGTCACATAATAAGTTGCATGGACTCTCTGTGTGCAATAATATGATTTTTGAATGACTACCTCATCTCTGTACCCCACACATACAATTATCTGTAAGATTCCTCAGTCGAGCAGTGAATTTCAAACACAGATTCAACCCCAAAGACCAGGGAGGTTTTCCAGTGCCTCGCAAAGAAGGGCACCTATTGGTAGATGAGTACAAATGTAAAAAGCAGACATTGAATGTCCCTTTGAGCATGGTGAAGTTATTAATTACACTTTGGATGGTGTATCAATACACCCAGTCACTACAAAGATACAGGCGTCCTTCCTAACTCAGTCGCTGGAGAGGAAGCAAACCACTCAGGGATTTCACCATGAGGCCAATGGTGACTTTAAAACAGTTAGAGTTTAATGGCTGTGATAGGAGAAAACTGAGGATGGATCAACAACATTGTAATTACTCCACAATACTAACCTAAATGACAGAGTGAAAAGAAGGAAGACTGTAATGAATAAAAATAATACTGAAAAAAAAAAAGCAAAGCTATTAACTTTTGTCCTGAATACAAAGTGTTACAGTGGGGGAAAAAAGTATTTAGTCAGCCACCAATTGTGCAAGTTCTCCCACTTAAAAAGATGAGAGGCCTGTAATTTTCATCATAGGTACACGTCAACTATGACAGACAAATTGAGGAAAACAATTCCAGAAAATCACATTGTAGGATTTTTAATGAATTTATTTGCAAATCATGGTGGAAAATAAGTATTTGGTCACCTACAAACAAGCAATATTTCTGGCTCTCACAGACCTGAAACTTCTTCTTTAAGAGGCTACTCTGTCCTCCACTCGTTACCTGTATTAAATGGCACCTGTTTGAACTTGTTATCAGTATAAAAGACACCTGTCCACAACCTCAAACAGTCACACTCCAAACTCCACTATGGCCAAGACCAAAGAGCTGTCAAAGGACACCAGAAACAAAATTGTAGACCTGCACCAGGCTGGGAAGACTGAATCTGCAATAGGTAAGCAGCTTGATTTGAAGAAATCAACTGTGGGAGCAATTATTAGGAAATGGAAGACATACAAGAGCACTGATAATCTCCCTCGATCTGGGGCTCCACGCAAGATCTCACCCCGTGGGGTCAAAATGATCACAAAAATCCCAGAACCACACAGGGGGGACCTAGTGAATGACCTGCAGAGAGCTGGGACCAAAGTAACAAAGCCTACCATCAGTAACACACTACGCCGCCAGGGACTCAAATCCTGCAGTGCCAGACGTGTCCCCCTGCTTAAGCCAGTACATGTCCAGGCCCGTCTGAAGTTTGCTAGAGTGCATTTGGATGATCCAGAAGAGGATTGGGAGAATGTCATATGGTCAGATGAAACCAAAATATAACTTTTTGGTAAAAACTCAACTCGTCGTGTTTGGAGGACAAAGAATGCTGAGTTGCATCCAAAGAACACCATACCTACTGTGAAGCATGGGGGTGGAAACATCCTGCTTTGGGGCTGTTTTTCTGCAAAGGGACCAGGACGACTGATCCGTGTAAAGGAAAGAATGAATGGGGCCATGTATCGTGAGATTTTGAGTGAAAACCTCCTTCCATCAGCAAGGGCATTGAAGATGAAACGTGGCTGGGTCTTTCAGCATGACAATGATCCCAAACACACCGCCCGGGCAACGAAGGAGTGGCTTCGCAAGAAGCATTTCAAGGTCCTGGAGTGGCCTAGCCAGTCTCCAGATCTCAACCCCATAGAAAATCTTTGGAGGGAGTTGAAAGTCCGTGTTGCCCAGCGACAGCCCCAAAACATCACTGCTCTAGAGGAGATCTGCATGGAGGAATGGGCCAAAATACCAGCAACAGTGTGTGAAAACCTTGTGAAGACTTACAGAAAACGTTTGACCTGTGTCATTGCCAACAAAGGGTATATAACAAAGTATTGAGAAACTTTTGTTATTGACCAAATACTTATTTTCCACCATAATTTGCAAATAAATTCATTAAAAAATCGTACAATGTGATTTTCTGGATTTTTTTTCTTCTCATTTTGTCTGTCATAGTTGACGTGTACCTATGATGAAAATTACAGGCCTCTCTCATCTTTTTAAGTGGGAGAACTTGCACAATTGGTGGCTGACTAAATACTATTTTTCCCCACTGTATGTTTGGGGCAATTCCAATACAACACATTACCGAGTACCACTCTCCATATTTTCAAGCATAGTGGTGGCTGCATCATATTATGGGTATGCTTGTAATCGTTAAGGACTGGGGAGTTTTTCAGGATACATTTTTTTACGGAATGGAGCTAAGCAAAGGCAAAATCCTAGAGGAAAACCTGGTTCAGTCTGCTTTCCACCAGACACTGGGAGATGAATTCACCTTTCAGCAGGAAAATAACCTAAAACAAGGCCAAATCTACACTGGAGTTGCTTACCAAGAAGACAGTGAATGTTCCTGAGTGGCTGAGTTAAAGTTTTGACTTAAATCTACTTGAAAATCTATGGCAAGACCTGAAAATGGTTGTTTACCAATTTGACAGAGCTTGACTAATTTTTTAAATAATAAATGGGCAAATGTTACACAATCCAGGTGTGGAAAGCTCTTAGAGACTTACCCAGAAAGACTCAGCAGTAAATCGCTGCCAAAGGTGCTTCTACAAAATATTGACTCAGGGGTGTGAATACTTATGTACACTGAACAAAAAATATACAAAACGGAACATGCAACAAGTTCAAAGATTTTACTGAGTTATAGTTCATATAAGGATATCAGTCAAATTAAATAAATTCATTAGGTCCTAATCTATGGATTTCACATGACTGGGAATACAGATATGCATCTGTTGGTCAAAGATACCTTTAAAAAAAGGTATGGGCATGGATCAGAAAAGCAGTCAGTATCGGGTGTGACCACCATTTTCCTCATGCAGCATGACACGTCTCCTTTGCATAGAGTTGATCAGGCTGTTGATTGTGGCCTGTGGAATGTTGTCCCACTCCTCTTCAATGGATGTGCGAAGTTGCTGGATATGGTTGGGAACTGTAACACGCTGTCGTACATGTCGATCTAGAATATCCCAAACATGCTCAATGGGTGACATGTCTGGTGAGTATGCAGGCCATGGAAGAACTGGTACATTTTCAGCTTCCAGGAATTGTGTACAGATCCTTGCGACATGGGGCCGTGCATTATCACGCTGAAACATAAGGCACTACAATGGGCATCAGGATCTCGTCAAGGTATCTCTTTGCATTTAAATTGCCATCGATAAAATGCAATCGTGTTCGTTGTCCGTAGCTTATGCCTGCCCATACCATAGCCCCAAAATGTGGAATAAGTCAAGGGGTATGAATACTTTCTACAAAGAGAAATATGATTATTCATGTTCTGAATCGTTCAGTGGGGTCTTTCTCTAACATATCATTAATATTATATTGAAAAAGTCGGATTAAGTAACCTAATACATCCGATAAAAGCACCAAGCTCTGTTGAAAGAGCAGTGCAGGTTTCTCATAACTTGAAGATTTTAAATTTTTTGGTCGTCGTCTTCAAAGTTGTTTCCACGGGTCGCAAAAAGCAAAATTAGCATGACACGAGCTGAATTAAATGTAAAAGGCTCATCGCTGCGTTGACAATTCAGAGAAACGTGTTTTTGTGAGAAATCTACAAAAAAATATTAAAATACTACTTGTCATGTCTCAAAATCGTAGGGCTGTCCCCGACCAAAAGAAATATTGGGTCGACCGAAAGTCGTCTGTTCTTTCGACCAATCGATTGGTCAACATTGTAGTGTATTTTTCCATATATAGACAAAACCTACAGTAC
The DNA here is from genome assembly GCF_964263955.1 of Coregonus lavaretus. Taxonomy (NCBI): domain Eukaryota; kingdom Metazoa; phylum Chordata; class Actinopteri; order Salmoniformes; family Salmonidae; genus Coregonus; species Coregonus lavaretus. The sequence goes on from NC_139996.1 coordinate 11,211,810, forward strand.
CAGTCAAAAGTCTGGACACACCTACTCATTCAAGGGATTTTCTTAATTTTTTACTATTTTCTACATTGTAGAATAATAGTGAAGACATCAAAACTATAGAATAACACATACGGAATCATGTAGTAACCCAAAAAGTGTTAAACAAATTAAAATATATTTTATATTTGAGATTCTTCAAATAGCCACCCTTTGCATACCCTCAGCATTCTCTCAACCAGCTTCATGAAGAATGCTTTTCCAACAGTCTTGAAGGAGCACTTGTTGGCTGCTTTTCCTTCACTCTGCGGTCCAACTCATCCCAAACCATCTCAATTGGGTTGAGGTCGAGTGATTGTGGAGGCCAGGTCATCTGATGCAGCACTACATCACTCTCCTTCTTGGTCAAATAGCCCGTACACAGCCTGGAGGTGGGTTTTCGGTCATTGTCCTGTTGAAAAACAAATGGTAGTCCCACTACACGCAAACAAGATGGGATGGCGTATCGCTGCAGAATGCTGTGGTAGCCATGCTGGTTAAGTGTGCCTTGAATTCTAAATAAATCACCAACAGTGTAACCAGCAAAGCACCCCACACCATCATACCTCCTCCTCCATGCTTCACGGTGGGAACCACACATGCAGAGATCATCCGTTCACCTACTCTGCGTCTCACAAAGACACGGCGGTTGGAACCAAGAATCTCCAATTTGGACTCATCAGACCAAAGGACAGATTTCCACCGGTCTAATGTCCATTGCTCATGTTTCTTGGCCCAAGCAAGTCTCTTCTTCTTATTGGTGTCCTTTAGTAGTGGTTTCTTTGCAGCAATTCGACCATGAAGGCCTGATTCATGCAGTCTCCTCTGAACAGTTGATGTTGAGATGTGTCTGTTACTTGAACTCTGTGAAGCATTTATTTGGGCTGCAATCTGAGGTGCAGTTAACTCTAATGAACTTATCCTCTGCAGCAGAGGTAACTCTGGATCTTCCTTTCCTGTGGCCGTCCTCATGAGAGCCAGTTTCATCATAGTGCTTGATGTTTTTGCGACTGCACTTGAAGAAACTTTCAAAGTTCTTAATGTTCCGGATTGACTGACCTTCATGTCTTAAAGTAACGATGGACTGTCGTTTCTCTTTGCTTATTTGAGCTGTTCTTGCCATAATATGGGCTTGGTCTTGTATACCACCCCTACCTTGTCACAACACAACTGATTAGCTCAAACGCATTAAGGAAAGAAATTCCACAAAATCACTTTTAACAAGGCATACCTGTTAATTGAAATGCATTCCAGATGACTACCTCATGAAGCTGGTTGAGAGAATACCAAGAGTGTGAAAAACTGTCATCAAGGCAAATGGTGGCTACTTTGAAGAATCTCAAATATAAAATATATAAAATATATAACACTTTTTTGGTTACTACATTATTACATATATGTTATTTCATAGTTTTGATGTCTTCACTATTATTCTACAATGTAGTAAATAGTAAAAATAAAGGAAAACCCTTGAATGAGTAGGTGTGTCCAAACTTTTGACTGGTACTGTATGTGTTTTAATAAAATCAACTATATACAGTTGAAGTCGGAAGTTTACATACACTTAGGTTGAAGTCATTAAAACTTGTTTTTCAACCACTCCACAAATTTCTTGTTAACAAACTATAGTTTTGGCAAGTCGGTTAGGACACAAGTCATTTTTCCAACAATTGTTTACAGACAGATTATTTCACTTATAATTCACTGTATCACAATTCCAGTGGGTCAGAAGTTTACATACACTAAGTTGACTGTGCCTTTAAACAGCTTGGAAAATTCCAGAAAATTATGTCATGGCTTTAGAAGTTTCCGATAGGCTAATTGACATCATTTGAGTCAATTGGAGGTGTACCTGTGGATGTATTTCAAGGCCTACCTTCAAACTCAGTGCCTCTTTGCTTGACATCATGGGAAAATCAAAAGAAATCAGCCAAGACCTCAGAAAAGAAATTGTAGACCTCCACAAGTCTGGTTCATCCTTGGGAGCAATTTCCAAACGCCTGAAGGTACCACGTTCATCTGTACAAACAATAGTACGCAAGTATAAACACCATGGGACCACACAGCCGTCATACCGCTCAGGAAGGAGACGCCTTCTGTCTCCTAGAGATTAATGTACGTTGATGCGAAAAGTGCAAATCAATCCCAGAACAACAGCAAAGGACCTTGTGAAGATGCTGGAGGAAACAGGTACAAAAGTATCTATATCCACAGTAAAACGAGTCCTATATCGACATAACCTGAAAGGCCGCTCAGCAAAGCAGAAGTCACTGCTCCAAAACCGCCATTAAAAAAGCCAGACTACGGTTTGCAACTGCACATGGGGACAAAGATCTTACTTTTTGGAGAAATGTCCTCTGGTCTGATGAAACAAAAATAGAACTGTTTGGCCATAATGACCATCGTTATGTTTGAAGGAAAAAGGGGTGGCTTGCAAGCCGAAGAACACCATCCCAACCGTGAAGCATGGGGGTGGCAGCAACATGCTGTGGGGGTGCTTTGCTGCAGGAGGGACTGGTGCACTTCACAAAATAGATGGCATCATGAGGAAGGAACATTATGTAGATATATTGAAGCAACATCTCAAGACATCAGTCAGGAAGTTAAAGCTTGGTCGCAAATGGGTCTTCCAAATGGACAATGACTCCAAGAACACTTCCAAAGTTGTGGCAAAATGGCTTAAGGACAACAAAGTCAAGGTATTGGAGTGGCCATCACAAAGCCCTGACCTCAAACCTATAGAAAATTTGTGGGCAGAACTGAAAAAGCGTGTTTGAGCAAGGAGGCCTACAAACCTGACTCAGATACACCAGCTCTGTCAGGAGGAATGGGCCAAAATTCACCCAACTTATTGTGGGAAGCTTGTGGAAGGCTACCCGAAACGTTTGACCCAAGTTAAACAATTTAAAGGCAATGCTACCAAATACTAATTTAGTGTATGTAAACTTAATAATAATAATAATAATAATAATAATAATAATATGCCATTTAGCAGACGCTTTTATCCAAAGCGACTTACAGTCATGCGTGCATACATTTTTGTGTATGGGTGATCCCGGGGATCGAACCCACTACCTTGGCGTTACAAGCGCCGTGCTCTACAAGCTGAGCTACAGAGGACCACAACTTCTGACCCACTGGGAATGTGATGAAAGACATAAAAGGTGAAATAAATCACTCTCTCTACTATTATTCTGACATTTCACATTCTTAAAATAAAGTGGTGATCCTAACTGACCTAAGACGGAATTTTTACTAGGATGAAATGTCAGGAATTGTGAAAAACTGAGTTTAAATGTATTTGGCTAAGGTGTATGTAAACTTCCGAAATTCAACTGTATGCATTGAGGTTGTCTGATGCTTTAAGCTCACTGTTTGATGAAATAAGAGAAATTACTCAAGATGGAGCCAGAGATCAAGATAACCACATGAAAAAAAAACTTAACCTGGCACCGACCATCCTCTTCACGCTCCTACTGGCTTTCGCAGATTCTGCCGTTACTCTCCTGAAGTTGCTGGTAATAAGCTACATGAGGAGTTGGCAAACTTTCTCATGTGGAATGCCAATTTATCTTACCATTTCAACCGATCTGTGTGCCAGTTTCATTTAATTTATAATAACATCTTCGTATCTCAAAATCATTGTCATGTGGTTAATCAAAATTCTATCCAAATCTAAATGAAAATGATAAACCTAAAAAGTAACTTCTACTGCCATTGCCAACTACAGTATGTAAAAATAGCCTATAAAGCCCACAAATAAAACCATTACAGCCTGCAGGTAGAAAATATCCTGATAAAAATAAATATCCTATAAATTACATTACCTGTCTGCAACGAACTTGAAACATTGTATCAACTAATAACTTGGGTCCGGCCTGAAGCTCCTTGCAACATTGCATAAAATATTCTGGGCCCTCAGAGTTTCCCGCGCCAGTGAGCTCGGGACCGATACAGCTGTAGGCTATTTGCACAAGGGATAAGAAGTAATCTGGTACGCCTATTTTATGACGTTTCCACTGGATCAGAGCAAGACATTTTTCCCTTTCATGCCGAGTGGTTATCGAAAGGGAGAGAGCTGGAAAGATTTTTCAAATACATTGAGGAATGATTGTTATTCTCAATGGATGTAAAAACAGACTTAGTTTGCTTGCTGTTTGACGTAAAGAAAATCAGATCTCCAAATGGGCACATTTATGTGCCTACATTTGTGTACAGGCTAGGTAGCCTGTAGGCCTACTTCTATGCGTAATCAGGTGCGCGTCCTTACTCAACATTGTCAGGAGCGCTCCAAACAAAAGACAATTACTAAATTGACAAAACTCGTAAATGGAATGAAATAAACCAAAACTTGTTTCTCACAAGTGTAGCATAGGTTGTGCGCTCTGCAAACAACATGTCCACTCAGACAATGAGAACGGTAAAATACTGGAATAATAATATATTGAATGCATTAACAGACATTGCCTTTAACCAAACAAACATTGTAGATTAGAATTTATAGGAATTCAAGGTAAATGTACTACTGGTGATATACAGTGCATTGGGAAAGTATTCAGACCCCTTCCTCCACATTTTGGTTACGTTACAGCCTTATTCTAAAATTGATAAAATAATTTTTTTAACTCAATCTACTACACAATACCCCATAATGACAAAGCAAAAACTGTTTTTTAGAAATGTTTGCTAATTTATAAAAAATAAAAATATAACATTTACATAAGTATTCAGACCCTTTGCTCAGTACGTTGTTGAAGCACCTTTGGCAGCGATTACAGCTTTGAGTCTTCTTGGGTATGATGCAAATGTATAAAATAAATGTTATATATATATATATATATATATATATATATATATATGAGGGAAAAAAGTATTTGATCCCCTGCTGATTTTGTACGTTTGCCCACTGACAAAGACATGATCAGTCTATAATTTTAATGGTAGGTTTATTTGAACAGTGAGAGACAGAAAAATCCAGAAAAACGCATGTCAAAAATGTTATAAATTGATTTGCATTTTAATGAGGGAAATAAGTATTTGACCCCTCTGAAAAACATGATTTAGTACTTGGTGGCAAAACCCTTGTTGGCAATCACAGAGGCAACTCGAACCTTCAGCTCCCTCCACAGATTTTGGCTAGGCCACTCCAGGACCTTAATGTGTTTCTTCTTGAGCCACTCCTTTGTTGCCTTGGCCGTGTGTTTTGGGTCATTGTCATGCTGGAATACCCATCCACGAACCATTTTCAATGCCCTGGCTGAGGGAAGAAGGTTCTCACCCAAGATTTGACGGTACATGGCCCCGTCCATCATCCCTTTGATGCAGTGAAGTTGTCCTGTCCCCTTAGCAGAAAAACACCCCCAAAGCATAATGCTTCCACCTCCATGTTTGACGGTGGGGATGGTGTTCTTGGGGTCATAGGCAGCATTCCTCCTCCTCCAAACACGGCGAGTTGAGTTGATGCCAAAGAGCTCGATTTTGGTCTCATCTGACCACAACACTTTCACCCAGTTCTCCTCTGAATCATTCAGATGTTCATTGGCAAACTTCAGACAGGCCTGTATACAGTGGGGAAAATAAGTATTTAGTCAGCCAACAATTGTGCAAGTTCTCCCACTTAAAAAGATGAGAGAGGCCTGTAATTTTCATCATAGGTACACATCAACTATGACAGACAAATTGAGAAGAAAAAAATCCAGAAAATCACATTGTAGGATTTTTTATGAATTTATTTGCAAATTATGGTGGAAAATAAGTATTTGGTCACCTACAAACAAGCAAGATTTCTGGCTCTCACAGACCTGTAACTTCTTCTTTAAGAGGCTCCTCTGTCCTCCACTCGTTACCTGTATTAATGGCCCCTGTTTGAACTTGTTATCAGTATAAAAGACACCTGTCCACAACCTCAAACAGTCACACTCCAAACTCCACTATGGCCAAGACCAAAGAGCTGTCAAAGGACACCAGAAACAAAATTGTAGACCTGCACCAGGCTGGGAAGACTGAATCTGCAATAGGTAAGCAGCTTGGTTTGAAGAAATCAACTGTGGGAGCAATTATTAGGAAATGGAAGACATACAAGACCACTGATAATCTCCCTCGATCTGGAGCTCCACGCAAGATCTCACCCCGTGGGGTCAAAATGATCACAAGAACGGTGAGCAAAAATCCCAGAACCACACAGGGGGACCTAGTGAATGACCTGCAGAGAGCTGGGACCAAAGTAACAAAGCCTACCATCAGTAACACACTACGCCGCCAGGGACTCAAATCCTGCAGTGCCAGACGTATCCCCCTGCTTAAGCCAGTACATGTCCAGGCCCGTCTGAAGTTTGCTAGAGTGCATTTGGATGATCCAGAAGAGGATTGGGAGAATGTCATATGGTCAGATGAAACCAAAATATAACTTTTTGGTAAAAACTCAACTCGTCGTGTTTGGAGGACAAAGAATGCTGAGTTGCATCCAAAGAACACCATACCTACTGTGAAGCATGGGGGTGGAAACATCATGCTTTGGGGCTGTTTTTCTGCAAAGGGACCAGGACGACTGATCCGTGTAAAGGAAAGAATGAATGGGGCCATGTATCGTGAGATTTTGAGTGAAAACCTCCTTCCATCAGCAAGGGCATTGAAGATGAAACGTGGCTGGGTCTTTCAGCATGACAATGATCCCAAACACAACGCCCGGGCAACGAAGGAGTGGCTTCGTAAGAATAATTTCAAGGTCCTGGAGTGGCCTAGCCAGTCTCCAGATCTCAACCCCATAGAAAATCTTTGGAGGGAGTTGAAAGTCCGTGTTGCCCAGCGACAGCCCAAAACATCACTGCTCTAGAGGAGATCTGCATGGAGGAATGGGCCAAAATACCAGCAACAGTGTGTGAAAACCTTGTGAAGACTTACAGAAAACGTTTGACCTGTGTCATTGCCAACAAAGGGTATATAACAAAGTATTGAGAAACTTTTGTTATTGACCAAATACTTATTTTCCACCATAATTTGCAAATCAATTCATTAAAAATCCAACAAAGTGATTTTCTGGATTTTTTTCCTCTCATTTTGTCTGTCATAGTTGATGTGTACCTATGATGAAAATTACAGGCCTCTCTCATCTTTTTAAGTGGGAGAACTTGCACAATTGGTGGCTGACTAAATACTTTTTTCCCCACTGTATGTGCTTTCTTGAGCAGGGGGACCTTGCGGGCGCTGCAGGATTTCAGTCCTTCACGGCGTAGTGTGTTACCAATTGTTTTCTTGGTGACTATGGTCCCAGCTGCCTTGAGATCATTGACAAGATCCTCCCGTGTAGTTCTGGGCTGATTCCTCACCGTTCTCATGATCATTGCAACTCCACGAGGTGAGATCTTGCATGGAGCCCCAGGCCGAGGGAGATTGACAGTTCTTTTGTGTTTCTTCCATTTGCGAATAATCACACCAACTGTTGTCACCTTCTCACCAAGCTGCTTGGCGATGGTCTTGTAGCCCATTCCAGCCTTGTGTAGGTCTGCAATCTTGTCCCTGACATCCTTGGAGAGCTCTTTGGTCTTGGCCATGGTGGAGAGTTTGGAATCTGATTGATTGATTGCTTCTGTGGACAGGTGTCTTTTATACAGGTAACAAGCTGAGATTAGGAGCACTCCCTTTAAGAGTGTGCTCCTAATCTCAGCTCGTTACCTGTATAAAAGACACCTGGGAGCCAGAAATCTTTCTGATTGAGAGGGGGTCAAATACTTATTTCCCTCATTAAAATGCAAATAAATTTATAACATTTTTGACATGCGTTTTTCTGGAATTTTTTGTTGTTATTCTGTCTCTCACTCTTCAAATAAACCTACCATTAAAATTATAGACTGATAATTTCTTTCGTCAGTGGGCAAACGTACAAAATCAGCAGGGGATCAAATACTTCCTCATGATCATTGATGCCCCACGAGGGGAGATCTTGCATGGAGCCCCAGACCGAGGGTGATTGACCGTCATCTTGAACTTCTTCCATTTTCTAATAATTGCGCCAACAGTTGTTGCCTTCTCACCAAGCTGCTTGCCTATTGTCCTGTAGCCCATCCCAGCCTTGTGCAGGTCTACAATTTTATCCCTGGTGTCCTTACACAGCTCTCTGGTCTTGGCTTTTGTGGAGAGGTTGGAGTCTGTTTGATTGAGTGTGTGGACAGGTGTCTTTTATACAGGTAACGAGTTCAAACAGGTGCAGTTAATACATGTAATGAGTGGAGAACAGGAGGGCTTCTTAAAGAAAAACTAACAGGTCTGTGAGAGCTGGAATTCTTACTGGTTGGTAGGTGATCAAATACTTATGTCATGCAATAAAATGCAAATTAATTACTTAAAAATCATACAATGTGATTTTCTGGATTTTTGATAAAAATGATACAAATTACAGACCTCTACATGCTTTGTAAGTAGGAAAACCTGCAAAATCGGCAGTGTATCAAATACTTGTTCTCCCCACTGTGTGTGTGTGTGTGTGTGTGTATATATATATATATATACACACTTATTTACATAAGTATTCAGACCCTTTGCTATGAGACTCGAAATTGAGCTCAGGTGCATCTTGTTTCCACTGATCATCCTCAAGATGTTTCTACAACTTGGGAGTCCATTGTGGTAGATTAAATTGATTGGAGATGATTTGGAAAAGCACACACCTGTCTGTCTATATAAGGTACCAAGCCATGAGGTTGAAGGAATTGTCCGTAAAGCTCAGAGACAGGATTGTGTCGAGGCACAGATCTGGAGAAGGGTACCAAAAATGTGCACCTGTGTAAATTTGCACCATCATTCTTAAATGGAAGAAGTTTGGAACCACCAAGACTCTTCCTAGAGCTGGCCGCCCAGCCAAACTGAGCAATCGGGGCAGAAGGGCCTTGGTCAAGGAGGTGACAAAGAACCTGAGCTCCAGAGTTCCTCTGTGGAGATGGGAGAACCTTCCAGATGGACAACCATCTCTGCAGCACTCCACCAATCAGGCCTTTATGGTAGAATGGCCAGACGGAATCCACTCCTCAGTAGAAGGCACATGACAGTCTGCTTGGAGTTTGCCAAAAGGCACCTAAAAGGACTCTCAGCCCATGAGAAACAAGATTCTCTGGTCTGATGAAACCAAGATTGAACTCTTTGGCCTGAATACCTAGCATCACGTCTGGAGGAAACCAGGCACCGCTCATCACCTGGTCAATACCATCCCTACGGTGAAGCATGGTGGTGGCAGCATCATGCTGTGGGGATGTTTTTCAGCGGCAGGGAGTGGGAGACCAGTTAGGATCAAGGGAAAGATGAACGGAGCAAAGTGCAGAGAGATCCTTGATGAAAACCTGCTCCAGAGTGCTCAGGACCTCACACTGGGGTGAAGGTTCACCTTCCAACAGGACAACGACCCTAAGCACACAGCCAAGACAATGCAGGAGTGGCTTTGGGACAAGTCTCTGAATGTCCTTCAGTGGCCCAGCCAGAGCCTGGACTTGAACCCGATCTAACAACTCTGGAGAGACCTGAAAATAGCTGTGCAGCGACACTCCCCATCCAACCTGACAGAGCTTGAGAGGATCTGCAGAGAAGAATGGGAGAAACTCCCCAAATACAGGTGTGCCAAGCTTGTAGCGTCATACCCAAGAAGACTCGAAGCTGTAATCGCTGCCAAAGGTGCTTCAACAACGTACTGAGCAAAGGGTCTGAATACTTATGTAAATGTTATATTTCTGTTTTTATTTTTAATAAATTAGCAAACATTTCTAAAAACCAGTTTTTGCTTTGTCATTATGGGGTATTGTGTGTAGATTGATGAGGAAACATGTTTATTTAATCAATTTGAGAATAAGGCTGTAATGTAACAAAATGTGGAAAAAGTCAAGGGGTCTGAATACTTTCCGAATGCACTGTATCTGGCCTCCATCGGTTTAGTCACCCTAATTCTGGCCATCCTATAAGGGTAAAAAAAAAAAAACTCCAATAACTTTTGAACGGATTATGATAGAGACATGAGATTTGGACCATTGGTTTTCTTATAGGAGTATTTACACAATTAACCTTATTTTACCCATTTGCCAAAATATGAGTTTTTGATTGGACACCCTAGAATGAAATGGAATAGATTGTCAAAAATGTTTACAAACGGACATTTGTCTTCTCCCAATCTCAATTTGTCTTCTGCCTATCTAGGTAAGACAGAATGCGTGGTAGAACCTCTGAACACTTAAAACCACTGGAGGGAGACAGACACCAAGCCCTCAACTCTTCAGTGACCAGCTACAGTAGACCTGGCCAGGTTATGTTCTCTATGGAAACATGCTGTAAGGGAGAACATATTTCAAAACAGACAGTCTTCACACTGCAGCACTTGGCTTTGACACCTCTAGGGTAACATAAAACATATTGTACATAGAGTAAGTAGTCTAAGTTAAACAATTACTGTAAGTACTGTATTACTTACAGTTGAAGTCGGAAGTTTACATACACCTTAGCCAAATACATTTAAACTCAGTTTTTCACAATTCCTGACATTTAATCCTAGTAAAAATTCCCTGTTTTAGGTCAGTTAGGATCACCACTTTATTTTAAGAATGTGAAATGTCAGAGTAATAGTAGAGAGAGTGATTTATTTCACCTTTTATTTCTTTCATCACATTCCCAGTGGGTCAGAAGTTTACATACACTCAATTAGTATTTGGTAGCATTGCCTTTAAATTGTTTAACTTGGGTCAAATGTTTCGGGTAGCCTTCCACAAGCTTCCCACAATAAGTTGGGTGAATTTTGGCCCATTCCTCCTGACAGAGCTGGTGTAACTGAGTCAGGTTTGTAGGCCTCCTTGCTCGCACACGCTATTTCAGTTCTGCCCACACATTTTCTATAGGATTGAGGTCAAGGCTTTGTGATGGCCACTCCAATACCTTGACTTTGTTGTCCTTAAGCCATTTTGCCACAACTTTGGAAGTATGCTTGGGGTCATTGTCCATTTGGAAGAGCCATTTGCGACCAAGCTTTAACTTCCTGACTGATGTCTTGAGATGTTGCTTCAATATATCCACATAATTTTCCTTCCTCATGATGCCATCTATTTTGTGAAGTGCACCAGTCCCTTCTGCAGCAAAGCACCCCCACAGCATGATGCTGCCACCACCATGCTTCACGGTTGGGATGGTGTTCTTCGGCTTGCAAGCGTCCCCCTTTTTCCTCCAAACAGTACTATTATTTGTACAGATGAACATGGTACCTTCAGGCGTTTGGAAATTGCTCCCAAGGATGAACCAGACTTGCGGAGGTCTACAATTATTTTTCTGAGGTCTTGGCTGATTTCTTTTGATTTTCCCATGACGTCAAGCAAAGAGGCACTGAGTTTGAAGGTAGGCCTTGAAATACATCCACAGGTACACCTCCAATTGACCCAAATGATGTCAATTAGCATATCAGAAGCTTCTAAAGCCATGACATCATTTTCTGGAATTTTCCAAGCTGTTTAAAGGCACAGTCAACTTAGTGCATGTAAACTTCTGACCCACTGGAATTGTGATACAGTGAATTATGAGTGAAATAATCTGTCTGTAAACAATTGTTGGAAAAATTACTTGCGTCATGCACAAAGTAGATGTCCTAACCGACTTGCCAAAACTATAGTGTGTTAAAAATAAATTTGTGGACTGGTTGAAAAACGAGTTTTAATAACTCCAACCTAACTGTATGTAAACTTCCAACTTCAACTATAAGTGGTTCACCACACTGTTTGGCCCGAACAAGCTGTCCTCTAGGTCAGTCCCAAACTCTGTCCTGTGGCCCCCCATGGGTGCACATTTTGGTTTCTGCCCTAGCACTACACAGCTAATTCAAATAATCAAAGCTTGATTATTGAGTTGATTATTTGAATCAGCTGTGTTGCTAGGGCAAAAACCAAAACATGCACCCAGGTGGGGCCCCAGGACAGAGTTTGGGAAACCCTGCTCTAGGTCAGTGGTTCTCAAACTTTTTCACTGGGGCCCCCCTTCTATCATTGGGGAACACCCAAAACACAATGTTATTGGGCAAGAGTGAGGCAGCCCATGCCATTGGTCACCCATCCTATTGTGTTGAGCAACAAACCAGCAAGTGTCAATAACCATTGACACAACTCAACTTTATCACCCGTGACTGACAGAACAGAGGGTGAGAAACTGCATCAGTCCAGAGGTGTGGGAATGCCCTGTGGCCATTCATCACAATATGTGACGTTTCCCAGGGACAGAGAGGGAGGATGTGTGTGTGTGAGAGAGCGAGAGTTGGTAAATCTGTGTGTATTGGTGACATCTAGGTGAGTTGGGGCGTAGTAATCTATCATCCTGACACATTCCAGGTATTCACTTTTTACTTCCTCTGACCGCAGGAGACAGGCTACTGAGCGTCACTGAGTGTTTTAGTGTCCTGCAAACCTGTTTCTCTCCAGGTATTGTTCTCAGTGGCAAACAGGTGACAAGGTCATTCGCTCGCGGCGGGGGTACAGCCAGAGTGTGTGTTTGTACTGTATGTGTTTTTGATCACCAGTTCCAGACGAGCAGAGAATCGATACGTAGACGGTTTTGAGCAAACACAACTCCGACGTCACAACTCTGAGAACAATGGCCTTGAGAGATAAAACAACCATACTAGATAAAATGATCAAAGTCCCCTTCTTATGAAGCCCTATGAAACCATTGTGACAGGTTATAATCAGTACATATCCTGTTCATAACCTCTGGAGAGGGTGACCACACCACACAGAGGCTGCCTACTCTCATCCTGCGTCCCAAACAGTCCTCATCTCCTCAAAGGTTTTAGCTGAAACTGATTTCCAGCTCTAATCCAACTGACAGGTCATTAGACTGGAGGAAAAGGCTCGACTTTCACCTGGTATTCAAAAGCCAGAGGACAGACACAGTAGAGGATGCAGAGGACAAACCAGAGATGTGATCATAAACTGAGTATACAAAACATTAAGAACACCTGCTCTTTCCATTTATAGCCTGACCAGGTGAAACCTATGATCCCTTATAAATGTCAGTCACACACACACACAGATGAAGGTGAGGAGACAGGTTAAAGAAGGATTTTTAAGCCTTGAAACAATTGAGACATGGATTGTGTATGTGTGCCATTCAGAGGGTGAATGGGCAAGACAAAATATGTAAATGCCTTTGAACGGGGTATGGTAGTAGGTGCCAGGCGCACTGGTTTGTGTCAAGACTGTAACGCTGCTGGGTTTGTAACGCTCAACTGTTTCCTGTGTGTATCAAGAATGGTCCACCACCCAAAGGGCATCCAGCCAACTTCACACAACAGTTGGAAGCATTGGAGTCAACATGGGCCAGCACCTTGTAGAGTCTATGCCCTGACGAATTGAGGCTGTTCTGAGGGCAAAAGAGGGGGTGTTCCTAATGTTTGGTATACTCAGTGTATAGCCTGTTGTCTATGCAAAAGGACCTCACTTTGCTGCACCATCCAATGGTCCAGGTTATTGTAGGCCATGGTTCCCAAACTGATTTTATATGGCCCCCCAAGTTTTCTGAGCATATACATATATTTAAATAATATATAAAAATACAAAAACTTCAGCTCCAAATTATTTTAATTTTGGACATCTGTTCCAAATTATTGCCAGGCATAATATAGAAATGTAAGCAAGGTTTGAAAAGGTTATGTTTTAGTCAAATAATATATCTGTTCGGGCTTCTTGCGGTCCATTTGCATTCTACAAATTATGTTCCTGCCCCCTGACCATCCACTCAAGAAAAGAAACAAAATCTAGTTGATGATCCCTGCCGTAGGCTGAGAGAGTGGACCCCACATCTTGCTCCTGAACAAAACACACCATCTTTAAAAGGTTCATTTGTTTATAAGGCTGAGGGAAAGAAATGCATCTGGTGTGAATTGCTGGTCAAATACTCAGACGTTAAGGCCAAGGGGGGGCATATTTCCCACAAGCATCCCTGGTCCCCTTTCTTTTCCCCCTGTTGCTGTAACTCCGTTGTTCCCCCCTTTCCTCTCGACCGCATCCCTTCTGTCTCTCGTTACCGTTCTTCAAATATTTTGTCTGGAGAGGAAACAATCAATTTCCACCGCCTGCTCTCACTCTCTTTCTGGACGGTGTGTGTGTGTGTTGAAGTGCTTGGGGCGGTGTGTGGCACGGGTGGCGGGCATGAGACAAGGGTAGCGGAGAGTTTGTGAGGGGTGGGCGAAGGGCAACGGAGGTGGAGGGGAGAAGGCTAAGTTCGGGGCTTTATCCTTGGCTTGCCATGAGAAATGTCCAGAGATAATGACAACGGGTAAGTGGTTCCAGAATCCTCCCTCCTCTCTCCCTCCCTCCCTCCCTGCTTCTCTCCATACCTCCCTCACTCTGTGCCTGGGTAGCATCAGGCAGTACAGTGAGTTTAGGTGGTGTGGAGGAGGGCTTCTCTTACTCTTGTTTAGTCCCCCCCCTCTATAAGTGTTTATTGTCTGTCTGAAGGGAATCTGGGTATGTGTGCATGCAGATGCCATAACAGGGCATTCCACACAAAAGATAAATGCAGACCAACACACTGTACCGAGACACACACAAACACTGTACTCCATGTGGTGTAGTGGTGAAAAGGGACACTGGACAGCACAGGAGGAAGTCACAAGGTGGTCAAAGCCAGGGTCAAGACATGGTTGCCAGGCAACGGGAAACACTGCTTCAGTCCTGGTACTTTCCATCAAAGTACATAATGTCTAAAGTAATAAAAAGTTCACATTAAAAAATCGAATCAAGAATAACTAGCATGACCCATTACACAATTTATATCAGCATCACCAAAACGGTGGATAAATGTGAACTCCAACCCTTAATGAATGTAATAACATGTTGCTGTTCACGTCTATTATGCGATGCCAACATAAAGTGTTTCACAAGCTTGGCCATCAGAGGCTATATCATACCAGTCCCTGTGCTGCAGATTATAAAATGTACCATGTCTTATGATGAAATTCCACTATAAAATGCACATAGAGACACTCACATCATGACACAGACAAAGACATGCACACAAACAGAGTCTCTCACCTGTTGAATGTGTTGGGGTCAGCGTTTCTGGACAAGAGCAGCTCCACACACTGGACGATATTGTCCTCGCTGGCAGAAGCTGTGCATGCAGCCATTAGTACCGTGTACTGGTCTATGTGACGCACACAAAGAGCATTAGTACTGGGACAGAATATTCAGTCCATGCATAATCTTATGACTATCATTTAACTAGACACAATTCAATGACAAACAAAACCAATGACCATGTCAATGGATAATTCACATTACACATTCAATCAAGAGTCACAAGAGTTACATGAGTTACAGTTGTGGCTGCTTCGCGTGATGTATTGTTGTCTCTACCTTCTTCTTGCCTTTGTGCTGTTGTCTGTGCCCAATAATGTTTGTACCATGTTTTGTGCTGCTACCATGTTGTGCTGCTGCCATGTTGTGTTGCTACCATGTTGTTGTCATGTTGTGTTGCTACCATGCTGTGTTGTCATGTGTTGCTGCCATGCTATGTTGTTGTCTTAGGTCTCTCTTTACGTAGTGTTGTGGTGTCTCTCTTTATGTAGTGTTGTCTCTCTTGTCGTGATGTGTGTTTTGTCCTATATATTTTTTGTATTATTTGTTTTTAATCCCAGCCCCCGTTCCCGCAGGAGGCCTTTTGCCTTTTTGTAGGCCGTCATTGTAAATAAGAATTTGTTCTTTAACTGACTTGCCTATTTAAATAAAGGTTAAATAAATAAATAAAATAAAAACACCAAACAGTGCAGGATGAGACAGCATAATAATTACAATTTCGAAATTGGCCCTGTGAATGTTGATTTGATCGATATCCTTTTATCTTAATCCGGGAACTGTGGTGTTCTTTATGGGGTTGACTTCAGTGGCATTGTCTTACATCTCAGACTCGGAACACGATAAGGACTCAGGAGTGATGGCAATCTGATTAATTCCTGTTTCGGCATGCACTGACTGGGTGCGTGTGTGGAGTGTGTGTGTCTGTGAGTATGTTTTAGGGGGGAGAAACCATTGAGGGCAGTTGCAACCAGACTGACCGTTTGCGTCTGCGGTGGCCCGGGGAAAAATACAAGTCTGGGCTTGGCCCAGTGCTATGACGACAGCGCCACGCTCTGTGTACCAGCTTTATCAATCACTCCTGCATTCCTCCCCCTCTCTTTCTCTCTCTTGGCGGAATACAAATTAGGTAATGACCGCTGGTCTCCTGTTTAATTGTTTCCTTTCAAAGCCTCTGGCAACAGTCGCCGCCACGGTGTGTACACACACACACACACAGACAAACACACACACGTATTGTACACAACCATCCCTCCCATATGTACTGACTGGAATAACATACACACAGACCTTGACACCCGTAGCACACAACCGTGGTAGCACTGTCCTCAGTCTATCCATGATTTAAACTCGTCTCCCTTTCCAAGATCACCGATACGACGACAGATGCATTCAATTTCTCCACGAGAGAGAGAGGACAGGAATATGAGAGTCGGAGCTGTAAACTGAAAACACACCGGTGGATTAGCGGCATGTTTTTCGACGGTTCCTCTTTAACGTCATAGATATTAAGTAATGGCAGATGAAGCTATGTGGAGAGGGCTTCTAATTGGCTCTCCAGTCTTTGGCCGGGGCACGTGTGGAAATAGAAAGAAGATGCGAGAGGGGGGGGGGGGGGGGGTCACTGTGTATCACCGTGTGTGCGTTGGTGTGCATGTATGTGCTTCAAGTGCAGTGTGTGTGTGCTTCATGGAAAGCAGAAGTGGCCCGTCGGAGGACGGGAGGATTAAGTCTGACCACGGAAGGCTTGTGTCGTTCGATATCACAGAATTCCTTCCTTTCCTTGTCCATTGTGGCTGTTCTGTTTCAGTAACCCGCCATCTGTCCTAGTTCTGACGGGCTGATGTAGTCAGCCGCAGTGTTCTCTCTATCTCTCTTAGTTTTCGGTCTCTACAGTGCTGGGTAGGGAAGATAGTCTCTCTTCTACAAGCAGAGACTTGCATAAACTGGAAGATGTGAAAGTGTCTAGCAGCAATCAGTCAAATTCTATATCACACACACCTGTCTGTGAAACCCTGAAAAACCACGACGTTCCAAAAATATCACCCTGGCGGAATGATTCAACGTTTAGGCCTATTAACTTGCACTGTACTTTTGTTAAACTACAATGCAACATAATTTCACACCTGTAGTGCACCGGGACATAGTCAACATCCGAGTGCTGGTGAGGGCATGGTATGTAGCTTACATAATATGACACGTCTGTCTTACCTCTGCTGAAGTTAGCGCTGGCCCCTCTGTCCAGCAGCAGCTTGGCGATGTCATAGTGAGCCACGTGCACAGCACACATCAGTGGTGTCCACTCAAACCCCAGCCTTGTCTCCACGTCCAGGCCTAACACGGCATGGATTAGAAAGGTTAAACCAGTCCATACAGAGTTACAGCACTTAGTTATTTGACTGGGCACAAAGACCCCAGATCAGTAAAATCCATATACTATCTATAAGCTGGAAGTAGAAGCCTGTTGTTGCCCATTAGTTTACTCCAATTAGGGGAGGGGTGGTAGGGTTAGGTGAAAATAATAAAGGAAAATATATTTTAAAAGGATAAAAATATATATATATATATATATATATATAGGGGATTGGAAATGATGCAGACAATTACATTGATGGAAGCAACAATCTATCTGCAATATTAAAGCTGATCTACCCCCTAAAGAGATCACACAGTACCAGCCAAAGGTTTGGACACACCTACTCATTCCAGGGTTTTTCTTTCTTTTAACTATTTCCTACATTGTAGAATAATAGTGAAGACATCAAAACTATGAAATAACACATATGGAATCATGTAGTAGCCAAAATATATTTTAGATTCTTCAAAGTAGCCACCCTTTGCCTTGATGACAGCTTTGCACACTCTTGGCATTCTCTCAACCAGCTTCATGAGGAATTATTTTCCAACAGTCTTGAAGGAGTTCCCACATATGCTGAGCACTTGTTGGCTGCTTTTCCTTCACTCTGCGGTCCAACTCATCCCAAACCATCTCAATTGGGTTGAGGTCGGGTGATTGTGGAGGCCAGGTCATCTGATGCAGCACTACATCACTCTCCTTCTTGGTCAAATAGCCCTTACACAGCCTGGAGGTGTGTTTTGGGTCATTGTCCTGTTGAAAAACAAATGATAGTCCCACTAAGCGACCTGGACGTGGAGACAAGGCTGGGGTTTGAGTGGACACCACTGATGTGTGCTGTGCACGTGGCTCACTATGACATCGCCAAGCTGCTGCTGGACAGAGGGGCCAGCGCTAACTTCAGCAGAGGTGACTCTGGGTCTTCATTTCTCTGGCGGTCCTCATGAAAGCCAGTTTCATCATAGCGCTTGATGGTTTTTGCAACTGCACTTGAAGAAACTTTCAAAGTTCTTGACATTTTCCAGATTGACAGACCTTCATGTCTTAAAGTAATGATGGACTGTCGTTTTTCTTTGCTTATTTGAGCTGTTCTTGCCATAATATGGACTTGGTCTTTTACCAAATAGGGCTATCTTCTGTATACCACTGCTACCTTGTCGCAACACAACTGACTGGCTCAAACAATTTACAGCGCCGGAGAAGATGGCTGCCGTTTTACAGCCCTCTAACCAATTGTACTATTATGTGTGTTTTTCCACGTTATTTGTAATTTATTTTGTACATAATGTTTCTGCCATCGTCTCTTATAACCAAAAAGAGCTTCTGGATATCAGGACAGCGATTACTCACCTCGTATTGGACGAAGATTTTTTCTTCAACGAGGCGGCCGCGAAGGATATCATACAGACACCCGACAAGGCCCAAATCCCCGTCATTCGCGTGAGGAAGAGACGGAGATATCGTGGACGTAGATCAGAGGTGCCTTGTAAGGATCCGACGGCGAGCGAGTAAACTGCCTCTTCCATCAATCCTATTAGCCAACGTTCAATCATTGGAGAACAAATTGGACGACTTAAGATTACGGTTATCCTACCAACGGGACATTAAAAACTGTAATATCTTATGTTTCACCGAGTCGTGGCTGAACGACGACATGGATTTCATACAGCTAGCGGGCTATACGCTACATCGGCAGGATAGAACGGCTGACTCCGGTAAGACAAGGGGTGGCGGTCTGTGTATATTTGTAAACAACAGCTGGTGCACAAAATCAAATACTAAGGAAGTCTCGAGGTTTTGCTCGCCTGAGGTAGAGTATCTTATGATAAGCTGTAGACCACACTATTTACCAAGAGAGTTTTCATCTATATTTTTCATAGCTGTCTATTTACCACCACAAACCAATGCTGGCATTAAGATTGCACTGAATGAGTTGTACAAGGCCATAAATCAACAGGAAAACGCTCATCCAGATGCAGCGCTCCTAGTGGCCGGGGACTTTAATGCAGGGTAACTTAAATCCGTTCTACCTAATTTCTACCAGCATGTTAAATGTGCAACCAGAGGAAAAAAAACTCTAGACCACCTTTACTCCACACACAGAGACGCATACAAAGCTCTCCCTCGCCCTCCATTTGGCAAATCTGACCATAACTCTATCCTCCTGATTCCTGCTTATAAGCAAAAACTAAAGCAGGAAGCACCAGTGACTCGGTTAATAAAAAAGTGGTCAGATGACGCAGATGCTAAGCTACAGGACTGTTTTGCTAGCACAGACTGGAACATGTTCCGGGATTCTTCAGACAGCATTGAGGAGTACACCACATCAGTCACTGGCTTCATCAATAAGTGCATCGATGATGTCGTCCCCACAGTGACCGTACGTACATACCCCAACCAGAAGCCATGGATTACAGGAAACATCCGCACTGAGCTAAAGGGTAGAGCTGCCGCTTTCAAGGAACGGGACTCTAACCCGGACGCTTATAAGAAATCCCGCTATGACCTCCGACGAACCATCAAACAGGCAAAGAGTCAATACAGGACTAAGATTGAATCGTACTACACTGGCTCTGACACTCGTCGGATGTGGCAGGGCTTGAAAACTATCACAGACTACAAAGGGAAGCACAGCCGCGAGCTGCCCAGTGACACAAGCCTACCAGACGAGCTAAACCACTTCTATGCTCGCTTCGAGGCAAGCAACACTGAAGCATGCATGAGAGCACCAGCTGTTCCGGATGACTATGTGATCACGCTCTCCGTAGCCGATGTGAGTAAGACTTTTAAGCAGGTCAACATTCACAAGGCCGCAGGGCCAGACGGATTACCAGGACGTGTACTCCGAGCATGTGCTGACCAACTGGCAAGTGTCTTCACTGACATTTTCAACATGTCCCTGACTGAGTCTGTAATACCAACATGTTTCAAGCGGACCACCATAGTCCCCGTGCCCAAGGACTCTAAGATAACCTGCCTAAATGACTACCGACCCGTAGCACTGACGTCTGTAGCCATGAAGTGCTTTGAAAGGCTGGTCATGGCTCACATCAACAGCATTATCCCAGAAACCCTGGACCCACTCCAATTTGCATACCGCCCCAACAGATCCACAGATGATGCAATCTCTATTGCACTCCACACTGCCCTTTCCCACCTGGACAAGAGGAACACCTACGTGAGAATGCTATTCATTGACTACAGCTCAGCATTCAACACCATAGTGCCCTCTAAGCTCATCACTAAGCTAAGGATCCTGGGACTAAACACCTCCCTCTGCAACTGGATCCTGGACTTCCTGACGGGCCGCCCCCAGGTGGTAAGGGTAGGTAACAACACATCTGCCACACTGATCCTCAACACGGGGGCCCCTCAGGGGTGCGTGCTCAGTCCCCTCCTGTACTCTCTGTTCACCCATGACTGCATGGCCAGGCACGACTCCAACACCATCATTAAGTTTGCCGACGACACAACAGTGGTAGGCCTGATCACCGACAACGATGAGACAGCCTATAGGGAGGAGGTCAGAGACCTGGCCGTGTGGTGCCAGGACAACAACCTCTCCCTCAACGTGACCAAGACAAAGGAGATGATTGTGGACTACAGGAAAAAAAAGAGGACTGAGCACGCCCCCATTCTCATCGACGGGGCTGTAGTGGAACAGGTTGAGAGCTTCAAGTTCCTTGGTGTCCACATCACCAACGAACTATCATGGTCCAAACACACCAAGACAGTCGTGAAGAGGGCACGACAAAGCCTATTCCCCCTCAGGAGACTGAAAAGATTTGGCATGGGTCCTCAGATCCTCAAAAAATTATACAGCTGCACCATCGAGAGCATCCTGACTGGTTGCATCACCGCCTGGTATGGCAACTGCTTGGCCTCCGACCGCAAGGCACTACAGAGGGTAGTGCGTACGGCCCAGTACATCACTGGGGCCAAGCTTCCTGCCATCCAGGACCTCTATACCAGGCGGTGTCAGAGGAAGGCCCTCAAAATTGTCAAAGACTCCAGCCAACCTAGTCATAGACTGTTCTCTCTGCTACCGCACGGCAAGCGGTACCGGAGTTCCAAGTCTAGGTCCAAAAGACTTCTCAACAGCTTCTACCCCCAAGCCATAAGACTCCTGAACAGCTAATCATGGCTACCCGGACTATTTGCACTGCCCCCCCACCCCATCCTTTTTACGCTGCTGCTACTCTGTTAATTATTTATGCATAGTCACTTTAACTCTACCCACATGTACATATTACCTCAACTAGCCGGTGCCCCCGCACATTGACTCTGCAACGGTACCCCCCTGTATATATAGCCTCCCTACTGTCACTTTATTTTACTTCTGCTCTTTTTTCTCTCAACACTTTTTTTGTTGTTGTTTTATTTTTACTTTTTTTGTAAAAAATAAATGCACTGTTGGTTAAGGGCTGTAAGTAAGCATTTCACTGTGATGTCTGCACCTGTTGTATTCGGCGCATGTGACCAATAAAATTTGATTTGATTTGAAACACATTAAGGAAATAAATTCCACAAATTAACTTTTAACAAGGCACACCTGTTAATTGAAATGCATTCCAGGTGACTACCTCATGAAGCTGGTTGAGAGAATGCCAAGAGTGTGCAAAGCTGTCATCAAGGCAAAGGGTGGCTACTTTGAAGAATCTCAAATGTAAAATATATTTTAATTTGTTTAACACTTTTTTGGTTACTATATGATTCCATATGTGTTATTTCATAGTTTTGATGTCTTCACTATTATTCTACAATGTAGAAAATAGTAAAAAATAAAGAAAACCCCTGGAATGAGTAGGTGTGTCCAAACTTTTGACTGGTACTGTATATATAAAAAAATACCCCAGATCAGTACCCAAGGTTGCAAACACTCATTTACAGAACATTGCCTGAACAAGTGGGCTAAAACAAAACATTACAATATTCAGTAAAGGCAGACTCTGTATAACTGGTGCTTCAATTTCAAAATCGCAACAGATCTTACAAAGTCATAATGTCAATTTCCTAATGTAGAATTTACTGTTCATTACTAAAACCTGCCATTGTCCAACAGCTGCTGAACCAACTGGACATCTTTGGTGTTGATGGCTCTTTTCAAGGTAGAGATCTTGTCCTCTGCTTCTGGGACCACTGCAGCTGTGTTCTGAAAATACAATTCTGGTCTGTTAGTTTCAAGTTTTAATGTCACATGCACAAGTACAGTGAAATGCCTTTCTGTAAGAAATTAATGACACAATGCTGGTACATTAAATTATGAGTACTTCACTGTGTGTTGTATTTCAAAAGTGATTGTTGTCTGGTCGGTAGCTAGGTCATGAAGCTAGCCTGGCCATAAACTACTGGACAAGACAAATCGTCTGGGACAGTTGTCGCCACCTGCTGGATGGGATTTACCATCTTCCTCTCGCACTGGTACGTGCACGCACTAGCTAGCTAGATAAAAAATGTATCGTAACTAAACAACAAAAATACTCAAGATAAATGGTTGTCTTAGCTCATATTCAAACGAGATAACCTGCCAAGTTATTGTGCATTCAACAGAGCTGGCAAATACCAAACTAATTCATCTTAAACATTTAGCTAGCTAGCTGGCGTTAGCATTTTAGCTGGCTCGAGCGCAAGATGTCAGATATGCAATTCACAAATAGAAAATATGTGTCACCTCAATTAAGGGGTCCTTTTTCGACTTTGAAAATCCAATGTCCCACTCGTCGTTGCTCCCATCGCTTTCGTCTCCTGCAGGGAAGGCATATTCCACCTTGTCGGACATGATGGCTCGAGTATGGATGTTCTGTAAACAGGGAAACACTATTTTCACGGCACTTTGATACCTAAGTTACGTTTTCATAGCAGGTTAGGAGACTGAGGTTAAGGTTAGGAAAAGAGTTAGGGTTAGCGAAAATGGTCTGCTAACCTGCTACGAAAATCACTTTGTATCGAAGTGGCGTGAAGAGTGTGTTCTGTAAAAAGACGCACGTGACCACGGGAGGGCGCTCCATGAGGTCACTCGGATGCAGTGGCGGCTCCTGAAAAAATTCTCAGGGGGGGAAATTTTTCTGATGATTTAGGTGACCTACACACATTTAAAAAAAGATATGTCCAGCAACAACATGAAGACAGGGGCAGCATATAAGTCAATGCCAGAAGCATTTATTGACTGATCTCAAAAGTGTTGGCTTACAAAAGTAAAATAAGTTATCACAGTAAAAATAATCAAGGGTGTTCTTTCACATTCCTCAACACTGCATAAACAATATGCATTTCCATAAACAAATGAAATATCAGCTGAAAATACAGCATCTTGGTATTTGTTCAGATTGCAGGATCAACAAGAGCTTTTACCACATTTTTTGCCTCATGGTTGAATTGGAAATATGTGCACCTGAGCATAATTCACAACAAGCAAGCAGGAGCTTTTGATAGAGGCTACTGAAAAAATTGATGCAAGTTATTGGTAATAAGAAATTTTTATAGACTTCCATATTCTGCCCTCTTGTATAGATTTGTGAAAATGAACAGTGATAGACATTTTGCCTGAAAACAGAATTTGAAAATAATTTCTAGAAAAGGTAAACACAGCTATCTGTATGGCTTTGTAAAAATGAACAACCATATTCTGGCCAATTGTATAGATTTGTAAATATGAACAACCATATTCTGGCCAATTGTATAGATTTGTAAAAATGAACATGAACAGATTATTTTATTTTTTTAACTTTTTTAAAAATGAAAAATAACTATTTTAAACAACATCAACTGTGAACTGATTTGGGCATGTGTGTGTGTTACAGAGACAGACAGGGAGGGACAAAGAGAGAGAGAGGCTACATTACTTGTACTGAAACTGTTCTCTTCTCTCTTTCAATGCAGCAAAGCGGTCAATGACTTTCTCATTGAAATCAGGCATGCTGAGGACTAGTTCCCTCTCCATGGAAAGCATGGCCAGTGCATTCAGACGTTCCTGGCCCATTGAATTTCGCAGGAATGTCTTAACTCGTGTCAAAGTTGAGAAATAGTCACAGTCTCAGAGAACGTCTCCTGGAGGTTGTAGCTCATGAGAACCTGGTACAGTGCCAGTGCACCACAGTTTGACTTTCTCGTCGTCGGCAAAAAGACCGTTCAGTCTCTCCAAAAGCACACTGGCGATTGAGACTGAGGTTGATTCCGAGATGGGAAGGAACTCAAAAAAGCGCTCCTGCACTTTGTGGTTGCTATCTATGTACCTCAGCACAAGCACCAGCTGTGTCTGTGTAGAAACGTCCGTGGTCTCGTCAGCTTGGATAGCTACGAAGTTCGCCGACTTCACCTCCTCCACAATATGTTCCCTCATGACCGCTAGCATACACTCCAGTAGCTCGTTTTGAATGGTCTTTGATGTGAACTTCTTTCAAAGAGACAATCGAGTTGCACTGAACGCTAGCCATCTTGAGTGAGAGAGTAGTACGTGAATTGATTGACGCTGCTACCCGCTCTTTTCTTAGTTACGTTCATGGTTATGTTACGTATGACGAAAGCGCGTAAGTGCAAGCCCTCAGAAACCCATAGAGATTGTATTGAAAGCTCTGATATTTGAAAAAAAAAGATTTTACATTACAGTCTATGAGAGACTTCTGGGGCGATTTTCAACCTGACTGAAATCGCCCCAAAAGGGGCGGGGCCATTTGAAGCACGACTTTAGCCTGATTGGACATTTAGTGGCAGATCAGACGTGTAGATTAGAACACTGATAACTACTGTTGCCGTGATATAATTGATTAGAAAAAAAATCCCTTCCTTTTCCCGTTTGGCAGTGCGTCGCCCATATCGCCCTAATGAACACACCGACCCTGCTCGGATGACAATGTCCGATTCAGGTAAAGTTTGCGCATCCGGTTCTAGACCGTTAATATACAGTATACATCAGTGTTCTAGACCAGAATCCACATGTATTTTAAGAACAGGAATTGGGCGTGTTGTAAAAACGTTTCAGCGTTCTACCCAGTGGAAAACTGACGGACCAAAGGGGCAACCTATTTGCCTTTGAAGTTTCCAGTCCAGTTTTAGTTGTAAGAATGAGTATGTTCTGTTGTTTGTTGCAGCCATGCCAGCCTGCATGATTGTCAAACCAATCACTTCTAAAAGTAGGATACCTGCCTAGTTCGAGAAATAAGAGAGGAAGCTATATACAAGGTCAGTGCCAGTACTTTTTTTCAATGAAGTCCCCTGTAGCTCAGTTGGTAGAGCATGGCGCTTGTAACGCCAGGGTTGTGGGTTCGTTTCCCATGGGGGCCCAGTATGAAAATGTATGCACTAACTCACTAACTGTAAGTCGCTCTGGATAAGAGCGTCTGCTAAATGACTAAAATGTAAACGTAAAATGTACTGTAGCCTCGTATGAACCATACTGATCTCGCAAGCTTACATTGTCGTGAGCTTACGTTCTGTTTCGAAAAGCTATCTATTCTCTGGTGCAACTGGGGATACTTCAGGCTGAGGAGTACATCCACACGTGCTACATAGGCAGGGATTAGGAGAAAGTGACTGGTAGCAGGATAATTTTAGTCAACAATATTGCAGCAGCATAAGTGGTGGGTGGATGTATGTAAGCGGTCGCTTAGAGCCCCAGGCCACCAAAATGTAGATATTTTTTATTTTTAGGAACTCAGTCGGGGTCTCAACTTACTTGTTATGTCAGTCACTCAATTAGCCATGTCAGCCAAACATTTTTTAGATTGATAAATTAGTCTAGCCAGATATCTAAACTTGTAGTAATCATGGCCAAATACCGACCGGGCACGCAGGGCACATGCCCAGGGGCCCTGACCTCAAGGGGCCCCCCATTGATTTAGTTAGTCACTCTCACTCAGATATCATTAACATGTCATAAGTCATGGCAAAATGTGTAGAATTTCAGGAAATTAGCTGTAAAGCTGCAAAATGTTATCTTCAAATCAAATTTTATTTGTCACATACACGTGTTTAGCAGATGTTATTGCGGGTGTAGCGAAATGCTTGTGCTTCTAGCTCCGACAGTGCAGTAATATCTAACAAGTAATATCTAACAATTTCACAACAAATATACCTAATACACGCAAATCTAAGTAAGGAATGGAATTTAAGAATATATACATATATGGACAAGCAATGACAGAGCAGCATGGACTAAGATACAGTAGAATATTATAGAATAGAATACAGTATACATATGAGATGAGTAGTGCAAGATATGTAAACATTATTAAAGTGGCCAGTGATTTCAACAGGCAGCAGCAGACTAATGTGCTAGTGATGGCTATTTAACAGTCTGATGGCCTTGAGATAGAAGCTGTTTTTCATTCTCTCGGTTCCAGCTTTGATGCACCTGTACTGACCTCGCCTTCTGGATGATAGCGGGGTGAACAGGCAGTGGCTCGGGTGGTTGATGTCCTTGATGATCTTTTTGGCCTTCCTGTGACATCGGGTGCTGTAGGTGCCCCCGGTAATGCGTTCGGCAGACCGCACCACCCTCTGGAGAGCCCTGCGGTTGCGGGCAGTGCAGTTGTCGTACCAGGCGCGGATACAGCCCGACAGGATGCTCTCAATTGTGCATCTGTAAAAGTTTGTGAGGGTTTTAGGTGCCAAGCCAAATTTCTTCAGCCTCCTGAGGTTGAAGAGGCTCTGTTGCGCCTTCTTCACCACACTTGCTGCTTGGGTGGACCATTTCAGTTTGTCAGTGATGTGTACGCCAAGGAACTTTACATTTTCCACCTTCTCCACTGCGGTCTCGTCGATGTGGATAGGGGGGTGCACCCTCTGCTGTTTCCTGAAGTCCACGATCATCTCCTTTGTTTTGTTGATGTTGAGTGAGAGGTTATTTTCCTGGCACCACACTCCTCCCTGTAGGCTGTCTCGTCATTGTTGGTAATCAAGCCTACTACTGTTGTGTCGTCTGCAAACTTGATGATTGAGTTGGAGGCATGCTTGGCCACGCAGTCATGGGTGAACAGGGAGTACAGGAGGGGGCTGAGCACGTGCCCTTGTGGGGCCCCATGGCAAAATGTGTAGAATTGCAAATTTTCTTACTTAAAAAAATGAATATTTTTTATCTCCACCATGAGGAGCGGGGCCACTAAAATGTTTTCTCCGCGAGGTGGGGGGCCCAACAAGTGTGTGTGTGTGCAAGAGTGTCTATAACTATAACCTTTTAACATTTGCATAAATTAACATGAGTTTGAATTACACTGAACAAAAATATAAACGCAACATGTAAAGTGTTGGTCCCATGTTTCATGTGCTGAAATAAAAGATCCCAGAAATGTTCCATACGCACACAAAGCTTATTTTGCTAAAATTGTGTGCAATAAATAGTTAGTGAGCATTTCTCCTTTGCCAAGATAATCCCTCCTCCATCTGACAAGTATGGCATATCAAAAAGCTGATTAAACAGCATGATCATTACATAGGTGCACCTTGTGTTTGGAACAATAAAAGGCCACTCTAAAATATGCAGTTTTGTCACACAACACAATGCCAAAGATGTCTGAAGTTTTGAGGGAGTGTGCAATTGGCACACTGACTGCAGGAATGTCCACCAGAGATGTTGCCAGATAATTTAATGTTAAGTTCTCTACCATAAGCCGCCTCAACGTTATTTTAGAGAATTATGCAGTATGTCCAACCGGCCTCACAACCGCAGACCATGTGTACCCACGCCAGCCCAGGACCTCCACATCCGGCTTCTTCACCTGCGGGATCATCTGAGACCAGCCACCCGGACAGCTGATGAAACTGTGGGTTTGCACAACCGAATAATTTCTGCACAAGCTGTCTGAAACCGTCTCAGGGAAGCTCATCTGCGTGCTCGTCATCCTCACCAGGGTCTTGACCTGACTGCAGTTTGGCGTCATAACCGACTTCAGTGGGAAAATGCTCACCTTCGATGGCCACTGGCACGCTGGAGAAGTGTGCTCTTCACAGATGAATCCCGGTTTCAACTGTACCGGGCAGATGGCAGACATTACATTTACATTTACATTTTAGTCATTTAGCAGACGCTCTTATCCAGAGCGACTTACAGGAGCAATTAGGGTTAAGTGCCTTGCTCAAGGGCACATTAACGTCATTTAGCAGACGCTCTTAGCCAGAGCGACTCACAAATTGGTGCGTTCACCCTATAGCCAGTGGGATAACCACTTTACAATTTGGGGGGGGGGGGGGGGGGGGGTTAGAAGGAATACTTTATCCTATCCCAGGTATTCCTTAAAGAGGTGGGGTTTCAAATGTCTCCGGAAGGTGGTGAGTGACTCCGCTGTCCTGGCGTCGTGAGGGAGCTTGTTCCACCATTGGGGTGCCAGAGCAGCGAACAGTTTTGACTGGGCTGAGCGGGAGCTATGCTTCCGCAGAGGAAGGGGAGCCAGCAGGCCAGAGGTGGATGAACGCAATGCCCTCGTTTGGGTGTAGGGACTGATCAGAGCCTGAAGGTACAGAGGTGCCGTTCCCCTCACTGCTCCATAGGCAAGCACCATGGTCTTGTAGCGGATGCGAGCTTCAACTGGAAGCCAGTGGAGTGTGCGGAGGAGGGGGGTGACGTGAGAGAACTTGGGAAGGTTGAACACCAGACGGGCTGCGGCATTCTGGATGAGTTGTAGGGGTTTAATGGCACAGGCAGGGAGGCCAGCCAACAGCGAGTTGCAGTAGTCCAGACGGGAGATGACAAGTGCCTGGACCAGGACCTGCGCCGCTTCCTGTGTAAGGCAGGGTCGCACTCTCCGAATGTTGTAGAGCATGAACCTGCAGGAGCGGGTCACCGCCTTGATGTTGGCGGAGAACGACAGGGTGTTGTCCAGGGTCACGCCTAGGCTCTTCGCACTCTGGGAGGAGGACACAGCGGAGTTGTCAACCGTGATGGCGAGATCATGGAACGGGCAGTCCTTCCCCGGGAGGAAGAGCAGCTCCGTCTTGCCAGGGTTCAGCTTGAGGTGGTGATCCGTCATCCATACTGATATGTCTGCCAGACATGCAGAGATGCGATTCGCCACCTGGTTATCAGAAGGGGGAAAGGAGAAGATTAGTTGTGTATCGTCAGCGTAGCAATGATAGGAAAGGCCATGTGAGGATATGACAGAGCCAAGTGACTTGGTGTATAGGGAGAAAAGGAGAGGGCCTAGAACCGAGCCCTGGGGGACACCAGTGGTGAGAGCACGTGGTGCGGAGACAGCTTCCCGCCACGCCACTTGGTAGGAGCGACCGGTCAGGTAGGACGCAATCCAGGAGTGAGCCGCGCCGGAGATGCCCAGCTCGGAGAGGGTGGAGAGGAGGATCTGATGGTTCACAGTATCAAAGGCAGCAGACAGGTCTAGAAGGACAAGAGCAGAGGAGAGAGAGTTAGCTTTAGCAGTGCGGAGAGTCTCCGTGACACAGAGAAGAGCAGTCTCAGTTGAATGACCAGTCCTGAAACCTGATTGGTTTGGATCAAGAAGGTCATTCTGAGAGAGATAGCAAGAGAGTTGGCTAAAGACGGCACGCTCAATAGTTTTGGAAAGAAAAGAAAGAAGGGATACTGGTCTGTAGTTGTTGACATCAGTGGGGTCGAGTGTTGGTTTTTTGAGAAGGGGAGCAACTCTCGCTCTCTTGAAGACGGAAGGGACATGGCCAGCGGTCAAGGATGAGTTGATCAGCGAGGTGAGGTAGGGGAGAAGGTCACCGGAGATGGTCTGGAGAAGGGAGGAGGGGATGGGGTCAAGCGGGCAGGTTGTTGGGCGGCCTGCAGTCACAAGTCGCAGGATTTTATCTGGAGAGAGAGGGGAGAAAGAAGTCAAAGCATAGGGTAGGGCAGTGTGAGCAGGACCAGCAGTGTCATTAGACTTAACAAACGAGGATCGGATGTCGTCAACCTTCTTTTCAAAGTGGTTGACGAAGTCATCCACAGAGAGAGAGGGGGGTGGGGGGGGGGAGGATTCAGGAGGGAGGAAAATGTGGCAAAGAGCTTCCTAGGGTTAGAGGCAGATGCTTGGAATTTAGAGTGGTAGAAGGTGGCCTTAGCAGCAGAAACAGATGAAGAAAATGTAAAGAGGAGGGAGTGAAAAGATGCCAGGTCGGCAGGGAGTTTAGTTTTCTTCCATTTCCGCTCCGCTGCCCGGAGCTCTGTTCTGTGAGCTCGCAATGAGTCATCAAGCCACGGAGCTGGAGGGGAGGACCGAGCCGGCCGGGAGGATAGGGGACACAGAGAGTCAAAGGATGCAGAAAGGGAGGAGAGGAGGGTTGAGGAGGCAGAATCAGGAGATTGGAGGGAGAAGGATTGAGCAGAGGGAAGAGATGATAGGATGGAAGAGGAGAGAGTAGTGGGAGAGAGAGAGCGAAGGTTGCGGCGACGCATTACCATCTGTGTAGGGGCAGAGTGAGTAGTGTGGGAGGAGAGTGAGAGAGAAAAGGAAACAAAGTAGTGGTCGGAGACATGGAGGGGAGTTGCAGTGAGATTAGTAGAGGAGCAGCATCTAGTGAAGATGAGGTCAAGCGTATTGCCTGCCTTGTGAGTAGGGGGGGACGGTGAGAGGGTGAGGTCAAAAGAGGAGAGGAGTGGAAAGAAGGAGGCAGAGAGAAATGAGTCAAATGTGGACATAGGGAGGTTGAAATCCCCCAAAACTGTGAGGGGTGAGCCATCCTCAGGGAAGGAACTTATCAAGGCGTCAAGCTCATTGATGAACTCTCCAAGGGAACCTGGAGGGCGATAGATGACAAGGATATTAAGCTTAAATGGGCTAGTGACTGTGACAGCATGGAATTCAAATGAGGAGATAGACAGATGGGTTAGGGGAAAAATTGAGAATGTCCACTTGGGAGAGATGAGGATTCCTGTACCACCACCCCTCTGACCAGATGCTCTCGGGGTATGCGAGAACACATGGTCAGACGAGGAGAGAGCAGTAGGAGTAGCAGTGTTTTCAGTGGTGATCCATGTTTCCGTCAGCGCCAGGAAGTCGAGGGACTGGAGGTTGGCATAGGCTGGGATGAAGTCAGCTTTGTTGGCAGCAGAACGGCAGTTCCAGAGGCTGCCTGCGACCTGGAACTCCACGTGGGTGGTGCGTGCAGGGACCACCAGGTTAGAGAGGCAGCAGCCACGCGGTGTGGTGCGTTTGTGTAGCCTGTGCAGAGAGGAGAGAACAGGGATAGGCAGAGGCATAGTTGACAGGCTGTAGCAAATGGCTACAAAAATGCAGAGGAGATCGGAATGAAATGGGCTAAGCATCTGGGAGCGGAGAGAGCAGGGCCTCCCTCACCAAAAACTTCTACCTCAGAAACTAAAATTGTTTCACTGAACCACCCGAACAAAAACTCTCCCAACTTCCGCCTTTAGAAATCAGAATTGTTGTGAACCACAGCGGTTCAATGTTTAAAGGAATAGACTCAACCCACTTTATTCAGCTAGCCAACTATGACACCATAGCCAACTAGCAAGCTAGCATCCAATAACAATAACACACCGTTTAGCACCAACACTTGGTCACAACAAACCACCAATAATGTGATAACACACTAAACAGATCATTCGTGTCTGTGTCAAGTTCCTTTCATGACGCAGCAATGATTAGACGTTGGCTAGCTAGGACAAGTATATTGTAGTTAGCTACTACAGTACAGCTAGCTGGTCGTGTTGGGGAGCTAGCAATGGCCACTGTGTTGACTTTGTTTGAAGAACGGCTAGCTAGCTAGCTTCGTGCTACAGCCGGCACGGCCGAGGACACTGCCAAGACACAGTAACTACCCACAACAACCCACGAAGCCTAGCTATGACGCCGTAGCTAACTTGCAAGCTAGCATCCATTAACACACAATTTAGCATCAATACTTGGTTACAACAAACTGTCAAGAGTGTGTTAGCACACTAAACAGATAATTCAAGTCCGTGTCTAGTTCCTTTCATAACGCATAACGCAGCAAAAAATTAAACGTTGGCTAGGACTACATTAACATTGGAAACAGCTCTCCAGCGTTGCTAATCGTTACCAGTAGCTACCCGCTAGCTAGCTAGCCTCGTGCTTCGATACTAACCTACAATTACCTACGGAAACCTACAATAACAACAATACTAACCTATAATAAATACAATACCTAACTACAGCTAA
Source organism: Coregonus lavaretus (assembly GCF_964263955.1). NCBI lineage: Eukaryota > Metazoa > Chordata > Actinopteri > Salmoniformes > Salmonidae > Coregonus > Coregonus lavaretus. The sequence continues at coordinate 11,244,350 of NC_139996.1, forward strand.
CTACCTACCTACGATCTAATACATGGTTAAGCAAAAAAATTAAACGTTGGCTAGGACTACATTAACATTGGAACCAGCTCTCCAGCGTTGCTAATCGTTACCAGTAGCTACCCGCTAGCTAGCTAGCCTCGTGCTTCGATACTAACCTACAATTACCTACGGAAACCTACAATAACAACAATACTAACCTATAATAAATACAATACCTAACTACAGCTAACTACCTACCTACGATCTAATACATGGTTAAGCAAAAAAATTAAACGTTGGCTAGGACTACATTAACATTGGAAACAGCTCTCCAGCGTTGCTAATCGTTACCAGTAGCTACCCGCTAGCTAGCTAGCCTCGTGCTTCGATACTAACCTACAATTACCTACGGAAACCTACAATAACAACAATACTAACCTATAATAAATACAATACCTAACTACAGCTAACTACCTACCTACGATCTAATACATGGTTAAGCTTTACTCAACACCATATGAGAAGCTTACCTCCTGCTTACCTCCAGCTAGAGAAAAACACGACCTCTCCCACCTCATGCTTTTAGGCTGCAGTCATGTATGGCGTTGTGTGTGAGCGGTTTGCTGATATCAATGTTGTGAACAGAGTTCCCCATGGTGGTGGTGGGGTTATGGTATGGGAAGGCATAAGCTACGGACAACGAACATGATTGCATTTTATAGATGGCAATTTGAATGCACATAGATACCGTGACGAGATCCTGAGGCCCATTGTCGTGCCATTCATCCGCTGCCATCACCTCATGTTTCAGCATGATAATGCACTGCCCCATGTCGCAAGGATCTGTACACAATTCCTGGAAGCTGTAAATATCCTAGTTCTTCCATGGCCTGCATACTCACCAGACATGTCACCCATTGAGCATGTTTGGGATGTTCTGGATCGACGTGTACGACAGCTTGTTCCCGCCAATATCCAGCAACTTCACACAGCCATTGAAGAGGAGTGGGAAACATTCCACAGGCCACAATCAACTGCCTGATCAACTCTATGCGAAGGACATGTGTTGCGCTGCAAGAGGCAAATGGTGGTCACACCAGATACTGACTGGTTTTCTGATCCATGCGCCTACCTTTTATTTTAAGGTATCTGTGACCAACAGATGCATATCTGTATTCCCAGTCATGTGAAATCCATAGATTAGGGCCTAATTTATTTATTTCAATTGACTGATTTCCTTATATAAGCTGTAACACAGTAAAATCTTAAAAATTGTTGCATGTTGCGTTTATATATCTGTTCAGTGTATATAGTATCAAAAATCTTTTGACAAGCAATCTAAGTAGGGTCAGTGTAAATTCTAGCTCAATTGGTAGAGCATGGCGCTTGCAACGCCAGGGTTGTGGGTTCGATTCCCACGGGGGGCCAGTATGAAAAATGTATGCGCTCACTAACTGTAAGTCGCTCTGGATAAGAGCGCCTGCTAAATGACTAAAATGTAAAAAATGTAAACATCTCAGCGTTGGTTTGGAGTTAATTGAGCCCCACAATGGATGCCCATAATACCCATAAAACCTAGTGGTCAAACACGGAAATGGTTCCAGTCGTTTTTCCACCATTCATTTTTCCTATAGGAGATTTTAGAAACACTTCAAATTAAGTATGTGTTTGGTGTAGGCTTACCTTGGCGTGACGTTTTGATAACCGGTAATTCTCTCTCAGACAAGGTGAGTTTGATCAATATATTGGCCTCAATTTACTCTAAAACATTTGAAGTGCTAATTAGCAACAGAGAAGACCTCATGCAAGACTACAGATTCCTGCAGGAAGCTCCTGCACATCATCTCTAGCCGACACTGTCAGCTACCTTCTGTGCCCAATCAATGAGGAATCCATGTGCTGTATTGAAATTAATTGAATTAAATGTGTTGAACTTCTTCCGTCCCCTTTCTGTCTGTCTTAGCTACCCACTGACTACACTTTAGCTAGCTAGTTAGCAGAGCAGTAGATACAAAAATAAAAAAAGTTTTTACTTAGCCTATATAAATTGTTTGTATGTTGGTCTCTATTTCAGACCTTATTGCATTTTTCAAGGATGACCATGAGCATTAAAAGGTGGGAAGACTATTATAAGTCTGGCCATGTGGGGAAGTGCAGCTATGACGAGGTGCAATTTACCGGTTTGGTCAGGGCCAGCATGAGGGATAAAGTTGATCCTGTGTCGGTGAGTGTAGATATTAAGTAAAGTTTGAGCATCTTAGCAATACAGTGTGTTCTATACAGCTGTCAACCTTCTACAAGGAAAGAGCCCCATAATCAATATTATATAATCATTAACCAGATTACCCTGGATACCAGACTTAGATGAGTGATAACTCAGTTCTAGAATGTTGTCATTGATGAGAATGAATCAAAAAATCTATTGACATATTTATTGTTTAGACATCCAGAGACAAATCTTCAAATTCACAGTATTTACTTTTTAGGAGTGGTCTGTCATACAGTGCATTCGGAAAGTATTCAGACCCCTTGACTTTTTCCACATTTTGTTACGTTGCAAATTTACAAAATAGAAAACCCGGAAATATCACATTTACATAAGTATTCAGACCCTTTACTCAGTACTTTGTTGAAGCACCTTTGGCAGCGATTACAGCCTCGAGTATTCTTGGGAATGACGCTACAATCTTGGCACACCTGTATTTGGGGAGTTTCTCCCATTCTCTGCAGATCCTCTCAAGCTCTGTCAGGTTGGATGGGGAGCGTTGCTAGACAGCTATTTTCATGTCTCTCCAGAGATGTTCGATCGGGTTCAAGTCCAGGTTTTGGCTGGGCGACTCAAGGACATTCAGAGACTTTCATCAGACCAGAGAATCTTGTTTCTAATGGTCTAAGAATCTTTAGGTACCTTTTGGCAAACTCCAAGTGGGCTGTCATGTGCCTTTTACTGAGGAGTGGCTGCTGTCTGGTCACTCTATCATAAAGGCCTGATTGGTGGAGTGATGCAGAGATGGTTGTCCTTCTGGAAGGATCTCCCATCTCCACAGAGGAACTCTGGATCTCTGTCAGAGTGACCGTCAGGTTCTTGGTCACCTCCCTGACCAAGGCCCTTCTCCCCCGATTCCTCAGTTTGGCTGGGCGGACAGCTCTAGGTAGAGTTTTGGTGGTTCCATTTAAGAATGATGGAGGCCACTGTGTTCTTGGGGACCTTCAATGCTGCAGAAATGTGTTGGTACCCTTCCCCAGATATGTGCCTCGACACAATCCTGTCTCGGAGCTCTACAGACCATTCCTTTGACCTCATGGCTTGGTTTTTGCTCTGACATGCACTGTCAACTGTGGGACCTTATATAGACAGGTGTGTGCCTTTCCAAATCATGTCCAATCAATTGGATTTACTACAGGTGGACTCCAATCAAGTTGTAGAAACATCTCAAAGATGATCAATGGAAACAGGATGCACCTGAGCTCAATTTTTTGTCTCGTAGCAAAGGGTCTGAATACTTATGTAAATAAGGTATTTCTGTTTTTTAAAAGCTGTTTTCGCTTTGTCATTATGGGATATTGTGTGTAGATTGATGAGGGGAAAACATTATTTTGTCCATTTTAGAATAAGATTGTAACGTAACAAAATGTGGAAAAAGTCAAGGGGTCTCAATACTTTCCGAAGGCACTGTAGAGCAGTAGTTCCCAACCCTTTTCGGTTACTGTACCATCAACTGAATCTTGCTCAGCCCGGAGTACCCCTGAAGTACCCCCACATGTGCATTTTACCATTAGGCCTATGGTCTCACGAGTCTTCTCAAGTACCCCCTGTGGATAGGCCAAGAACCTTCAGGGGTCCTAGTACCTCAGGTTGGGAACCACTGTCATAGAGCTATATGTATTCACAGTATTAATTTGTATGATCCTTCCCATTGTATTTGATAAGTCAAGTGATAAAAAAGTATGTTATAACCGCATTAGTTGCAACTCCCAGGAGTAGCTTGAAGGAGTGCATCGAACGGTACACTGAGTAGGTTTGCTTCTGCAGATCCATCTGACTTGGAGTAGCAACTTCTACGTCAGTTCAGTCAATAACCATCCAGTTAACACATCAAACCAAAAAAGTTGGACAGGAAAGCAATGTGATGTGCAGCAGAGACCCGGTAAGACCCTCCCTCCTCCTGGATATAAAAATCCTTCGACTGCACTGCCTCTTCAATGGTAAGGTCCTTTGCACCATACAGAACAGAGGGAGACCTAGAAACACATGGAGGAGAGATGTACAGGCAGAAATGACAGAGAATGGCCTCAACTGGCCTATGCTACTTATAGCAGGGTTTCCCAAACTCGGTCTTGGGGCCCCCCCTGGGTGCACTACACAGCCTGAAGAAACACCTGGTGGGAATAACAAGGACCTTCTAGTGGAAGTAAACCACAACTAGGCTAATAACTAAACACTGTGTAGGCAAGCCTCACTCACTGGACAACGAGTTGACTCACTCCATTTTCATACAACACGGAGAACACCATTTGTGGCAAATGTTTCCCTCAGAATGCTGAGCTGGAAAATCATATGAGTATCACTATGTGGATGGGTCATTACTGCAGGGATGGAGGATTTCTCTGGAATGCTCAACTAGATGATCAGGACAGTCTAGGGTACTATTTGCCGAAAGAGGTGAAGTCTTGCGATGAGCTATACGACTACTTTTGATTCTAATTCTCAAGAGGAAAGTTAAAACCCTCTGAGCCGCAACATCACTAAGGAGGTCCAACAGTGGTTGACGGATTGTCTGAAAGGGACTGACGTCTAACTGACTTCACGGGTCATTTGATTAGTCATGTACAACAGATGCATTCGTGGAACAAAACAGTTTCTGTGGTTTGTATGGGAAAAACATTGAGCACCCAAAATGCATCTCAGTGAAAACATTCTGTAACTGTGCCATGGTGGAGGTGCCTGAAACTTCAATGTTTCCATTGGACTCCAAATAAGAAGTAAGTAGAGTTGGATAGGACACACCCTACGAAAATCATCTGGACTGCTTAACTAGAGAGAGAGTACATCTTAAGGATGGGAGAGCCATTACTTCCGGCAGATCTCCTTGCAGAGGGTGACATTGAACATCATGCACTGCTTCTAATGGGGGGAGCCTGAAGATGTTCTGCATGTCATGCCTCATGGGGAGACAAAAGGGGAGACAAAAGTACATCTATAAATTCAATGTTTTACACAATATTGTATTACATTTGATGAATTACTGACCTGTCCGTCCACATGCTCGATCTGCTGTAGTCTCTACAACTGACTCTCGTGCTTGGATCACACTGGCACAGGATGTCCATGCACCGGTTGACCTGAGGGATGCACTCCTGTTGGACTGGAAAACAAAGTCATTTGGTCAGTGGGGGGTCTTTTTCAATGCTGTATCACCATCTTTATCTGGACAGAAAATCCATTGTTTATCAAAACACAAACACACCTTGGACAATGTGACAAGTGGTCCCTCAACACCCAATCCTAAATCATGAGAACCATACACAAACATACTGTGCAGATATATCAACAAATTCATTAATATTTATCAGCTAGCTAGTTAACGTTAGCTCACTGTTCGTGTCGTCAGACATTTCCACGTGGTGACATGTTAGTTAGCCCACCAGAGCTGGGATATTTAACGTTAGCTAGCTAGTTACGTAAGCTCATTGTTTGTGTAGTCAGACTTTTCTGCAGACCCCACACGTGGTGACATGCTAGCTAGTCCACCATGGCAGGGATATTTAACGTTAGCTAGCACTAATCGCTAACGTTAGGCACATTCGCTAGCATGTCACTGCATGTCAGGAAAGTCTGATTACACGACGGTGAGATACGGTGTAACGTTAGTTAGCTAATGTAACTACCTAGCCAACCAAGGTGCCTAATTAGCCCACCAGGCGATATTTAGCTAGCTAGCTAGCTAACATTAGCTCACCGTTCGTGTAGTCAGACTTTACTAAATGGTGACATGCTAGTTAACTATCCTCGCCCTGGTGCCATGCTAATGTTAGATGTTAGATGCTAATGTCACCACATGGAAAAGTCTTGACTACACGAATGGCGAGTTAACGTTAACTAGCTAGCTAAATATCCCTGCCTTGGTGGGCTAACGTTAGCTAGCATGTCACCACGTTGAAAAGTATCACTACACAAACCGTGAGCTAAGGTTAACTAGCTGGCTTGTCAATAATAAAAGGTCACAACAGTCATTTTGCTAGCTTATGCTGGTTTTCTTTTTACTTGTAAGGAAGGTAACATGTGTTATACACGTAACTACAGTTGGTGGTTATCTAGTTAATTTTCATAAGCACCTAGCTAACCACAGATCTTTGACTTATTACCCCAAATAGTATGTTAGCAGCTAGCAAACCGCTTACCTTATCACACGGCTCCAGCGACGCTTCTCGGTTACAGAGGTTGGAAAATTATAAAATGCACATGTGTGCTTATCAGAGTAGTGGTTACAATCTGGTACGTATCACAGAACCATCCTTGCTTCTATCAACAAAGATACCTAAGGTTAGCTAGCTAGCTATAAAGGCCAGGGTAATAAAAAAAATTATAGTAATAAAAAATGCTAAGTTAGGTAATTAGAAAAATGCTAAACAACAACATACACGATAAATACACAATATTAATTATGTAATCGAGAAACTACAAAAAGGCTATAATATCTACTAGTTATTCTATTTGGCTTTACTTACTAGGTTACTTGCTACTTGTCGATGCGAGTTTGCATGAAGAAATGTGGAGGTATGACGAAGTATGACGAAGATCTAAAGTCTGGACTTTTGCTTCGCAAGTCCCACCTAATTACGGGTCAAAATATTGCTCCCAGTGTAAATCAAAGCTCAGAACGCATATATTCTTGATCAGTTCTATTAGCGCCTGCCTCTTTGTGAACGAGTGGAATCATGAACAGTGGCTTGTTCGTTATGTTCGCCTGCGTCCCCCGGATTTGGCTCACGGATTTGCCTTTTTAGCAGCACATTCACCACTCTCTCAAAAGTCTAACTCCACCTTCTCGCTGTACAGGCCGAGGGCCTGAGATGTGAAACGAAATACCCCAGCTCGGAGTCCGCTCAATTAGGCAACTAGAGACACTGCAGACAGTGTGTTTGCGAGATACCGGGGAAAAAAATATTTTAAAACTGTCCCGCCACTCTACAGACATACCCAAACAAACAAAAACCGACTCTCGGAGAATGAGTGCACAACTGGTAAATATTCGCTTATAGCTGCCACCAGAGACTTTAATTGCAGTAATGTTGAAGGGTTCTGGCAAGTATTACTTAGCCAGCTAGGATGAAGTAAGAAGCTAACGTTAAATGGAGAAAATAATATGCTACTAAGTTCTCATAGGTTACTGAGACAGACAGTGATGTGGCACTCAGCAGTGATCAGTGGTGTGGCTGAGGCAGGCTGCAAAGCAGAGGAAGCAAGCAGAGAGGTTAGTACAGTGGTTAACAAACTTGGGGTCGGGGCCCCTTGTGGGGTCCCCTAAGGAAATCTGTACTAATCATATATGATCATCTCCACATGGCCTATCTTCCTTATGCAATCAAAATGCAAACAATCCAGTAAAAAAAATGTCATAGGTTTTCGTTTCGTCGCTGATGCTACGTGTCAGTGTGAATCATTTCTCATATTTCCCTCTTTCAGGGGTATAACATTACAATTGTATAACTAATAGGCTATGTATTTGTAGATCGACTGAGGTGAATGAACCTTCAGCAGCCAAGGTGGTAATGTCTGGGGTCATTTTCGCTTGTTTTTGCTGTTCTCCAAATAGCATTTTAAAGTTTTTTTATTGTAGAGAAATGCAGTAAATGAGCTTCAACTTTCAGAAACAGCCCCCCTTCCTTCCAGACCTCACTAAAACTCAAACCTTGGTTACGGCCCTGACCATAGTAGCTGTGTGGAGAATGGAGATTTTGTATAGTCTCACCTGATGGTGAACTGAGAAACACTGTTTGTAACCCGGCACAAGAGAATAGGGATTTTGTATGATGTCTCCGTCATACCTGATGTGTCCTACACTCTTAGAAAAAAGGCTTCCAAAAGGGATTTTCGGCTGTCCCCATAGGTGAACCCTTTTTGGTACAAGGTAGAACCCTTTTGGGATCCATGTAGAACCCTCTGTGGAAAGGGTTCTACATTGAACCAAAAGGATTATACCTGAAACCAAAAAAGGGTTCTTCAAAGGGTTCTCCTATGGGGACTGCCGAAAAACCCTTTTAGGTTCTAGCACCTTTTCTTCTAAGAGTGTACTGATTATAATGAGGGGTCAAGATGTGAGAGAACACTGTTTGTAGCCCACTAGCACGCTTATTAAAGACTACTGTGTTCCATAATGGAATGTCTTGACTTTTTCATCCTCCCTAAAACTGGACTGATTAAATTGTGATTAAGCTGATATAAAGTTTCAAGTTCTCTGTTAGCAGATCCATGTTGTTTGTTTTTGCTCGTGTAATCTCAGAATACGATTGTAAGAATTGTTGGTACTATGCCTTTTGATGTCTGACAGGGTGTGATCTGATCATTCTACAGTAATTTGTGAATGACATTGTAGAATCATTTGTTTCCTATCTCAACTTGTTTTGAAGGATTTAACTATGAGTGAATTAACGTTTTGTGAGTAAATGGACTCAGGTTATTAAAATATAATACCGTTTTGTACAGGATTGTGCATTATGTAGGCTATTTGATTCTAAAGTCATTGGATGTAGCCCACACTATTCATTTTGTTCTTGCTATTTCAAAGTGTAGAAGGGTCGTTCCACAGAATTAGTCCTTTTTGTGTAGTGTAACTTGTTGAAAAAAGACGTTTGATTTCACCTAATTTTAACATTCTGTCATGAAGAGCACATGTTCAACTTAATAAAAAACATGTTTTCCCATCTTAAAGCTTCAATATGTAACTTTTTGGGTGACCCCACCAAAACCACATAGAAAAGTGAGTTATAGATCTGTCATTCTCATTGAAAGCATGTCTAAGAAGCGGTAGATCTGTTCTATGTGCACTATTTATATGCTTCCCGTTCTTAGTTTAGCTTTTGCTTTACTTTCGGTTTTGTACACCAGCCTCAAACAGCTGAAAATACAATATTTGTATTTAAAATATATCTCACAGCAGTTTAGATTGTACAATGATTCTCTACACATCATTAAAAAACAATTTCTACCCTTATTTTACCAGGTAAGTTGACTGAGAACACATTTTCATTTACAGCAATGACCTGGGGAATAGTTACAGGGGAGAGGATGAGGGCCAGATTGATATGAGGGACAGATTGGGAATTTAGCCAGGACACCAGGGTTAACACCCCTACTCTTACGATAAGTGCAATGGGATCTTAAGTGACCACAGAGAGTCAATAAAGACACCCGTTTAACATCCCATCTGAAAGACAGCACCCTACATAGGGTAATGGCCCCAATCACTGCCCTGGGGCGTTGGGATATTGTTTTTAGACCAGAGGAAAGAGTGCCTCCAACACCACTTCCAGCAGGTTCTGGTCTCCCATCCAGGGACCGACCAGGACCAACACTGCTTATCTTCAGAGGCAAGCCAGCAGTGGGAAGCAGGGTGGTATGCTGTTGGCCAAACTGAAATTAAGCGAGCTATTAGATTTTTTTGCAACCAGGAAATGGTGGAGCGATTCCTGCATATTGCACCTTTTAAGAGGTTATTGAATGAAAAAAATTACTATAGTTCTTCGGCTGTCCACATTTGAGAACCCTTTTTAGTTCCAGGTAGAACCCTTTTACTGCACACATTTTGTTTTATCATTTTAAAAGATATTGCATCTCTTCCTTTTTGGACAATTTAGGCTTTCTGATAATGTATCAATAATAACAAATAAAACATGTCATAAGAAAATACAAGTTGGGCACAAACTAGTATTTCACCGCCTCTCAAACCTGATTCTGGGGCCCATTCTTCCCATGCTGTCACTGTCCTCAAGCCCACTGTCCTCACTATCAGAGGGTATGCTTGATTAGGCTCCTTTCGCCCATAGAATGTCCCTGTTCATTGCCTGTGAAGGCTGTGAATGTCAGTGGATATGTTGGCATACCATTGACCAAGGCCATCATTTTACATCAAATTACATGTCATTAATTGAGCATTATATTGCCCTGAAAAGTAGTCTACTGAACAACATTGCCCTGAGGCAACAAAAAAGTAGCCTCTCCTAACAAAAACTATTAAAAAATATATATATACAGTACCAGTCAAAAGTTTGGACACACCTACTGTGCCTATGTATTATTGGATTCCGTTACAGTGTAATTGCCAGGGATGTTTGTTTCCCCTGTGCCTGTTTCGTTGATCGCTATTGGAGCGCATGTGTGTGTCAACGAAGGAATAAACTCTGTATTTGGTGATTACCCTCCTGCGCCTGACTCCTTTCACCACACAAGTCCATATTATGGCAAGAACAGCTCAAATAAGCAAAGAGAAACGACAGTCCATCATTACTTTAAGACATGAAGGTCAGTCAATGTGGAAAATTTCAAGAATATTGAAAGTTTCTTCAAGTGCAGTCGCAAAAACCATCAAGCGCTATGATGAAACTGGCTCTCATGAGGACCGCCACAGGAAAGGAAGACCCAGAGTCACCTTTACTGCAGAGGATATGTTCATTAGAATAACTGCACATCAGATTGCAGCCCAAATAAATCCTTCACAGAGTTCAAGTAACAGACACATCTCAACATCAACTGTTCAGAGGAGACTGCGTGAATCAAGCCTTCATGGTCGAATTGCTGCAAAGAAACCACTACTAAAGGACACCAATAAGAAGAAGAGACTTGCTTGGGCCAAGAAACACGAGCAATGGACATTAGACCGGTGGAAATCTGTCATTTGGTCCAAATTTGAGATTTTTGGTTTCAACCGCTGTGTCTTTGTGAGACGCAGAGTAGGTGAACGGATGATCTCCGCATGTGTGGTTCCCACCGTGAAGCATGGAGGAGGAGGTGTTACGTTGTGGGGCCGCTTTGCTGGTGACACTGTCGGTGAGTTATTTAGAATTCAAGGCACACTTAACCAGCATGGCTACCACAGCATTCTGCAGCGATACGCCATCCCATCTGGTTTGCGCTTAGTGGGACTATCATTTGCTTTTCAACAGGACAATGACCCAAAACACACCTCCAGGCTGTGTAAATGCTATTTGACCAAGAAGGAGAATGATGGAGTGCTGCATCAGATGACCTGGCCTCCACAATCACCCGACCTCAACCCAATTGAGATGGTTTGGGATGAGTTGGACCGCAGAGGGAAGGAAAAGCAGCCAACAAGTGCTCAGCATATGTGGGAACTCCTTCAAGACTGTTGAAAAATAATTCCTCATGAAGCTGGTTAAGAGAATGCCAAGAGTGTGCAAAGCTGTCATCAAGGCAAAGGGTGGCTACTTTGAAGAATCTAAAATATATTTTGATTGTGACATCATACCAACTTCTGGACCTCATTAGATTGTCATCACATATTGTCATGTGTAGGAATTTAAACAAATATATAGGGGGTGTGAGGGGATAAAATGTTTTCTGTTGCCTGAAGGCAATGGTGTGCAGTAGAGGTTTAAAAATCAGATTTATTGCATTTTCCATGTGGTCTATATTAAAGGCCATTTAGTTTAATATTACAGGCATTTAAAATGCAATATTGATGCAAAAGTTGTACTTATAACATCAAAGGGATCCCTCCTGTAGCTCAGTTGGTAGAGCATGGCGCTTGCAACGCCAGGGTTGTGGTTGGGCGGGGGGCCAGTATGAAAAATGTATGCACTCACTAACTGTAATTCGCTCTGGATAAGAGTGTCTGCTAAATTACTAAAATGTAAAATGTAAAGGGACGCAAAAGGATTCATTTCGTGGAATGACCCAGAAAATGACAGGACTTAACCTACTTTTTCTTGAATATTCTCCAGACTAACTCTATTATCTAATATTTTTAGACTAATACATTCTTTGCTTGGAACCCCAGGTGATATAACTGGGTTTTCTGAAGGACCACATTCATTCTATCAAATTAATGATATCACATATCCTCCTATTGATTCAAATAATAGGTCACATAATTGCAGAAGAGGTGAAACCAGCCTGCTAAAAAGTGGTGCGCAATGTAGTAGTTTATGTCTCTGCAAATTGGGTTGCCACAATATGCAACCCGTGTCATTTTTTGCAGGGGCCTGTCATTATGGAAATGACGCGCTCGGGATCTTTGGCGAGCCCATAAATGATCCTCTCGCTAACCACCGTGTTCTCATTGTTGGGATCAAGGAAAGGACAAGACAGCCCATTTGCTGCGGTCTGTGTTGTGCGCTCTGCAGTGTGCGAGAACAGTAAATGCTGAACTGAGAAGCCGGATAGTGCGATAGTGTGTTGGATAGTGGTCGCAGCTCCGGCTTGGGAAGAGACAATTTCGCAACATTGACATCACCTCTGATCTGCGCATTTAGGCTACAGTCGGCACAAGGTGGGGAAGTCAGAACAGAACAAGGGCTGGGTCATCCTCAAGGAAAAGGGAAGCGGAGGGAAACAAATGTGAGCGACACAGCGATACAGGTGCAGTGAAATCAAACTGGCGGTGCTCTTAGGATGCAGAAGTCACCCGTGGAAGATGCAAACTTCCTCTCCAAATATTTCTTCTGGTAAGGAATTATATGTTTTCTTCATCTATGTCCCGGCTGATTTGACAAGTAAATAAACCATGGAATGATTTGCTAGACGTGGACACGTAAATAAACCATGGAATGATTTGCTAGACGTGGTTGCCAGATTTGGAGAGCACATTGTTGAAAGGGGACCAGGTCAGGTGAAGGCAGGTCACAGGAATTTTACTTATTATTTTATAGTTGTTTCAATGGTCACTTTTAGGGCAACTATGCACCATGGACAGTTTCTGTGTCCTGTTTTGCTCCGAGAGGAAATTCCAGCAGCCCTTTTGCGCTCTAGTGCGTCACGTTCCGATTTCATAACTTTCATAATGATTATCTTTGTATGAAATGTGTAATTGATACTAATCATCTCTCGTCATTCTTCCGGCGCGTAAAAGATATGTACAGTGCCATCATGTATCCTACAATAGGCCTACGCAGCACATGCTTCCTGCCATTGGAAAAGTCCATGTCATCCCAAAACTCATTATTATGCAACATAGCCTACTCAGGATTGCCTATATATTTTTTTAAACAAATAGATATTCAGCTATCTTTTAGCTATCTATATAATGCTATCTAAGATGTAGTATGCCTAATTCTCCCACTACATGCACTCTGCTGTTTGCTTGCTGTTTGATTTTGTCACCCTATATATATGACTGGGCGTTTGCTTAATTAATTTATACATTTATTGATTTGGCCTATCTGTGGTAAACTTCAGAGGACATTGATCTATGTAGGTACCTCAGAAGTAGGCTATATTCTATACCCTATACCCAATGTATAGCCTACTCACTTGTTGTGAGTTTTCCACTGGGCAAAAACTGGTTGAATCAACATTGTTTACATGTCATTTCAACAAAAAAGTCAATGTAATAATGTTAAATCAACATGGAAAACTGATTGGATTTGCAAAAAGTCATCAACATGAGGGAATTTGGTCTTTTTTTCACCCAACTGTTAATCTAAATCCAATGACATGGTTACATTTTTTTTGGTTGATTTCATGTTGTATTCAAATTAATTGATAACTCAACCAAATGTAAATCAAAACTGGACTTTGAAATGATGTGTGTGCCCAATGGGATGATGTGTTTGCTTGTGTGAGTGGAGAAATGTGATAGGAGCGTATTACCAACCCAACCCTATTGCCTTACCTCCATAACTTGCTACATTTGCACACACTGTATATATATTGTCTGTTGTATTTTATGACCTTATGTTTTTTTTACCCCATATGTAACTCTGTGTTGTTGTTTTTATCGCACTGCTTTGCTTTATCTTGGCCAGGTCGCAGTTGTAAATGAGAACTTGTTCTCAACTGGCTTACCTGGTTAAATAAAGGTGAAATAAAACTAAATAAACCTCCTATACCCGTTCGGTTGTTTTGCAGGTGGACATCTCCACTGTTGAGGAAGGGCTTCAGAAATAAGTTGGAGTTGACAGATATTTATAAAGCACCATCTTTTGATCTCGCAGACAATCTTTCTGAACGACTAGAAAGGTTTGTATCAGCCAAAGTGCCTCACTTTATGAAAATGTAAGGCACGTTGGACTCATATTAAATTGATATAACCATTTTATAACTATTATTCATCATCTAAATCAGAATCACATTGGAAGTTAATACATTCTAAATCAGAATCACATTGGAAGTTAATACATTCTAAATCAGAATCACATTGGAAGTTAATACATTCTCAATTAGAATCACATTGGAAGTTAATACATTCTAAATTAGAATCACATTGGAAGTTAATACATTCTAAATTAGAATCACATTGGAAGTTAATACATTCTAAATTAGAATCACATTGGAAGTTAATACATTCTAAATTAGAATCACATTGGAAGTTAATACATTCTAAATTAGAATCACATTGGAAGTTAATACATTCTAAATTAGAATCACATTGGAAGTTAATACATTCAAAATTAGAATCACATTGGAAGTTAATACATTCTAAATTAGAAACTAATTTGATTACACACATGTAGGCACATACAGTAGCCTACGTAGAGGACCTATTTTATATCAATATATCAAATTGAGTGCTCCTGTTGGCATTGTTGTTGGTCCCTTCTTTGTTGTCGTCTTGTTGAGTTGAGAGAGTTGATCATTCATGTTTCTTACTGCCCTTTAAGTGTATTTACTGTAATAACCCCCCATCCATTCCACCGCCCATCCAATGACTGCAATGATTAGCTTAAGAAACTGGAAATTCTAGACAGACAACCCCAACCTAAAATATGGGATGTTTTTTGGTTGGAGGAGGACAGACAAACATAAACCTTAGCGTGTTCCCAAACAAACACACTGGAGACAGGATGGGGCAGGCTGGGCTCTCTCTCAATCTCACTTTCTCTCCAATCCCTCTGCCTTTTCTCTTCTCCCCACACTGTATGTGCCTTCTCCGCTCTGTCCCCGTTATTTAAGAGCGAGTAAATGTCACCTTTGAGAGGATTGTAAGAAAATAAAGAAAAAATAAAGAAAAAGGGAAGGATCTTAGGCCACCCGTTAAATACCACCCGTTAAATACCATCCGTTAAATACCACCCGTTAAATACCACCCGTTAAATACCATCAGTTAAATACCACCCATTAAATACCATCCATTAAATACCACCCGTTAAATACCATCTGTTAAATACCATCCGTTAAATACCACCTGTTAAATACCATCCATTAAATACCACCTGTTAAATACCACCCATTAAATAGCACCTGTTAAATACCACCCGTTAAATACCACCCGTTAAATACCCCCCGTTAAATACCCCCGTTAAATACCACATGTTAAGTTAAATACCGCCTGTTAAGTTAAATACCACCCGTTAAATACCACCTGTTAAATACCACCCGTTAAATGCCACCCATTTAAATACCACCCATTTAAATACCACCCGTTAAATTCCACCCGTTAAATGCCACCCGTTAAAGCCACCCATGTTTTCGCCCCCGAAATGACGCAAACACAACCCTGCCCCATGATGGCCCTGCTTCGGGGGCCCCAGTGGGGCTGGGGTAGGGGCAGCGTCACGGTAAAGGGTGCCAGCAGCCCTCTAAATGGGTGTAAAAGTCGACCTTTAAAAGGGCCAGATGCCTGGAGGGTGATAGATGACCGGGACATTTTTTTAATCTGCCAAATACTGCTGGTAGCTGCATGGGAATTTGAACTTTACATTGAATTAACAGGTTGGTATGGTCCCTCAATCTATCATCCGTGCACACGTTCTCATTTTTACATTTTAGTCATTTAGCAGACACTCTTATCCAGAGCGACTTACAGTTATTTCGTTTTTTTTTCTTACACTCTTTCTCTTTCTCTGTCCCTCTCTCTTTCACTCTCTTTCTCTGTCTCTGTCTCTCTCTCTCTCTCTCTCTCTCTCTCTCTCTCTCTTTCTCTCTGTCTCTCTGTCTCTCTCTCTCGCTCTCTCTCTCGCACTCTCTCTCTCTCTCTGTCCCTCTTTCTCTCTCTCTCTCTGTCCCTCTTTCTCTCTCTCTCTCTCTCTCTCGCTCTCTTTCTCTGTCTCTCTCTCTCTCTCTCTCTCTCTCTCTCTATCTCACGCTCTCTTTCTCTGCCTCTCTCGCTCTCTCGCTCTCTCTCTCTCTCTCTCTCTCTCTCTCTCTCTCTCTCTCTCTCTCTCTCTCTCTCTCTCTCTGTCTCTCTCTCTCTCTCTCTCTCTCTGTCCCTCTCTCTGTTCCTCTCTCTCTCTCGCTCTCTCTCTGTCCCTCTCTCTCTTGCTGTCTTTCTCTGTCCCTCTCTCTCTTGCTGTCTTTCTCTGTCCCTCTCACTCTCTTTCTCTCTCTCTCTCCCTCCCTCCCTCCCCGCTCTATTTGTGTCATAAATGTTCTCACCTTTTTCTCTTTCCTCTTTTTCTCCCTCGTTCGTTAAGGTCTCTGCACTCCGTTTAATAAGTTAACCAAATCTCCCAGGTTATACACCAGTGCCCTGAACAATGTGCCCCTACTTTACTTTTACTGTTAGCTAATGTATGTGTTTTTTAACAGTTTCTAACTCCTCTGGTCTGTGTTCTTGGTGTAGAGAATGGGACCGAGAAGTGGCATCGGCCAAGAAGAAGCCTCGGCTCTTGCGGGCACTCTCCCGTTGTTTCCTCTGGCCTTTTGTGTTCTACGGAATCCTGCTGTACTTTGGGGTGAGTCCATCTCTCCGTGTAAAGCACCGTTGACCAATGGTTACCTGGAGAGGCTGCAGTTTAACAGTCTATTTGATCAGGTGTGTTGGAGCTGTGCTAGAGCAAAAGCCTGCACACATTGTGGGCTCTTCACAACCGGAGTTTGCCACGTTTGTCAAAAAGGACTCCATACTTTATTAGTACGATACCAGATGAACCACCTTGTATTTAAAATGTAGGTCACTATTTGGTTCTTATTATAGTGTTATTCCACCCAGCACCTAAATATACTGTGATACGCACATGACAATGTTGCTTTTTAAAGTGCATCTGTCTCTCATATCTCATATCTCGCATATGATAACATGTAATGTATTGTGACAGCATACGTGTTATGCCATTGCTAGGGTTGTGTGTCTGATCAATTCCATTTAAATTCAGGAGGGAAATGGAAATTCCAATTCAAGAAAGAAAAAAAAGCTACCATTTATTGTCAATGAGGAGATGACAATAAAATTCAATTCCTGAATTGATGGAGGGAGTTGGAACTGGAATGGAACTGACCTCAACCCAACCCAAGCTGGCTGTTAGCCTGTTCTGTCCTGTACGTGTGTGTTACTTACTAGTGAATTAGCGGCATGACCAATAGCATGGAGAAAATGCATGTGTCACTGCAGTGTGAGTATCCCAGTGTCCCCGGCTCGGAGAGGAAGCTGATGTCAGCAGCAGGTCTTGCATAACCTGGTGGTGTGGGGTGTTCCCCATGGAACCTTCTAGGAATGCCCATCAGTTCCGTTCAGAGTTGATTGGAAAATAAGACTAGAGGTATCAAGGTACATAATTAAGACCATGATATCAAGGTGCCACCAAATTGTATTTTGTAGGGCTGGGGCAAATATTTTATAGGATAGATTCTGAACTCTTTATATCAATGTCTCTGCATCTTTTTTTTTTTTCTTACAGGAGGCGTCGAAGACAGTGCAGCCCCAGCTCCTGGGTCGTATCATCGGCTCGTTCGACCCCATCCATGCCCCTGAGCGGGAGCAGGGTTACTACCTCGCCCTGGGTCTCTGTCTTCTCTTCACCGCTCGCTTCCTGCTCCTGCAGCCAGCCATCTTTGGACTGCACCACCTGGGCATGCAGATACGCATCGCTCTCTTCAGCCTCATCTATAAGAAGGTGTGGGGGGAGGTGGTGTGTGTGTGTGTGTGTGCACATCTTAGGCATGCCACCACCTAGGCAGGCATGTAGATCCACATTGCCTTCTTCAGTGTAGCCAGACTCTTGTGTGAGGGTTGGGCTGTGTGGTTGCCACACCCTCTTAGTGTCACACAGCAGCCTCTCCTGCCTCAGGTTTTTAACCCTTTGTGTCTGTCCTAACCCCTGACCTTTGACCTCTCAGACTCTGAAGCTGTCCAGCCGGGTCCTGGACAAGATCAGCACAGGTCAGCTGGTCAGCCTGATGTCAGCCCACCTCAACAAGCTGGATGAGGTAAGAACCACCCAACTCATCTGCTGTACTAACCCTAACCTCAACCTCAACAATCTCGATGAGAACTAAGGACCCAAGTAATCTACTTATTAACCGTCAGTTTACCAGGTTAGTCGACTGAGAATGCGTTCTCCTTTATAACAATGAAGTCAAGAAGAACATTGTCTTCGCCGTTGCATAGGAGTGATGAAACGGGTTAGAAGACAATGGGGGAAGAATTTCAGTGGAGAAGAGGTGGGGGATTTGAATTAGCCAGTTGGAAGCTGGGGATAGTTAGGTGGCCATGGTGGTATGAGGGGACCAGGGTGAAGGGGCCAGGTTGGGCCAGGATACCGTAGTCGAGGGCAGGGGTGACATTTGAATCATTGTTGCATCATCATCCAAACACCAAGCTATGCTTTCTACGAATTGAGCCTCCACAACACTAGCTGTGCTCCCAGGAATATCTACCAATTGAACTATGTGGTAACAAACCTACTACAGCATGGGCCGAATCCCAGCTCGAGATACACACGCAGCCAGGCAACTCCAACCTCCCTGTAAAATCATACATCCTGCAGATGTCAATGAGAGAAGGACGTAAAAAATGTGAGTCACCCTCCGAGCACATTTCTCCACTCCGGTTAGGCTTGGGCATGAGCCCTATGTCAGTGCTCAGTGGTGGAAAACAACTGAAGCCAGCCGTTTGTCAAGCCAACATGGGATGAGAGGGGTGTGTAATTTAGCCTTAACGTGGCTAGGCTAGTGAAGGCTGAACATTAGGAGTCCTAGAGCAGGGGTGTTGAATGTCAATACACTCTGCTACCTGCTCCCTAGGCAATTATCACCTGGATTGGATGTGGCTTCAAACTCTCACTCATTCCCAAGCTCTCCCTTCTCCTCTCTTGTGGCTTGGCCCAAAGCTATCTCTACGAACTAGCATGTGTTTACTTTGCCAAGCCCTCCCATCTAGGTTTTTTGGATAAAGGGGTAGACGGTTAACACTTTACTTGATTTTGGCATTCTGAACCAAATCTCACGTGCGCAGGCAAGCTAGATATATATTGTTTCTTCAACTTCATATTCATTATCTCCAGTACCACAACAACATTAACATATGTGACCCACCGTCTCTTTTCAGTCTTATGTTCTACAATTTGAAATTGTGTTTTTTACATTGGATAAATGGCGTATCATACACTGCAGTTGGAGGAAACATGGGGAAGTAATGCTGCTTTAAAAGTTGATAAACTTATGATCCAAGAAAACGGCATTCAAACATTTAGATTTTCACACTTGCTCTACATTAATCCTTGGGAATCATACTGTATATTTAGAAAAGGAATCATTTCACCAAATTGCCAAAATGGATTCTCTGAACATTATCTCACCAAGTTCCCCCATTAGCCAAACCATCTACAGTATTAAATAACCTATTGTTGCATAAAGATAACCTTTCACATTGAACAGCTACAGTGCTGTTCTTTGTTTACGCACATTTAGCCTCGTTTACACCCTCTAAAGCCTTAGACCCACCCATCTCTTAAACAAATGCAAATGTGGTCATGTGGGTCATGTGGCTCTATGGGGGTGCCACAGGGTTCAATTCTTGGGCCTACTCTTTTCTCTGTGTATATCAATGATGTCGCTCTTGCTGCTGGTGACTCTCAGATCCACCTCTACGCAGACGACACCATTTTGTATACATCTGGCCCTTCATTGGACACTGTGTTAACAAACCTCCAAACGAGCTTCAATGCCATACAACACTCCTTCAGTAGCCTCCAACTGCTAGTAAAACTAAATGCATGCTCTTCAATCGAACGCTGCTGGCACCCGCCCACCCGACTAGAATCAATACTCTCGACGGGTCTGACCTAGAGTATGTGGACAACTACAAATACCTAGGTGTCTGGTTAGACTGTAAACTCTCCTTCCAGACTCACATTAAGCATCTCCAATCCAAACTTAAATCTAGAATCGGCTTCCTATTTTGCAACAAAGCCTCCTTCACTCATGCTGCCAAACATGCCCTCGTAAAACGGACTATCCTACCGATCCTTGACTTCAGCGATGTCATTTACAAAATAGCCTCCAACACTCTTCTCAGCAAATTGGATGTAGTCTATCACAGTGCCATCCGTTTTGTCATCAAAGCCCCATATACTACCGACCACTGTGACCTGTACGCTCTTGTTGGCTGGCCCTCACTACATATTCGTCGCCAAACCCACTGGCTCCAGGCCATCTATAAATCACTGCTAGGCAAATCCCCGCCTTAGCTCATTGGTCACCATAGCAACACCCATCCGTAGTATGCGCTCCAGCAGGTATATCTCACTGGTCATCCCCAAAGCCAACACCTCCTTTGGCCGCCATTCCTTCCAGTTCTCTGCTGCCAATGACTGGAACGAACTGCAAAAATCTCTGAAGCTGGAGACTCTTATCTCCCTCACTAACTTTAAGCATCAGTTGTCAGAGCAGCTTACCAATCACTGCACCTGTACACAGCCCATCTGTAATTAGCCCACCCAACTACCTCATCCCCATATTGTTATTTATTTTGCTCATTTGCACCCCAGTATCTCTATTTGCACATCATCTCTTGCACATATATCATTCCAGTGTTAATACTAATTGTAATTATTTTGCACTATGGCCTATTTATTGCCTTACCTCCATAACTTGATACATTTGCACACACTGTATATATATTTTCTGTTGTATTTTTGACTTTATGTTTTGTTTTACCCCATATGTAACTCTGTGTTGTTGTTGTTTTTATCGCACTGCTTTGCTTTATCTTGGCCAGGTCGCAGTTGTAAATGAGAACTTGTTCTCAACTGGCTTACCTGGCTAAATAAAGGTGAAAAAAATCAAATACAAATAATAAAAAAATGTGCTAAAGCAGTGAGTTAGTGTTTAAAACACAAAGAAAATATTTCAACAATAAAATACTTTATTAACTTCAAGTGCTAAAGGTAGTAGCCTACAATTAGGAAAAACTTAAACACATAAAGGCTTAGGTAAAAACAATATCTAGATCTAGGACTATATCATAAGATCCTTTGAGTAACTTTGGTTCAGGTCATGTTATGATATGAACAAAGAAATCTAGCCTGAGAGCATATTTCTGTCCTGCCCTTTGGAGCAGGACATGTAATGTCCATGGCCTTTTCATTGCAAAAGTCCTGATCTTCTCAATATATGTTTTCCGGGTTGTGTCCAGTCAGGGGGATGCTTTCACATCTCTGGGAGGAAGGACGTCAACATTGCACAGCAGCTTAAACCTGGTTCCATCTGAGTGAACGTTCCTTGGCCACAACAACACCAGGCTCCAGACAATTAAAGCTGTAAAGGAGGAAAGCAGACAAGACATTCAAACCTTGCATACCAGCAATAACATTAATTGACCCCCAAGTCCAAGTAATAAGCTCAAAGTACAAAGACAAAATACCTGAAGTGTTGCTTGTTCACCCTCAATCATTGTACTGGTGGCGGAGAGCAGTATGTGAAAACTGCGTGTTTCTATATTGATTTTAATTAATTATGAGTAGGCATGACCTAATTCCCTACTAATTTCCTACTAATTGGTTTATGATGTAATTGAAAACCCTTATCTTCCTCTATCTTTTTTTACTGCAAAACATAGAAACGCATCATTTTTACATATGTTGATGTTAGGGTGGTGCTGGAGATGATGAATATGAAGTAGAACATTTTAGAAATGTCCCTATAATGCTAACAATCTGTTATGAGAGATGTTTATGAATTATGATGCAGTTATTATGCAATCAATGTAAGTGGTGAAAGCAGCTCGTCTTTGCAGTTCTTTCACATCAGTGCAGATGAAGGAAAGGAGGTGAGGAGAGAACAGGACTTAAGACTATTGAGAATCACACCCAAGTGGACAGAAATCGTGCGCCTGTGGTTCACCTGCCCCTGAATGTGTGTGTGTGCTTGTGAGTGCTAGTTTAGCACACCGTATGTAATTTAACCGACAGTATGTAATTTAGCCGACAGTATGTAGTTTAGCTGACAGCATGTAATTTAACCGACAGTATGTAGTTTAACCGACAGTATATAGTTTAGCCGACAGTATGTAATTTAACCGACAGTATGTAGTTTAGCCTACAGAATGTAATTTAGCTGACAGTATGTAATTTAACTGACAGTATGTAGTTTAGCCGACAGTATGTAGTTTAGCCGACAGTATGTAGTTTAGCCAACAGTATGTAGTTTAGCCGACAGTATGTAATTTAACCGACAGTATGTAGTTTAGCCTACAGAATGTAATTTAGCTGACAGTATGTAATTTAACTGACAGTATGTAGTTTAGCCGACAGTATGTCGTTTAGCCTACAGAATGTAATTTAGCCGACAGTATGTAGTTTAGCCTACAGAATGTAATTTAACCGACAGTATGTAGTTTAGCCTACAGAATGTAATTTAGCCGACAGTATGTAGTTTAGCCGACAGTATGTAGTTTAGCCGACAGTGTCACGATCGTTAGACGGAGTAGACCAAGGCGCAGCGTGATGAACGAACATACTTCTTTTATTTAATGAATGCACGAGCAACAAAACAACAAACGATAATGTGACGTCCTATGTTAAACACGGAACACACCAAAAGGAACAAGATCCCACAAACACTAAGGGAAAACAGACTGTTTAAATATGGCTCCCAATCAGAGACAACCAGCAACAGCTGACACTCGTTGCCTCTGATTGGGAACCACTCTGGCCAACATAGAAATACAAGAACTAGACTGTGAACATAGAACAGAACACATAGAAACTACACACCCTGGCTCAACATATAGAGTCCCCAGAGCCAGGGTGTGACAGTACCCCCCCCACATAAACCAAACAGGGGAGGGCTGGGTGGGCATTCCTCCTCGGAGGCGGTTCCGGCTCGGGGCTTGCCCACCACCTTCCAATAATCCCCCCGTAGCGCCCCTGGTCCGGTCTGGCCCCGCTGGCTGGAGCTGGACTGGACATCGTAGGAGCGGATTGCTTCAGCTCCGGTGTGGAGCAGCTGACCGGTACCTGACCAGGCACCGGTGACCCAGGCACAGGTTGTGCCGGACTGACGACGCACACCCCTGGCTTAGTGCGTGGAGCAGAAACGGGCCGGACCGGGCTGACGATGCGCACCCCTGGCTTGGTGCGTGGAGCAGCAACGGGCCGGACCGGGCTGACGATGCGCACCCCTGTCTTGGTGCGTGGAGCAGGAACGGGCCGGACCGGGCTGACGATGCGCACCCCTGGCTTGGTGCGTGGAGCAGCTACGGGCCGGACCGGGCTGACGATGCGCACCCCTGGCTTGGTGCATGGAGCCGGAACGGGCCATACCGGGCTGACGATGCGCACCCCTGGCTTGGTGCGTGGAGCAGGAACGGGCCGGACCGGGCTGGCGACGCGCACCGTAGGCTTGGTGCGAGTGGCAGGAACAGGCCGGGCCGGGCTGGCGACGCGCACCGTAGGCTTGGTGCGAGTGGCAGGAACAGGCTGGGCCGGGCTGGCGACGCGCACCGTAGGCTTGGTGCGAGTGGCAGGAACAGGCCGGGCCGGGCTGGCGACGCGCACCGTAGGCTTGGTGCGAGTGGCAGGAACAGGCCGGGCCGGGCTGGCGACGCGCACCGTAGGCTTGGTGCGAGTGGCAGGAACAGGCCGGGCCGGGCTGGCGACGCGCACCGTAGGCTTGGTGCAGGGAGCAGGAACAGGCCGGGCTGGGCTGGCGACGCGCACCGTAGGCTTGGTGCGGGGAGCAGGAACAGGCCGGGCTGGGCTGGCGACGCGCACCGTAGGCTTGGTGCGAGTAGCAGGAACAGGCCGAGCCGGGCTGGCGACGCGCACCGTAGGCTTGGTGCGAGTGGCAGGAACAGGCCGGGCTGGGCTGGCGACGCGCACCGTAGGCTTGGTGCGAGTGGCAGGAACAGGCCGGGCCGGGCTGGTGCCGCGCACCATTACCTTGGTGCGGGGAGCAGGAACAGACCGGACCGTACTGGGGACACACACCACTGGCCCTACGCAGGGATCTGGAACGGGCCGGACCGGACTGGTAACACACCCCAGTACCTCTCGCCGTGCCTCTACACCTTCCTTCCCCTCTTTGACCAGTGGCCCCCGTAACCTGGCGGCCTCCTCTGCCAACCTCCCAATTCGCCCTGTGGCAGCCTCCTGCTGCCCAGTCGCCCATGCCGTGTGCCCCCCCTAAAAAAATTTTTGGGTTGCCTCTCGTCCGTCCGACGACGACACTGTTGACGCCTTTGCTCCTCTCTCGCCAGGGCCTTAATCTTAGCCCATGGCCCTTTTCACCCGAGCATGTCCTCCCAGGACCACACTTTGCCCACCTGGGCCATCGCCAACCTCTCCAGCTCCTTTCCCGGCGCTTCCTCCCATGTCCAGGCTGCCTGCTCCTGGACACGCTGCTTGGTCCTGGTATGGTGGGATCTTCTGTCACGATCGTTAGACGGAGTAGACCAAGGCGCAGCGTGATGAACGAACATACTTATTTTATTTAATGAATGCACGAGCAACAAAACAACAAACGATAACGTGACGTCCTATGTTAAACACAACAAACACGGAACACACCAAAAGGAACAAGATCCCACAAACACTAAGGGAAAACAGACTGTTTAAATATGGCTCCCAATCAGAGACAACCAGCAACAGCTGACACTCGTTGCCTCTGATTGGGAACCACTCTGGCCAACATAGAAATACAAGAACTAGACTGTGAACATAGAACAGAACACATAGAAACTACACACCCTGGCTCAACATATAGAGTCCCCAGAGCCAGGGTGTGACAGACAGTATATGGTTTAGCTGACAGTATGTGATTTAACCGACAGTATGTAATTTAACCGACAGTATGTTGTTTAACCGACAGTATGTAGTTTAGCCTACAGTATGTAGGTTAGCCAACAGTATGTAGTTTAGCCGACAGTATGTAGTTTAGCCTACAGAATGTAATTTAGCTGACAGTATGTAATTTAACTGACAGTATGTAGTTTAGCCGACAGTATGTAGTTTAGCCGACAGTATGTAGTTTAGCCAACAGTATGTAGTTTAGCCGACAGTATGTAGTTTAGCCGACAGTATATGGTTTAGCTGACAGTATGTGATTTAACCGACAGTATGTAATTTAACCGACAGTATGTTGTTTAACCGACAGTATGTAGTTTAGCCTACAGTGGGTAGTTTAGCCGACAGCATGTAGTTTAGCCGACAGCATGTAGTTTAGCCGACAGCATGTAGTTTAGCCGACAGCATGTAGTTTAGCTGACAGCATGTCGCTCCACACTTCTCAAGGAATGTGTAAAACATGGGTATTCAACCAGGGGTCTGCAGGGGATCTGCGGGAAAAAAGAAGAAAAATACGTGATCTTATTGTATTATTTCAATGTTTTTATGAATATCGCTAACAACAACAGAATAAATACATTTTTTATTACATACCGACAGGAGAAAATAGGAGAATATCTTATTTCTAATGATGTCAACTTTATTTGTCAACTCTTAATATTGAGAAAATTACAGTCATTGGAGCCAATTACATTCACTGGACGTATATATGACATAGGCTTAGAAAAAGCACCCGCTAATAGGCTACCAGTCAATAGGCTACCAGTCAATAGGCTACCTGGGGGTGTTGTCTCTGGGCCTCTCCTCTGTGTCATACAGCCGTGACAATGCGTCTGCCTTCACGTTCTTCGTACCCGGTATGTATGACAGTGTAAAATCGAACCGGGTGAAGAATAGGGCCCACCTGGCCTGGTGAGGATTCAGCCTCCTCGCTGCCCGGATGTACTCCAGGTTACGGTGGGAGCTGCGACCTTGCCAAAGCCCCGGATAAACCTCCGATAGTAGTTGGCGAAGCCAAGGAAGCACTGCCCCTCCTTAACTGTGGTTGGAGTCGGCCAATTACGCACGGCTGAAATGCGATCTCCATCCATCTCCACACCTGAAGCGGTATCCGAGGAAGGAGACGGACTGCTGGAAAAACATACACTTCTCTGCCTTGGCATGAAGGTCATTTTCCAACAGTCGGGCCAGCACTTTGCGAACCAGCGACACATGCTCGGCGCGCGTTGTGGAATACAACCAGAATGTAGACCGATGTAGACCACTACACAGCGACCAAGCATGTACCGAAACACCTTGTTCACAAAGGACTGGAAGACGGATGGAGCATTCATCAAACCGTAGGGCATCACCAGGTATTCATAATGCCCCGTGGTTGTGCTGAATGCTGTCTTCCACTTCGAGGATTTCGGGGGGAATGCGCACGGTGGAAGTACTGTCTGGACTTTCCACCATGGTTGCACCAACGGAAACACCTAGACACCTACCCTGACACTCTCGCGACCACCCTGTGAGAACCCTCTGCGTGAGAAGGTGGGGTTGTGGAGTGCTAACCAAGGGATACCTTTTATTTTTATTTTTTATTTCACCTTTATTTAACCAGGTAAGCCAGTTGAGAACAAGTTCTCATTTACAACTGCGACCTGGCCAAGATAAAGCATAGTAGTGCGAAAAAAACAACAACACAGAGTTACATATGGGGTAAAAAAAACATAAAGTCAATAAAATACAACAGAAAATATATATACAGTGTACGCAAATGTAGCAAGTTATGGAGGTAAGGCAATAAATAGGCTATAGTGCAAAATAATTACAATTAGTATTAACACTGGAATGCTAGATGTGCAAGAGATTATGTGCAAATAGAGATACTGGGGTGCAAAAGAGCAAAATAAATAACAATATAGGGATGAGGTAGTTGGGTGGGCTAATTTCAGATGGGCTGTGTACAGGTGCAGTGATCGGTAAGGTGCTCTGACAACTGATGCTTAAAGTTAGTGAGGGAGATAAGAGTCTCCAGCTTCAGAGATTTTTGCAATTCGTTCCAGTCATTGGCAGCAGAGAACTGGAAGGAATGGCGGCCAAAGGAGGTGTTGGCTTTGGGAATGACCAGTGAGATATACCTGCTGGAGCGCAGACTACAGGTGGGTGCTGCTATGGTGACCAATGAGCTAAGATAAGGCAGGGATTTGCCTAGTAGTGATTTAAAGATGGCCTGGAGCCAGTGGGTTTGACGATGAACATGTAGTGAGGACCAGCCAACAAGAGCGTACAGGTCACAGTGGTGGGTAGTGTATGGGGCTTTGGAGACAAAACGGATGGCATTGTGATAGACTACATCCAATTTGCTGAGTAGAGTGTTGGAGGCTATTTTGTAAATGACATCGCCGAAGTCAAGGATCGGTAGGATAGTCAGTTTTACGAGGGCATGTTTGGCAGCATGAGTGAAGGAGGCTTTGTTGCGAAATAGGAAGCCGATTCTAGATTTAACTTTGGATTGGAGATTCTTAATGTGAGTCTGGAAGGAGAGTTTACAGTCTAACCAGACACCTAGGTATTTGTAGTTGTCCACATACTCTAGGTCAGACCCGTCGAGAGTGGTGATTCTAGTCGGGTGGGCGGGTGCCAGCAGCGTTCGATTGAAGAGCATGCATTTAGTTTTACTAGTGTTTAAGAGCAGTTGGAGGCTACTGAAGGAGTGTTGTATGGCATTGAAGCTCGTTTGGAGGTTTGTTAACACAGTGTCCAATGAAGGGCCAGATGTATACAAAATGGTGTTGTCTGCGTAGAGGTGGATCTGAGAGTCACCAGCAGCAGGAGCGACATCATTGATATACACGGAGAAAAGAGTCGGCCCAAGAATTGAACCCTGTGGCACCCCCATAGAGACTGCCATAGGTCCAGACAACAGGCCCTCCGATTTGACACACTGAACTCTATCTGAGAAGTAGTTGGTGAACCAGGCGAGGCAGTCATTTGAGAAACCAAGGCTATTTAGTCTGCCAATAAGAATGCAGTGGTTGACAGAGTCGAAAGCCTTGGCCAGGTCGATGAAGACGGCTGCACAGTACTGTCTATTATCGATCGCGGTTATAATATAGTTTAGGACCTTGAGCGTGGCTGAAGTGCACCCATGACCAGCTCGGAGACCGGATTGCATAGCGGAGAAGGTACGGTGGGATTCGAAATGGTCGGTGATCTGTTTGTTAACTTGGCTTTCAAATACTTTCGAAAGGCAGGGCAGGATGGATATAGGTCTGTAACAGTTTGGATCTAGAGTGTCACCCCCTTTGAAGAGGGGGATGACCGCGGCAGCTTTCCAATCTCTGGGAATCTCAGATGTTACGAAAGAGAGGTTGAACAGACTAGTAATAGGGGTTGCGACAATTTCGGCGGCTAGTTTTAGAAAGAAAGGGTCCAGATTGTCTAGCCCAGCTGATTTGTAGGGGTCCAGATTTTGCAGCTCTTTCAGAACATACCTAATACCACAGGGAAAGCAGAGGACTCAATAATAAAAAAAAAGTGATCTGCTCACAATGAGTCTTCTGGGTAATCATGGTGACTGGTGCAGGAACTTCCTGAACAAACCCGGACCCTAATGGTCGACTATCAAGTGCTCTGATGGGGAGTGGAATGGATAGGGGAACCAGTGAAATGCGTAGACGGCGTGAGAATGCCCTGTCCATAAAGTTCCCAGCTGCGCCTGAATCGACTAGCGCCTTACACTGGGGAACTACCATGTGATCGGGAAAGTAGATAGGTAGGGTACAGTGCGCAGCAAAGGGCTCTGAATGAGTGTGTGTGTTCGATACCTGGGGTGATGCGAGAGTGCCCTGCCTGCCGCCTCCAGACCCAAAAGATCGTTGACGACAACGTGTGGTGTACTGTCCCTTCGTGCCACCAGAGTGGCACTGTCGCTGTCGTCCTCCACTCTCTCGGACGGCGGCTCCACCCAGCTCCATCAGCTCGGGAACTGAGTCGGCCAGGGTGGGAACGGGCTGACCCCTTCCAGGACGTCCTCTGGCTGCCAGCAGGTTGTCCAAATGGATGGCCATGTACACCAGTTGTGTGAAGGACAACATGGTGTCCCGGCAGGCCAGCTCCCGTCGGACGTCCTCCCGCAGATGGCAACGGAAATGGTCGATCAGGACCCGCTCGTTCCACCCGGACCCCGCTGCAAGAGTCCGAAACTCCAACGCGAAGTCCTGCGCGGTCCTCGTCCCCTGCCTCAGGTGGATCAGCCGTTCGCCCGCCTCTCGACCCTCGGGCGGGTGATCGAAGACCGACCGAAAGAGGCGAGCGAACTCCCCGTAGTTCTCCAACGCAGCTCCTCCTTTGTTCCAAACCACGTCGTCCCACTCCAGGGCTTTCCCCGAGAGGCAGGAAACAAGGACGGACACCTTCTCCCACTCCGATGGGGCCGGCCTGATGCTGGAGAAGTAGAGCTCCAGTTGGAGGAGGAATCCTTGTCAGAGCGCCGCCTTCCCGTCGAACTCCCATGGTCGGGATATCTGGATCCCTACGGGTGCTGGGGTGTGGGTGGATGGATCCGGTTGGCCAGCTGGTCTCGACAGATCGGGTCCTTTCCTCTCCAGGCGTTGGACGAACTGAAGAACCCGATCCATCGCTTCCCCCAAGCTGGCCAGCATCGTGGAATGCTCCTGGACCCATGCCACGACTCCAGGCATGCGCTCCTCTCCCGCTGACTCCATAGCGGGTGGGTGATTCTGTGATGAGTGTGATTAGAAGGAGAGTTTATTCCGTCGTACACAGTTGCGCTCGATAGCGACCACAAAATACAGGCACAGGGGAACAATCTACCCCGGCAATACAAGGTACGGGTAGCTCCAACAAAATACAGGCACAGGGGAAATATCTACCCCGGCAATACAAGGTACGAGTAGCTCCACCGAGCTACACTCAATTCACATAAAACAATCACCCACAAGGACAAGGGGGCAGAGGGAACACTTATACACAGACTAATGAGGGGATATGAACCAGGTGTGTGTAATTGACAAGACAAGACAAATGGAATGATGATATATGGAGCGGCAGTGGCTAGTAAGCCGGTGACGACGAACGCCGAAACCTGCCCGAACAAGGAGGGGAGGCAGCCTCTGCGGAAGTCGTGACACTACCAGTCAATAGGCTACCAGTCAATAGTCTACCAGTGCGGCAGGTGCTGCTGGCTGCTGGTAAGCTTTCTTGACTTGGACATACATTTTTGCCAACACATGGCTAACCTTTGTTAAACCAGCTAAACAGCTGCTCTTAGCGAAAATGTGTTTGTAGTTACTTTTCTAGCTAATATGTTATGTTAAAGTTTACACTTCCTCTTCCATTTAAAATGTGGGAGGTCAAAATAATGAAAAACGATCTACCAAATTATTCATTTTAAAATGTTGATTACTTGTGACATTATCATTTACCTGATGATAAGACAACACGTGTAAACATTTTTTTTTGCTAATGTATGATAGGGGTCCCTGGGTTGCCGGTTTGCCTGGTAGGGTTGAAGACCCCTGGTCTAAAATATGTCGTTTTTTTTGTGTGTGCTTGTGTGTGTGCTTGTGTGTGTGTGTGTGGTCTGTGTACATATACATGTTACTGCCTGTGTCTTCTCTTCATACATTCATGTGCATGTGTTGCAGAGTCTTGGCCTGGCCCACTTTGTGTGGATCACCCCTCTGCAGTGTATCCTGTGTGTGGGGTTGATCTGGGAGCTGATCGAGGTGAATGGTTTCTGTGCACTGGCTGCCCTCACCCTGCTGGGCATCATACAGGCCTGCCTCTCCCAGAAGATGGGGCCTCACAGGTGGGTACTGGACCGTACAGGAGTTCACACACACACACGCACACACACGTACACGTACACACACACTGTGCTCTCTAGATGGGTCTGTACAAGACAGGTAGCCCTGATCTCCACCAGTGATCTCATCTTACCCACAGAGAACAGAACGGCATGGCCTGTGCCCCTGAGAAATGTCAACAAAGTGGGAAACCGTGCCTATTCAGACATGCACAACTTTCACTGTTCCATACAAAACTCTTTGATCCAGAAATAAATCTTGTTAATTAACATCCAAACCCGTTAGGTCTTCATGTTTATGTTCTCAGCCATCTCTCTGAAGTTGAAAAGTCTCATTAATTGTATCAATATGGTGTGTGTGTGTCTTATTCTCTGTGTGTGTGTGTGTGTGTGTGTGTGTGTGTGTGTGTGTGTGTGTGTGTGTGTGTACATGTGTCTTATTCTGTGTGTGTGTGTGTGTGTGTGAGTGTGTGTGCGTGCATTTGTCTTATTCTGTGTGTGTGTGTGTGTGTGTGTGTGTGTGTGTGTGTGTGTGTGTGTGTGTGTGCGTACGTGTGTCTTGTTCTGTGTGTGTGTGTGTGTGTGTGTGTGCGTGCGTGCGTACGTGTGTCTTATTCTGTGTGTGTTTTTGTGTGTGTGTGTGCGTACGTACGGGTGTCTTATTATGTGTGTGTGTGTGTGTGGATCCTATTATCAGGCAGAAAAGAGCAGGGATGATCAGCAGGCGTCTGGCTCTGACCTCAGAGATTGTAGAGAACATCCACTCAGTGAAGGCCTATGGCTGGGAGGAGGTGATGGAGGACATAATCAAGAACATCAGACAGTAAGACACCCCAAACACTCCATAACCTAACTATAACCTAATACTGTACATCAACAGAGACAAGTGATCTAACAAGCAATGTTCAGGGCAACAATCCCAGAGCTATAGGGAAAGTGGTCATGCTTTGACTCTATTGTATAACTCTAATAATCTAACGTGAAAAGTCATGTTAGCAACACGAACCCATCGACCCGAGATCTTCTGGGAACTAAAAACAGTTAGTTGGGATAGATGATCTGTGACTCTCATTAACGAGATTCCCATCAAGATAATTTCACTTCACTTCCATTAAATATGACTCAAAGCTCAAAGGAAGGATTAATTGTGGTCTATGATCATGACACATGACTTTCACAAACAAAGCCAATCAGAGCAACAATCCTGCATTGTGTAGTCCAGCCAATGAACGGAGAGATCTATCCTTGACGTGTGATGTTTTTTGTTATACAATCCTTGAGTAAATTGCCAATGATCAATGTTTAATCCCTGTCTGATTTTGGAGAATTTTGGGCTAAATCCATAATTTGATTTCCCTTTGGCTGTTTGTCCACCTATTTATGCCGTCAAGTACATGACAGGACGTCTTGTAACCTTGTCTAGGCAGATTGTGACATAAAATATGGTCGTCGTCCCCCCCACCTCTCCTCTCTCCCCCCTCCCAGGGATGAGATGACGTTGACGAGGAAGATTGGTTCTCTGCGTTACTTCTACAGTGCCTCCTACTTCTTCTCTGCCATCCTGGTCATTGTGTCAGCCATCGTGCCCCATGCCCTCAGCAAGGTACTTTTCCCCACTGGTCTATATATATATTTATATCAAATCTGATTGACTTGTGATGTTTTTGATGTTGTGAGTATTTGTTTTGTATTTGTATTGTTGACAAAGTATGACAAATTAATTTCCACTTGTGGATTAATAAAGGACCTGTTCTTATCTGTTTTACTACGAAACATAGAAACACACAATTTTCACATACATATGTAGCCACTGGTATTGTGCTGGATATAATGAATATGAGGTAAAATATCTGTGAAATACCCCCATTGGGGATTAATAAAGTACAATCTGAATGGGGTCTATCCAGGGCATCATCCTGAGAAGTATCTTTACCACCGCCTCCTACTGCATGGTGCTCCGTATGACCCTCACCAGACAGCTGCCTGGCTCTATACAGATGTGGTACGACACCCTGGCGCTGGTCACAAAGATAGAGGTGAGGCGGTTATGCGTACTTGGGCATGGGAGGAAAAGACGGATGGGGGGGACGGGAGAGGGGAGAGGGATGGGGGGAGGACAGGGGGAGAAAAGAGGGGTGGGGGAGAGGTCAGGGAGCAGAAAAATGGATGGGGGGAGGGGATGGGGGAGGAGAGGGGTGGAGGGAGGACAGGGGGAGGAGAGAGGAGTGGGGGGTTGGGGGAGGGGGGAGGGATGGGGGAGGGGAGAGGGGTGGGGAGGGGAGAGGGGTGTGGGAGGAAAGGGGGAGGGGAGAGGGGTGGGGGAGAACAGGGGGAGGAGAGAGGACAGCGTCAGGGGAGAGGGGTGAGGGGAGGACAGGGGGAGTGAGAGGGGTAGGGGGAGGGAAGGGGGAGGGGAGGGGGAGTGAGAGGAGTACGGGGAGGAAAGGGGGAGGGGAGAGGGGTGGGGGGAGGACAGGGGGAGGGGAGAGGGGTGGGGGGAGGACAGGGGGAGGGGAGAGGGGTGGGGGGAGGAAGGGGGGAGGGGTGGGGAGAGCAGAGGGATGGGGGGAGGACAGGGGGAGTGAAGAGGGGTGGATGGGGTTTCGAATGTTCCATCCAGATGCGGTACAGTATGCTGGAACTTTGGGTCATCGTTGAAGTAGGCATTTAACTTGGGTAGAGTCTGGTAGAGGGCTGTAATAGTTGGGAGTGGGCCGTGGAAAATGAAAAGAAGATGTTGGATGGAGTTGGGTTGGAGAAGCACAGTCATTGATACTGTATATAATGTAGAATGTACAGACTTGAGGAGAGGAAGTGGAGGGGAAAGGAGTGCTTGTTAACAGAAGTTGATGATAACTCTGGTTTTGTCATTGTCAGTGTTCCCGAAGATTATGTCAGTGTCCCCAAAGGTTATGTCAGTGTCCCTGAAGTTTATGTCAGTGTCCCTGAAGGTTATGTCAGTGTCCCTGAAGGTTATGTCAGTGTCCCTGAAGGTTATGTCAGTGTCCCTGAAGGTTATGTCAGTGTCACCGAAGGTTATGTCAGTGTCCCCGAAGGTTATGTCAGTGTCCCTGATGGTTATGTCAGTGTCCCTGATGGTTATGTCAGTGTCCCTGATGGTTATGTCAGTGTCCCCGAAGGTTATGTCAGTGTCCTCGAAGGTTATGTCAGTGTCCTTGAAGGTTATGTCAGTCTCCCCGAAGGTTATGTCAGTTCTGGTGTGTTTTTGTCAGTATCTTAAGAAGACTCATAGGAATTGGCAAACAAACACACACACACACACACACACACACACACACACAAACACATACATGCACATGTACACAAATGCATGTTCAGACATGCTGATTAGTGTTTCCCCTATATTCATTTAGCAGCGGCGTTTAAAAAAATAAAAATAATATCATTTTTGGGATGTTAGAGTGTTTTCAGTGTAAACTTAAACGACTAAAACCAGATATAAAGTATTTAGAGATAATGGAGCTATATATTTTTGAATAAGATTTTTGAAAAACAATCACCAAAATAAAAACTAGACAGTCAAGGAGAATCTAAAATTCCAAAAATGTCATGGCATGGGGCCCTCATTGATTTTGGTATTATGTTTGAGTCACTCATGTAGCATAAAACACAGCATAAGCCAAGGCAAAATGTGTAGAATTGCAGGAAATTAGCTTTAAAACAGCAACATTTTGTCTCTGTTGCCAGGAGGAGGTCCTTTAAAAATGTTGGTCGGAGACAGCGCAATTGGCCACGCCCACTACCACACTAACTTTGCCACCACAAAAATCCTAGGGGAAACACTGCAGACGCGCACACACGCACGCACACACACACAGGCAACCCCACACGCACGCGCAGGCATTCAATCACACGCACAAAGAGGAAGTAGAAGCTACCTGTTTGATTTAATGGACTCATCTTTCCAGTCCAACATCTGGAATCCAAAACACCAACTGCACCCCAAGACACATACATGCCCTTCATACCGCCTTGCCATAAGGCCCATCAAGAAATAGAGAGAGAGAGACAGACACACGTCATCCATGGCCAAAAAGCCATATTAGGGTCACAGTACAGTTGTTGTTGTGTCAGTCTTATCAGGGATTCCTCTCTATCTCCTGAACATGTTGTCTATTCTGTCTACGAGCCACTACTGCACAGGACACTACAGTAGGACAACACATGTTGTCTATTCTGTCTATGAGCCACTACGGTTTGTTCTCCACTGTGAATGTGTGTGTGTGTGAGTGTGCTTGCGTGATTGTTTGTGTGTGTGAGAGTGCGTCTGCGTGTGTTTGCATGTGTGTGCGTGTGTCTGTGTCTGTGTCTGTGTGTGTGTGTGTGTATTGAGTTGACTTGTTGTTGCCAAGATAATATTCTTGTCTGTTTCAATTTGTAACATATTAGTGGTTTTAACTCTTGTTTTGTCTGTCCTGTAGGAATACCTCTGTAAAGAGGAGTACAAAGTATTGGAGTACAACCTGACCACCACTGAGGTAGAGCTGGTCAACGTGACCGCCTCCTGGGATGAGGTACGTGTGTGTGTGTGTGTGTGTGTGTGTGTATGTGTGTGTGTGTGTGTGTGTGTGTGTGTGTGTGTGTGTGTGTGTGTGTGTGTGTGTGTGTGTGTGTGTGTGCATTCTATTCTATTCTTCCTGATGATAATCCTAGTATTGTGTAGGTAAAAGGCAATTCATCATCATGACCACAGAACAACGTTATCAGTTTGAAGTGTCGCAGGCAGTACATTTAACTTTATGGACACATTTTATGGCCATCCCAAGTAGGTAGAAAATAATTTGTGTTCAGATGCTTTGTGCACTAATTTAGATAACTAACACCAATGCAATGCTACACGGTGGTAAACTATACCAAACCCATCTCTATGCTGGGAAAATCTGGTTAGGAAACCATTCATTTATCACACCCAGGATTCTATCCCAGTGTCTCCTCTTCCCGTGAAAGTTATTTTGGGAATAGGCCAGAGGTGTCAGACTGGTCTTTATTGTGGACTGCGTGTACGTCAGCTCATTTGAATATGAATGTGACGCAGTGTAAGCTATAGAAATGACGGAAGCCCTTAGAAGAGCACTGACCCATAAAACGTCACCCAGGTCAATGATTAAACAAACCAACCA
Source organism: Coregonus lavaretus (assembly GCF_964263955.1). Lineage (NCBI taxonomy): Eukaryota > Metazoa > Chordata > Actinopteri > Salmoniformes > Salmonidae > Coregonus > Coregonus lavaretus. Next base: position 11,280,455 of record NC_139996.1, read on the forward strand.
GGGGGCTTCACTATTTCTCTCCTACTGAAGTCTCACTCTCACCAGTGATTTGATTTCTATGGAAATGTTGATGGATTAGACATTTGAGGTCTTTTTTCTTTGGGGCCCAAGAGTCTCCTATTTCTCAGTGATTCCCAGAATCTTGAAAATAAATGACAAAAAAATACTTTACTCATCTTTCTAATTGTCGGACACATTTCAGCATAAAGCCGTCATCAGAGCATTTTATCACTAGTCTGTTTTCCCCTTTATGCCCAAATAGTATTCCTAATACAAACAGAGCTGTACACACATGAGCTCACTCTTTCAGACAAGCTGGTCTGGTCATATTGTATGAGAGAAATGTACATTTGATGTAATGTAAAGCTATTTCTCACCTCTCTCTCTCTCTCTCTCTCTCTCTCTCTCTCTCTCTCTCTCTCTCTCTCTCTCTCTCTCTCTCATCCTCTTTCTCCCTTCCCCCCCTCTCTCTTTCTCCCCCTATTCTCTCTCCCTCTTTCCCCCCCTCTCTTTCTCTCTATTTCTCCCCCAACTCTCTTCCCCCTCTCCAGGGTATCGGAGAGTTGTTTGAGAAGATAAAGCAGGAGAACAAGTCTAACGGCCATCCTAACGGTGACGTAGGGCTGTTCTTCACCAACCTATATGTTACACCCGTCCTCAAGAACATCAGCCTGTACCTGGAGAAGGGACAGATGCTGGCGGTGGCTGGATCCACCGGCTCAGGAAAGGTAGCACTACCACTCACTGTCTGTCTGGGAACACTGGAGTGGACGGAGGAGGTCTGGGCCTTTGTAGTTTACTTTATTGGGTTCATTTGATTTGACAGGAACAATGTACGTTAATCAACATTTCTTTAAATGTACCAACTGCAGTCCCTGTAATTCTCATATCTCACTATGTCATAGGGTCTTCCATTCCAACGATTAGCCTAATATTGACGTTTTCTACTGGAAACACAAAGAAGCGAGTGTTTCCGGTGGAAAATGTTAATAGTAGGCTAGTGGAAGACCCTGGATAAAAACTGGTTATAAATGCGTTTTTTGATAGCGACAGACACATTTTACCTGCCAACTGGTAAGTAGTGTTCCTAGAAATTGTAGCTTTTGTTGACGGGCAAAAAAAGATTGGGTGAAAACGGACACTTTGGGTTAGGGTTATTTTCCATTGCCAGGCACCAGAGAGATGCGCAACTAAGGGAGTCCAAAAATGTCAGCCCAATGTCCCAACAGACTCCCGAAGTTGCGTCCGGAGACTTACACACACACTAATGTGTGTCTTCCATAGAGATAACATTTTATTTTATGTGTCTTTTGTCTTTAATTCTGTGTCTCCCCCCAGAGTTCCCTGCTGATGATGATCCTGGGAGAGCTGGTCCCGTCTGAGGGGAAGATCAGACACAGCGGACGGATCTCCTTCTCCCCCCAGACCTCCTGGATCATGCCCGGAACCATCCGTGACAACATCCTGTTTGGTCTGACCTACGACGAGTTCCGCTACACCTCTGTCATCAAGGCCTGTCAGCTGGAGGAGGTACGGTGGACTGAAATATGTACACTTGTTGTTTGTGTGTTGGTTGTTAGCTTGGTTAGAATTCCTTTGGTCTCAGGTCTGGTCTTTGATGTAGTAGCGTCAGATGTTTCTTTACTTTTTCTGCTTTCCTTTGTCTTTGCTTTCTTTTCGACCGTTCTCGCAAATTTTTATTTTACCTGAATAGTTTTCTTCTACTCTCTCAACCTCCCCCTGTTCTGTTGCTACTCTCTCAACCTCCCCCTGTTCTGTTGCTACTCTCTCAACCTCCCCCTGTTCTGTTGCTACTCTCTCAACCTCCCCCTGTTCTGTTGCTACTCTCTTAACCTCCCCCTGTTCTGTTGCTACTCTCTCAACCTCCCCCTGTTCTGTTGCTACTCTCTCAACCTCCCCCTGTTCTGTTGCTACTCTCTCAACCTCCCCCTGTTCTGTTGCTACTCTCTTAACCTCCCCCTGTTCTGTTGCTACTCTCTCAACCTCCCCCTGTTCTGTTGCTACTCTCTCAACCTCCCCCTGTTCTGTTGCTACTCTCTCAACCTCCCCCTGTTCTGTTGCTAATCATTCCTAACCCAATTCTCTCTCCTTCTCCCTTGACTCATATGTTCTACTTGGCTGTCTACCCAGGAGCCTTTGTGAGGCGTTGATGTGTCATATTTCTCCAGTTTATACACACACACACACACACAAACTAACACACACGCAAACACAATCCTGTCCCGTCCCTGTGTGGAGCCCCAGTGTAAAGTGGTGGGCAGTGTGTTCAAAGTGCTCCCTCAGCAGGGGGGCCTTGTCCCTGGATTACTGTCCCAGACACTCCCGTTGCCATGGACACACCACATTATGTCATTGGGACGGAATATCAGCTTGCTCAGAGTCACAGGCATTGATGTAGACTAGACTAGAGCATTCATTGTCAATCTGTGTATCTGTGTATATTTAGGATCAGGAGTTTTTGACTACGTGACCTGACCAGAAAACTCTGGGCACCAGAGCTACTATACAGTAGCAATCATTGGTTTTACATTTAGACTTCTGAGAAGGCATGAAAATGATTAAAGTGGCAAATTGGCACCACTCATGCCCTGGGGTATTGATGATTTGCCACAGATAATGTGGATGGTGTGTTACACAAATCAAATCAAATCAAATGTTATTTGTCACATGCGCCGAATACAACCGGTGTAGACCTTACAGTGAAATGCTTACTTACAAGCCCTTAACCAACAATGCAGTTTTAAGAAAGAATACCAACAAAAATCACAAAAAAATACAATATAAAATAATACGAAATAAAAGTAACAAATAATTAAAGAGCAGCCGTAAAAATAACAATAGCGAGGCTATATACAGGGGGCACCGGTACAGAGTCAATGTGCGGGGCACTGGTTAGTCGAGGTAATTGGGGTAATATGTACATGTAGGTAGAGTTATTAAAGTGACTATGCACAGATAATAAACAGAGGGTAGCAGCAGCGTAAAAGAGGGGTGGGGGGCAATGCAAATAGTCTGGGTAGCCATTTGATTAGATGTTCTGGAGTCTTATGGCTTGGGGTTAGAAGCTGTTTAGAAGCCTCTTGGACCTAGACTTGGCGCTCCGGTACCGCTTGCCGTGCGGTAGCAGAGAGAACAGTCTATGACTTGGGTGGCTGGAGTCTTTGACAATTTCTAGGGCCTTCCTCTGGCACCGCCTGGTATAGAGGTCCTGGATGGCAGGAAGCTTGGCCCCAGTGATGTACTGGGCCGTACGCACTACCCTCTGTAGGGCCTTGCGGTCGGAGGCCGAGCAGTTGCCATACCAGGCAGTGATGCAACCAGTCAGGAAACTCTCGATGGTGCAGTTGTAGATCTTTTGAGGATCTGAGGACCCATGCCAAATCTTTTCAGTCTCCTTAGGGGGAAAAGGCTTTGTCGTGCCCTGTTCACGACTGTCTTGGTGTGCTTGGACCATGTTAGTTTGTTGGTGATGTGGACACCAAAGAACTTGAAGCTCTCAACCTGCTCTACTACAGCCCTGTCGATGAGAATGGGGGGCGTGCTCGGTCCTCTTCATTTTCCTGTAGTCCACAATCATCTCCTTTGTCTTGATCACGTTGAGGGAGAGGTTGTTGTCCTGGCACCACACTGCCAGGTCTCTGACCTCCTCCCTATAGGCTGTCTTGTCGGTGATCAGGCCTACCGCTGTTGTGTCATCGGCAAACTTAATGATGGTGTTGGAGTCGTGCCTGGCCATGCAGTCATGAGTATAGGAGGGGACTGAGCACGCACCCCTGAGGGGCCCCCGTGTTGAGGATCAGCGTGGCGGATGTGTTATTACCTACCTTTACCACCTGGGGGCAGCCCGTCATGAAGTCCAGGATCCAGTTGCAGAGGGAGGTGTTTAGTCCCAGGGTCCTTAGCTTAGTGATGAGCTTTGAGTGCACTATGGTGTTGAACGCTGAGCTGTAGTCAATGAATAGCATTCTCACATAGGTGTTATTTTTGTCCAGGTGTGAAAGGGCAGTGTGGAGCGCAATAGAGATTGCATTGCATCATCTGTGGATCTGTTGGGGCGATATGCAAATTGGAGTAGGTCTAGGGTTTCTGGGATAATGGTGTTGATATGAGCCATGACCAGCCTTTCAAAGCACTCACATTTACATTTTAGTCATTTAGCAGACGCTCTTATCCAGAGCGACTTACAGTTAGTGAATACATATATATATTTTTTTATACTGGCCCCCCGTGGGAATCGAACCCACAACCCTGGCGTTGCAAACGCCATGCTCTATCAACTGAGCTACATCCCTGCCGGCCATTCCCTCCCCTACCCTGGAAGACGCTGGGCCAATTGTGCGCCGCCCATGAGTCTCCCGGTCACGGCCGGCTGCGACAGAGCCTGGATTCGAACCAGGATCTTTAGTGGCACAGTTAGCACTGCGATGCAGTGCCTTAGACCACTGCGCCACTCAGGAGTACACTTCATGGCTACAGACGTGAGTGCTACGGGTCGGTAGTCATTTAGGCAGGTTATTTTAGTGTTCTTGGGCACAGGGAATATGGCGGTCTGCTTGAAACATGTTGGTATTACAGACTCAGACAGGGAGAGGTTGAAAATGTCAATGAAGACACTTGCCAGTTGGTCAGCGCGTGCTCGGACGTCCTGGTAATCCGTCTGGCCCTGCAGACCTGTTTAAAGGTCTTACTCACATCGGCTACGGAGAGCGTGATCACACAGTCATCTGGAACAGCTGATGCTCTCATGCATGTTTCAGTGTTACTGGCCTCGAAGCGAGCATAGAAGTAATTTAGCTTGTCTGGTAGGCTCGTGTCACTGGGCAGCTCGCGGCTGTGCTTCCCTTTGTAGTCTGTAATAGTTTGCAAGCCCTGCCACATCCGACGAGCGTCAGAGCCGGTGTAGTACGATTCAATCTTAGTCCTGTATTGACGCTTTGCCTGTTTATTGGTTCGTCAGAGTGCATAGTGGAATTCCGGGTTAGAGTCCCGCTCCTTGAAAGCGGCAGCTCTATCCTTTAGCTCAGTGCGGATGTTGCCTGTAATCCATGGCTTCTGGTTGGGGTATGTACGTACAGTCACTGTGGGGACGATGTCATCGATGCACTTATTGATGAAACCAGTGACTGATGTGGTATACTCCTCATTGCCATCGAAAGAATCCCGGAACATATTCCAGTCTGTGCTAGCAAAACAGTCCTGTAGCTTAGCATCTGCTTCATCTGACCACTTTTTTATTGACCGAGTCACTGGTGCTTCCTGCTTCAGTTTTTGCTTGTAAGCAGGAATCAGGAGGATAGAATTATGGTCAGATTTTCCAAATGGAGGGCGAGGGAGAGCTTTGTATGCGTCTCTGTGTGTGGAGTAAAGGTGGTCTAGAGTTTTCTTCCCTCTGGTTGCACATTTAACATGCTGCTAGAAATGAGGTAAAACGGATTTAAGTTTCCCTGCATTAAAGTCCTCGGCCACTAGGAGCGCTGCCTCTGGATGAGTGTTTTCCTGTTTGCTTATGGCCATATACAGTTCATTGAGTGTGGTCTTAGTGCCAGCATCGGTTTGTGGTGGTAAATAGACAGCTATGAAGAATATAGATGAAAACTCTCTTAGTAGATAGTGTGGTCTACAGCTTATCATGAGATACTCTACCTCAGGCAAGCAAAACCTAGAGACTTCCTTAGATATCGTGCACCAGCTGTTGTTTACAGATATACGTAGACCGCCACCCCTTGTCTTACCAGAGGCTGCTGTTCTATCATGACGATACAGTATATAACCCGCCAGCTGTATGTTATTCATGTCATCGTTCAGCTACGACTCGGTGAAACATACGATATTACAGTTTTTAATGTCCCGTTGGTAGGATATTTGTGCCTGTAGTTCGTCCACTTTATTATCAAGCGATTGTAAATTGGCCAATAGTATCGATGGCAAAGGCAGATTAGCCACTCGTCGCCGGCTCCTTACCAAGCACCCCGATCTCCTTCCGCGATATCTCCTTTTCTTTCTACTGCGAATGACAGGGATGAGGGCCCTGTCGGGTGTCTGGAGCAAATCCCTCTCATCCGACTCATAAAATAAAAATTCTTCATCCAGTTCAAGGTGAGTAATCGCTGTTCTGATGTCCAGAAGCTCTTTTCGTTCATAAGAGACGGTAGCAGCAACATTATGTACAAAATAAGTTACAAACAATGCGAAAAAACACACAAAATAGCACGGTTGGTTAAGAGTCCATAAAACGGCAGCCATCACTCAATGGCTGTTTGACCAACAACAGGGTGTGTTTAAAGCAAACACTACTGTGTGAACCTATTTTAACGCTTTGACAGCTCACGATAGTGACCGTTCCCTCTTTTGTAACTGTAATGTTTACCTTTTTCCAAACTGTCAATTGAGTGACTTTAGAAGAGTCATGAATATAACATCTCTCAAAGTGAGTGAAATTACAAAAGCAATCTGGTATATGTGGTCTGAGACAGAGAGAAAAGAGAGACACCTGTTTCTGTGTGCCCAGACGAATCAGACTGTGTTTAGTGGGCTTGTGATTGTGCTGCAGTCTATTGTTGCCTGTCCTAGGACCAGACAACTACCATGGGTGGGCTGTATCTTGTAAACCCCAAGCATTTTACACATTAGCCCTTAGTTAGCTTGTATGTTTCAGCTCTAGCCTGACAGTGGATACGTTCCAAATGGCACCATATTCCCTATAAAGTGCACTACTTTTGACCAGGTCTCTGGTCAAAAATAGTGCACTATATAGGGAACAGGTTGCCATTTGGGATGCATCCAGTGGCTTTGTTCAGTATGAGACACACAAGGTGCTTTTTTCCACTTGCTGTGTTTTACGACCTGTTAAACAACCTGTTAATTTAATTCCCAATGCCTTCCTTTCGGACAGCAGAAGTAGGGTTTCAAAAGGTAGGCGGTTTTATGACTGTGTTCCATCACTGTATGACTCAATTCATTATTTTACATGTTGGTGTACATGTGTTTCAGATGTTTGAGTTTGAAATAATCTACGTAATAATGAACAATTCATCAGCTGTGGTCGTTTGTGATGTTTTTCATACTCATATTTCAGTGTTTCTTGTTTGGTATTGTTTGGTATGTGGCGCAATTAGACTTTTGAAATCCAACCATTGTGTCTTTCAGCGAGGGTACTTATACTGTAAATATATATATTATTTTGAAATAGCTTTAATGTGGAAAAGGAATTGGATTTGCAAAACTCAACAGGTTGTACATTTTCACCAGGCCTCAGGTTAATTTAATTTCACATTTAAACAATTGACAGAAACTAGGGGACGTTGAACTGAGTCTTTGCCCAGTTTGTTGTCAACATTCTTTCAGGAGTAATAGACGTAAACAAACTGCTTGTTTATATTTCTTTAGCTGCCATCTCAGTCTGTTATGTCTGCTAAGGTATTGAACTTTTGATTTTGTTTTCCTTGACACATTTAGTAGGGCTATGATGTCCCTACTCCCCTACATTTCATATTTCAGTTTTTGATTTGTGTGTGTGCGTCTCAAACATGTATCTAAACCCCTGCCGCTCTCCCCTCAGGATCTGGCCCTGCTGCCGGAGAAAGACAAGACGCCCCTTATGGAGGGAGGGGTGACCCTTAGTGGAGGTCAGAGGGCGAGGATAGGTCTGGCCAGGTACGTACCTGTACACACACACCTGTCTTTCAGCACGTATCACTCACCCCAGCACCTGTCACCATGGTAACGTTAATTCATTAAGTCTCCTCCGTTCAATATAAAAGACCCAAGATATGTTTAGTCACTCACTCTATGATCTACTCGGCAAAACACTGTGGTGGATTTCTTAAAGTCATGACTGGTGTTGTGACTCGTTAAATGTATATTCCTTCCTATACTTACTTGTCAATGGAATGTAACATGATACTCTTGAAGGAAGAATCCATTTTGTGTTGTTTTGCCCTGGAGACTCCTGGTATGGGACGGTGTATGGATAGTGATTCCTGGTCATAATTCCCTATGAAAAATATGATTACTACAGTATCAATATCTTTTTTCATCTGACTGTTAGTTCAGCTTAGAGGTCTTCTCGGGTACAAAAAGTTGGACCCGGACCCGATAAGGGAACCCGGACCCGAACGGACCCAGAACAATCAGACTCGACCCGAAGGCACCCAACGACAACCAGACCTAGACCCGACCCGTTCCCTAACGGGTCCGGGTCTAGACCCGAGTGACAAAAAAATTATGTATATCAGTCAAGTTGATCTTCTTGTTAACGAATAGGTCTGTATATGTTGGCTAGGCCTTCTATAAGTCAATAAATTAACCTTATTAGCGTAAAAGAAATATGCTATAGGCATATCTGCATTGCTTGCTGTTTAGGTTTAAGGCTGTGTGTCTGTATATGCACTTTGTGACATCTGCTGATAAATAATATATGCAGAGCCCTGGTCGGGTCCACTCGGGTCTATCAGCTGTAAATGTAGACCCAAGACCTGATTACAATCAAACAGGACCTGACACGGACCCGAACAAAAAGTTCGAATTTTGGACCCAGACCCGCTCAAGTCTCGGGTATTTGGGTTCGGGTGGACCCTTGAAGACCTCTAGTCCAGCTCCTATAACTGTAGTGTTTTATAATCTAATATTGCCGGTGCTTCTGCAACCTTTTTCTTACTCCCATTGAACCTCTATGTCTAGTCCAACGTTCCGACATATGCATTATTTATTGGTTTTATTGTCCCGGGTCTCCATTTGCTCCCACTTAACTGAGAGAGCATCACTGTCATTTTGGCTAGATTGTCATTGTAAATGTATCACTTAAACTGAGTTGAATCCCACAGGGACTTGACTTCCTAATTTACAAGCCTGTTTGATTTATTACCTACAGTGGGGAAAAAAAGTATTTAGTCAGCCACCAATTGTGCAAGTTCTCCCACTTAAAAAGATGAGAGAGGCCTGTAATTTTCATCATAGGTACACGTCAACTATGACAGACAAATTGAGGGAAAAAAATCCAGAAAATCACATTGTAGGATTTTTAATGAATTTATTTGCAAATTATGGTGGAAAATAAGTATTTGGTCACCTACAAACAAGCAAGATTTCTGGCTCTCACAGACCTGTAACTTCTTCTTTAAGAGGCTCCTCTGTCCTCCAATCGTTACCTGTATTAATGGTACCTGTTTGAACTTGTTATCAGTATAAAAGACACCTGTCCACAACCTCAAACAGTCACACTCCAAACTCCACTATGGCCAAGACCAAAGAGCTGTCAAAGGACACCAGAAACAAAATTGTAGACCTGCACCAGGCTGGGAAGACTGAATATGCAATAGGTAAGCAGCTTGGTTTGAAGAAATCAACTGTGGGAGCAATTATTAGGAAATGGAAGACATACAAGACCACTGATAATCTCCCTCGATCTGGGGCTCCACGCAAGATCTCACCCCGTGGGGTCAAAATGATCACAAGAACGGTGAGCAAAAATCCCAAAACCACACCGGGGGACCTAGTGAATGACCTGCAGAGAGCTGGGACCAAAGTAACAAAGCCTACCATCAGTAACACACTACGCCGCCAGGGACTCAAATCCTGCAGTGCCAGACGTGTCCCCCTGCTTAAGCCAGTACATGTCCAGGCCCGTCTGAAGTTTGCTAGAGTGCATTTAGATGATCCAGAATAGAATTGGGAGAATGTCATATGGTCAGATGAAACCAAAATAGAACTTTTTGGTAAAAACTCAACTCGTCGTGTTTGGAGGACAAAGAATGCTGAGAACACCATACCTACTGTGAAGCATGGGGGTGGAAACATCATGCTTTGGGGCAGTTTTTCTGAAAAGGGACCAGGACGACTGATCCGTGTAAAGGAAAGAATGAATGGGGCCATGTATCGTGAGATTTTGAGTGAAAACCTTCTTCCATCAGCAAGGGCATTGAAGATGAAACGTGGCTGGGTCTTTCAGCATGACAATGATCCCAAACACACCGCCCGGGCAACGAAGGAGTGGCTTCGTAAGAAGCATTTCAAGGTCCTGGAGTGGCCTAGCCAGTCTCCAGATCTCAACCCCATAGAAAATCTTTGGAGGGAGTTGAAAGTCCGTGTTTCCCATCAACAGCCCCAAAACATCACTGCTCTAGAGGAGATCTGCATGGAGGAATGGGCCGAAATACCAGCAACAGTGTGTGAAAACCTTGTGAATACGTAGAGAAAACATTTGACCTGTGTCATTGCCAACAAAGGGTATATAACAAAGTATTGAGAAACTTTTGTTATTGACCAAATACTTATTTTCCACAATAATTTGCTAATACATTCATTAAAAATCCTACAATGTGATTTTCTGGAATTTTTTTCCTCACTTTGTCTGTCATAGTTGACGTGTACCTATGATGAAAATTACAGGCCTCTCTCATCTTTTTAAGTGGGAGAACTTGCACAATTGGTGGCTGACTAAATACTTTTTTCCCCACTGTACTTCCATTTATGTTTGTGTGTGTATCTCTGTGTGTGTGTGTATCTGTGTGTGTATCTCTGTGTGTGTGTGTGTATCTGTGTGTGTATCTGTGTGTGTGTGTGTGTGTGTGTGTGTGTGTGTGTGTGTGTGTGTGTGTGTGTGTGCGTGTGCATGTGTGTGTGTATCTGTGTGTATGTGTATGTGTGTGTGTATCTCTGTGTGTGTGTGTGTGTGTGTGTGCGTGTGTGTGCTTTTACAGAGCTGTGTACAAAGACGCTGACCTCTACCTGTTGGATTCGCCTTTCACCCACCTGGACATTGTGACGGAGAAAGCGATCTTTGAGAGGTCTGTCTGTGGCTCAACACTGAGGATTTCATATGGGCTGGGGTCTGTGAGATGGGTGTGGGGGATGGAATGGTTGGAATGGGCTGGGTGAATGGTTAAGGAGAAGAGAGAAGGTTAAGGTTAAGGTTGCATCTTTCTTGTTGTCTTTGACCTATTGAGAAATTGGGTTAGGTGGTGAAGTGTGAGGGGCGATCAAAGGGCTTTTTGTGGAAATATCACTTTCTGTCTGACATGAATGATCTTTGATCTAATTTCGGACATTTGTGTTATCAGCATCTTCCCTCCCAGAAATGAGGGCAAGCACAGGATTGAACAGCAATGTGAAACTTATCATCTCTTTTTACTTGTTTTCCAAAGGTCACTTCATGCCTGTCTGTTAAAGTAAAAGTTGATAAACTAAACAAAGGATACATGTGTTTTCTCTTGCCAGGTGTCTGTGTAAACTGATGTCCTCCAAGACTCGTATTGTGGTCACCAGTAAGCTGGACCACCTTAAGAGAGCGGACAAGATCCTTCTGCTTCACAACGGAGTGTGTTATTTCTACGGCTCCTTCTCCCAGCTGCAGGCCCAGAGACCAGACTTCAGCTCCCTGCTCCTGGGCCTGGAGGCCTACGACAACATCAACGCTGAACGCCGCAGCTCCATCCTCACCGAGACCCTCCGACGTGTCTCCATCGACGAATCCGCTGTCCTCCGTGGCCCCGAGCACATCCGCCAGTCCTTCCGCCAGCCCCCGCCATCAGTCATCAACGGCAACACAGGACCTCAAGGCATCACCATCGCCGGGGGCGACGGTCTCACAGATGCGGAGAAACGTAAACAGTCGATTATCTTAAATCCATTAGCAGCGGCACGTAAGTTCTCCTTCATTGGTACTGGGCCCCAAAACAGCCAGGCTCCACCCCCAGGGTCCACCACCATCGAGGACGGCGTGCGGGAGCTGTCAGAGAGGAAGTTCTCTGTGGTCCCCGAGGACGATCAGGTGAGGGTGCTTTTCTATTTTTTATTTACATAGTGCTCTTAGAGTTCGGTAATATCGGAGGAGTGGGGGTGTCTCTTTATTAACAACAGCTGGTGTGCGATCTCTAATATTAAGGAAATCTCAAGGTTCTGCTCGCCTGAGTTAGAATACCTCATGAAACACTGTAGACCATAACATTTACCAAGAGCGTTTTCATATGTATTTTTCATAGCTGTCTATTTACCAACACAAACTGATTCTGGCACTAAGAACGCACTCAACGAGCTGTATAGGGCCATAAGCAAACTCCTAGTGGCCGGTGATTTTAATGCAAGGAAACTGAAATCCGTTTTACCTCATTTCTACCAGCATGTCACCTGTGCAACTAGAGGGATAAAAACTCTAGACCACCTTTACTCCACACACAGAGACGCATCCAAAGCTCTCCCCCGCCCTCCATTTGGCAAATTGAACCATAACTCTATCCTCTTGATTCCTGCTTACAAGCAACAACTCAAATGGGAAGTACCAGGGACGTGCTCAATACAAAAGTGGTCCATGAAGCAGATGCTAAGCTACAGGACTGTTTCGCTAGCACAGACTGGAATATGTTCCGGGATTCATCCGATGGCATTGAGGAGTTTACCACATCAGTCACCGGCTTCATTAATATGTGCATTTGACGACGTTGTCCCCACAGTGACCATACATACATATCCCAGCAAGGTGCCATGGATTTCTGGGAACATCCACATTGAGCTAAAGACTAGAGCTGCCGCTTTCAAGGAGCAGGACACTAATCCGGAAGCTTATAAGAAATCCTGTTACGGCTTCCGACGAACCATCAAACAGGCAAAGCGTCAATACAGGACTAAGATTGAATCCTACTACACCGGCTCTGATGCGCATCGGATATGGCAGAGCTTGCAAACTATCATGGATTACAAAGGGAAACCCAGCCGAGAGCTGCACAGTGACCGAGCCTACCAGACAAGCTAAATGCCTTCTATGCTCGCTTTGAGGGAAGCAACACTGAACCATTTGTGAGAGCACCAGCTGTTCTGGACGACTGTGTGATCACAATCTCCGTAGCCGATGCGAATAAGACCTTTAAACAGGTTAACATTCACAAGGCCGCAGGGCCAGACGGATTACCAGGACGTGTACTCAGAGCATGCGGTGACCTGCTGGCAAGTGTCTTCACTGACATTTTCAACCACTCTCTGACCAGTCTGTAATACCTACATGTTTCAAGCAAACCACCATAGTCCCTGTGCCTAAGAACACCAAGGTAATCTGTCTAAATGGCTATTGCCCCGTAGCACTCACATCTGTAGCCATGAAATGATTTGAAAGGCTGGTCAAGGCTCACATCAACACCATCATCCCAGACACCCTGGACCCACTCCAATTCGCATACCGCCCCAAAAGATCCACAGATGACACAATCTTTATTGCACTCCACACTGCCCTTTCCCACCTGGACAAAAATAACACCTATGTGAAAATGCTGTTCGACTACAGATCAGGGTTCAACACCATAGTGCCCTCCAAGCTCATCACTAAGCTAAGGACCTTGGGACTGAACACCTCCCTCTGCAACTTGATCCCTGACTTCCTGACGGGCTGTCCCCAGGTGGTGAGGGTAGGCAACAACACATCCGCCACACTGACCCTCAACACGGGGGCCCCTCAGAGGTGCATGCTCAGTCCCCTCCTGTACTCCCTGATCACCCACGACTGCGTAGCCGCGCACGACTCCAACACCATCATTAAGTTTGCCGATGACATGACAGTGGTAGGCCTGATCACAGACAATGATGAGACAGCCTATAGGGAGGAGGTCAGAAACCTGGCAGTGTGGTGCCAGGACAACAACCTCTCCCTCAACGTGGGCTAGACAAAAGAGTTTATCGTGGACTACAGGAAACGGAGGGCCGAACATGCCCCCATTCACATTGACAGGGCTGTAGTGGAGCGAGTCCAGAGCTTCAAGCTCCTCGGTCTCCACATCACTAAGGACCTATCATGGCCCAAACACACTAATACAGTCGTGAAGAGGGCACGACAACGCCTCTTCTCCCTCAAGAGGATGAAAAGATTTGGTATGGGCCCTCAGATCTTCAAAAGGTTATACAGCTGCACCATTGAGAGCATCTTGACTGGCTGCATCCCTGCTTGGTATGGTAATTGCTAGGCATCCAACCACAAGGCTCTACAAAGGGTAATGCGTACGGTCCAGTACATCACTTGTTTTGTGTTACTATAGCAAAAATGTGTTTTGTTGGTTAAGGGCTCGTAAGTAAGCGTTTCACTGTAAAGTCTACACCTGTTGTATTCGGCGCATGTGACAATTAAAATTGGTCTTATTGTACTTTATTCTACATGTTTTTCATTGATTACATTTATAGTTGTTACACTGTTTGACAGGAGAGCTTGCATGTAAACATTTAATTGTACTGTGTTTACATTACTTTGCTGTATCCTGTACATATGACAAATAAACTCATGTTGTTGTTAATGAGAATGTGTTCTCAATGACTTACCTGGTTAAATAAAAGCAAAATATATTTAAAAAATCTAACTTTAATTTGATTTGATTATAGGTGGAAGAGTCGCTGCCCCGGGGGAATCTGTACCACGACGGCCTGCAGCACCTGAGCGGGCAGCGGCGCCAGTCTGTGCTGCAGTTCATCACCAACGTCAAGGGGCAGGGCAGGAGGGAGCAGCTCCAGACATCCTTCAGGAAGAAGCTGTCCATCACGCCGCAGTGCGAGCTGGCCTCTGAGCTGGACATCTACGCACGACGCCTGTCCAAAGATAGTGTCTATGACATCAGCGAGGACGTGGACGAGGAGGACATGGAGGTTGGTTCAGTGATGGGAGCAGGTTGGGTTCAAGGCAGCTTGGACCTTTTCCCCTGTAGCTGCTGGTCTTTAAGAGCACATGGAGGTTATGGTTAGGGTCAAGGAGTTGCCAAGGGGACGTCATAGATTGTTCACCAGTGTTTGAACCACCTTTTTCAAAGCAAAGTTTGAACATAAACGTTTAAAGACAAAACACAAAGAACAGCTAGGTTTTAGTATTTGACATATCTCTTTTGTCTGTTTGCAGCAATGCTTTGCAGACGAGCGTGAGAACGTGTTTGAGACGACATCGTGGAACACCTACCTGCGTTACATCTTCACCAACAGGAACCTGGTCTACGTCCTCATCTTCATCTTCCTCGTCTTCGCTCTCGAGGTAAAGAAATGAAAACATTAGATGATCCCTGTCTCAGAGATACTGTAGAGCAGGGATGGGCAACTGGCCCCCCTTTTGAAGGCCCTCGGATCAATTATTTATTTATTTTAGGAGGGAACTCAGTCTGGGTCTTAACTTACTGTTGAGAGTTAGAATAGTAGAATACACAAGGTGCAATTTCTAAATGCGGTTGTGCATCAGCAGTTTTTCTCAGTCGCTGATAGTCAGTCAATTACCCCATGTCAGCTAAAAATGTTTAGATTGCTAAGTTAGTTTAGTAGCCAGCTATCTAAAGTTGTTATCATGGTCGAGTTACCGGCCTGGCGGTCCCCATGATGCTCGCAGACCCGCGAGCAATTGCGGCCTCTCATGATGAGTTCAGATTTTTTGTTACCCCCACCCCCATCAAAGTTGCCCATCCCTGCTGTAGAGATTATATAATAAACGATACCATCACTGTATTAGAGTTAAGATTCTACACTGCTCAAAAAAATAAAGGGAACACTTAAACAACACAATGTAACTCCAAGTCAATCACACTTCTTTGAAATCAAACTGTCCACTTAGGAAGTAACACTGATTGACAATACATTCCACATGCTGTTGTGCAAATGGAATAGACAACAGGTGGAAATTATAGGCAATTAGCAAGACACCCCCAATAAAGAAGTGGTTCTGCAGGTGGTGACCACAGACCACTTCTCAGTTCCTATGCTTCCTGGCTGATGTTTTGGTCACTTTTGAATGCTGGCGGTGCTTTCACTCTAGTGGTAGCATGAGACGGAGTCTACAACCCACACAAGTGGCTCAGGTAGTGCAGCTCATCCAGGATGGCACATCAATGCATATCAGTTTTTCCGCCGGAATCACTGGACCTTTAACTCCGGATTCTTCGCTACCAGCTGGCTACAACAAAACGGACGTAGCACACGCTAGCCGTGGCCTCTTACTCACTAGCACTTCACCACCGGACCTTATGATAACCCAGCTATACAGCTGATATCTGCTGGACTGTTCCTTTTTACGGTACTACATCCTGTTTATGTTTAGCCTCAGCCCAAACATGGTTAGTTTATTGTTGTTTCGGTTATTTCTAATTGTACTATATCACTGTAGACCCCCCAGCCTAGCTAAACCTGCCTTAGTTAGCTCCTTTGTCCCTCCACCCATACACTCAGAGACCGACTCAATTGATGCCTCTAGAGATACTATCTCTTTCAGTGTTACCCAACGCTTAGGTTTACCTCCACTTTACTCATATCCTTCCATATCCTTGTCTGTACATAATGCCCTGAATCTTTTCTATAACACCCGGAAATCTGCCCCCTTTATTCTATGTACCCAACGCACTAGAAGACCAGTTCTTAAAGCCTTTAGCCGTATCCTTATTCTAGTCCTCCTCTGTTCCTCTGGTGATGTAGAGGCTAACCCAGGCCCTGTAGCCCCCAGTATCACTCCTACTCCCCAGGAGCTATCATTTGTTGACTTCTGTAATCGCAAAAGTCTTGGTTTCTTGCACATAAATATCAGAAGTCTACTTCCTAAGTTTGAGTTATTCACTGCGTTAGCACACTCTGCCAACCCTGATGTTCTAGCAGTGTCTGAATCCTGGCTCAGGAAGGCCACCAAAAATTCTGAAATTTCCATCACCAACTATAACATTTTCCGTCTAGATAGAACTGCCAAAGGGGGTGGAGTTGCAATCTACTGTAGAGATAGCCTGCAGAGCTCTATCATACTATCCAGGTCTGTACCCAAACAGTTTGAGCTTCTACTTCTAAAAATCCACCTTTCCAGAAATAAGTCTCTCACTGTTGCCGCTTGCTACAGACCCCCCTCAGCCCCCAGCTGTGCCCTGGACACCATATGTGAATTGATTGCCCCCCATTTATCCTCTGAGTTTGTACTGCTTGGTGACCTAAATTGGGATATGCTTAATACCCCAGCCATCCTACAATCCAAGCTAGATGCCCTCAACCTCACGCAAATTATCAACGAACCTACCAGGTACAACCCTAAATCCTTAAACATGGGTACCCTCATAGATATCATCCTGACTAACATACCCTCTAAATACACCTCAGCTGTCTTCAACCAGGATCTCAGCGATCACTGCCTTATTGCCTGCGTCCGTAACGGGTCCGCGGTCAAACAACCACCCCTCATCACTGTCAAACGCTCCCTAAAACACTTTAGCGAGGAGGCCTTCCTAATTGACCTGGCCCAGGTATCCTGGATGGATATAGATCTCATTCCATCAGTAGAGGATGCCTGGTTGTTCCTTAAAAGTAATTTCCTCTCAATCTTAAATAAACATGCCCCATTCAAAAAATACAGAACTAAGAACCGATATAGCCCCTGGTTCTCCTCAGACTTGACTGCCCTTGACCAGCACAAAAACATCCTGTGGCGTACAGCATTAGCATCAAATAGCCCCCGCGATATGCAACTTTTCAGGGAAGTTAGGAACCAATATACACAAGCAGTCAGGAAAGCAAAGGCTAACTTTTTCAAACAGATATTTGCATCCTGTAGCACTAACTCCAAAAAGTTTTGGGACACTGTAAAGTCCATGGAGAATAAGAGCACTTCCTCCCAGCTGCCCACTGCACTGAGGCTAGGAAACACTATCACCACCGATAAATCTACAATAATCGAGAATTTCAACAAGCATTTTGCTACAGCGGGCCATGCTTTCCATCTGGCTACCACTAACCCGGCCACCAACTCTGCACCCTCTGCTGCAACTTGCCCATGCCCCCCCCGCTTCTCCTTCACACACATTCAGACAGCTGATGTTTTGAAAGCGCTGCAAAATCTGGACCCCTACAAATCAGCTGGGCTAGACAATCTGGACCCTTTCTTCCTAAAACTAGCCGCCGAAATTGTCGCAACCCCTATTACTAGTCTGTTCAACCTCTCTTTCATAACGTCTGAGATCCCCAGAGATTGGAAAGCTGCCGCGGTCATCCCCCTCTTCAAAGGGGGTGACACTCTAGATCCAAACTGCTACAGACCTATATCCATCCTGCCCTGCCTTTCGAAAGTATTCGAAAGCCAAGTTAATAAACAGATCATCGACCATTTCGAATACCACCGTACCTTCTCCGCTATGCAATCCGGTTTCCGAGCTGGTCACGGGTGCACTTCAGCCACGCTCAAGGTCCTAAACGATATTATAACCGCGATTGATAATAGACAGTACTGTGCAGCCGTCTTCATCGACCTGGCCAAGGCTTTCGACTCTGTCAACCACCGCATTCTTATTGGCAGACTAAATAGCCTTGGTTTCTCAAATGACTGCCTCGCCTGGTTCACCAACTACTTCTCAGATAGAGTTCAATGTGTCAAATCGGAGGGCCTGTTGTCTGGACCTATGGCAGTCTATGGGGGTGCCACAGGGTTCAATTCTTGGGCCGACACTTTTCTCTGTGTATATCAATGATGTCGCTCTTGCTGCTGGTGACTCTCAGATCCACCTCTACGTAGACGACACCATTTTGTATACATCTGGCCCTTCATTGGACACTGTGTTAACAAACCTCCAAACGAGCTTCAATGCCATACAACAATCCTTCAGTAGCCTTCAACTGCTCTTAAACACTAGTAAAACTAAATGCATGCTTTTCAATCGAACGCTGCTAGCACCCGCCCACCCGACTAGAATCACCACTCTCGACGGGTCTGACCTAGAGTATGTGGACAACTACAAATATCTAGGTGTCTGGTTAGACTGTAAACTCAACTTCCAGACTCACATAAAGAATCTCCAATCCAAAGTTAAATCTAGAATCGGCTTCCTATTTCGCAACAAAGCCTCCTTCACTCATGCTGCCAAACATGCCCTCGTAAAACTGACTATCCTACCGATCCTTGACTTCGGCGATGTCATTTATAAAATAGCCTCCAACACTCTACTCAGCAAATTGGATGTAGTCTATCACAGTGCCATCCGTTTTGTCTCCAAAGCCCCATACACTACCCACCACTGTGACCTGTACGCTCTTGTTGGCTGGTCCTCACTACATGTTCGTCGTCAAACCCACTGGCTCCAGGCCATCTATAGATCACTGCTAGGCAAATCCCCGCCTTATCTTAGCTCATTGGTCACCATAGCAGCACCCACCCGTAGTCTGCGCTCCAGCAGGTATATCTCACTGGTCATTCCCAAAGCCAACACCTCCTTTGGCCGCCATTCCTTCCAGTTCTCTGCTGCCAATGACTGGAACGAATTGCAAAAATCTCTGAAGCTGGAGACTCTTATCTCCCTCAATAACTTTAAGCATCAGTTGTCAGAGCACCTTACCGATCACTGCACCTGTACACAGCCCATCTGAATTTAGCCCACCCAACTACCTCATCCCTATATTGTTATTTAATTTGCTCTTTTGCACCCCAGTATCTCTATTTGCACATAATCTCTTGCACATCTAGCATTCCAGTGTTAATACTATTGTAATTATTCTGCACTATAGCCTATTTATTGCCTTACCTCCATAACTTGCTACATTTGCACACACTGTATATATATTTTCTGTTGTATTTCTGACTTTATGTTTTTTTTTACCCCATATGTAACTCTGTGTTGTTTTTGTTGCACTACTTTGCTTTGTCTTGGCCAGGTCGCAGTTGTAAATGAGAACATGTTCTCAACTGGCTTACCTGGTTAAATAAAGGTGAAAAAAAAAAAAAAAAAAAAAAATGCAAGCTGTGGCAAGAAGGTTTGCTGTGTCTGTCAGCGTAGTGTCCAGAGCATGGAGGCGCTACCAGGAGACAGGCCAGTACATCAGGAGACGTGGAGGAGGCCGTAGGAGGGCAACAACCCAGCAGCAGGACCGCTACCTCCGCCTTTGTTTAAAGAGGAGCAGGAGGAGCACTGCCAGAGCCCTGCAAAATGACCTCCAGCAGGCCACAAATGTGCATGTGTCTGCTCAAACGGTCAGAAACAGACTCCATGAGGGTGGTGTGAGGGCCCGACGTCCACAGGACGTTTGGCATTTGCCAGAGAACACCAAGATTGGCAAATTCGCCTCTGGCGCCCTGTGCTCTTCACAGGTGAAAGCAGGTTCACACTGAGCACATGTGACAGACGTAACAGAGTCTGGAGATGCCATGGAGAACGTTCTGCTGCCTGCAACATCCTCCAGCATGACCGTTTTGGCGGTGGGTCAGTCATGGTGTGGGGTGGCATTTCTTTGGGGGGCCGCACAGCCCTCCATGTGCTCGCCAGAGGTAGCCTGACTGCCATTAGGTACCGAGATGAGATCCTCAGACCCCTTGTGAGACCATATGCTGGTGCGGTTGGCCCTGGGTTCCTCCCAATGCATGACAATGCTAGACCTCATGTGGCTGGAGTGTGTCAGCAGTTCCTGCAAGAGGAAGGCATTGATGCTATGGACTGGCCCGCCCGTTCCCCAGACCTGAATCCAATTGAGCACATCTGGGACATCATGTCTCGCTCCATCCACCAACGCCACGTTGCACCACAGACTGTCCAGGAGTTGGCGGATGCTTTAGTCCAGGTCTGGGAGGAGATCCCTCAGGAGACCATCCGCCACCTCATCAGGAGAATGCCCAGGCGTTGTAGGGAGGTCATACAGGCACGTGGAGGCCACACACACTACTGAGCCTCATTTTGACTTGTTTTAAGGACATTACATCAAAGTTGGATCAGCCTGTAGTGTGGTTTTCCACTTTAATTTTGAGGGTGACTCCAAATCCAGATCTCCATGGGTTGATACATTTGATTTCCATTGATAATTTTTGTGTGATTTTGTTGTCAGCACATTCAACTATGTAAAGAAAAAAGTATTTAATAAGATTATTTCATTCATTCAGATCTAGGATGTGTTGTTCCCTTAATTTTTTTGAGCAGTGTATATTAACCGATAACATCACTGTATTAGAGGAAAGATTCTATATTAACCGATACCATTACTGTATTAGAGGAAAGATTCTATATTAACCGATAACATCACTGTATTAGAGGAAATATTATATATTAACCAGAGGTGAAAGTAGAATTCATTTCTTCCCGGTACAGGACCTCCTATATGCACATGCGTGCACAATTTTTTTTTATCGGCCTCATCATAGCTACAGTGGGGGAAAAAAGTATTTAGTCAGCCACCAATTGTGCAAGTTCTCCCACTTAAAACGATGAGAGAGGCCTGTAATTTTCATCATAGGTACACGTCAACTATGACAGACAAGTTGAGAAAAAAAAATCCAGAAAATCCCATTGTAGGATTTTTAATGAATTTATTTGCAAATTATGGTGGAAAATAAGTATTTGGTCACCTACAAACAAGCAAGATTTCTGGCTCTCACAGACCTGTAACTTCTTCTTTAAGAGGCTCCTCTGTCCTCCACTCGTTACCTGTATTAATGGCACCTGTTTGAACTTGTTATCAGTATAAAAGACACCTGTCCACAACCTCAAACAGTCACACTCCAAACTCCACAATGGCCAAGACCAAAGAGCTGTCAAAGGACACCAAAAACAAAATTGTAGACCTGCACCAGGCTGGGAAGACTGAATCTGCAATAGGTAAGCAGCTTGGTTTGAAGAAATCAACTGTGGGAGCAATTATTAGGAAATGGAAGACATACAAGACCACTGATAATCTCCCTCGATCTGGGGCTCCACGCAAGATCTCACCCAGTGGGGTCAAAATGATCACAAGAACGGTGAGCAAAAATCCCAGAACCACACGGGGGGACCTAGTGAATGACCTGCAGAGAGCTTGGACCAAAGTAACAAAGCCTACCATCAGTAACACACTACGCCGCCAGGGACTCAAATCCTGCAGTGCGAGACGTGTCCCCCTGCTTAAGCCAGTACATGTCCAGGCCCGTCTGAAGTGCATTTGGATGATCCAGAAGAGGATTGGGAGAATGTCATATGGTCAGATGAAACCAAAATATAACTTTTTGGTAAAAACTCAACTCGTCATGTTTGGAGGACAAAGAATGCTGAGTTGCATCCAAAGAACACCATACCTACTGTGAAGCATGGGGTTGGAAACATCATGCTTTGGGGCTGTTTTTCTGCAAAGGGACCAGGACGACTGATCCGTGTAAAGGAAAGAATGAATGGGGCCATGTATCGTGAGATTTTGAGTGAAACCCTCCTTCCATCAGCAAGGGCATTGAAGATGAAACGTGGCTGGGTCTTTCAGCATGACAATGATCCCAAACACACCGCCCGGGCAACGAAGGAGTGGCTTCGTAAGAAGCATTTCAAGGTCCTGGAGTGGCCTAGCCAGTCTCCAGATCTCAACCCCATAGAAAATCTTTGGAGGGAGTTGAAAGTCTGTGTTGCCCAGCGACAGCCCCAAAACATCACTGCTCTAGAGGAGATCTGCATGGATGAATGGGCCAAAATACCAGCAACAGTGTGTGAAAACCTTGTGAAGACTTACAGAAAACGTTTGACCTGTGTCATTGCCAACAAAGGGTATATAACAAAGCATTGAGAAACTTTTGTTATTGACCAAATACTTATTTTCCACCATCATATGCCAACAAATTCATTAAAAATCCTACAATGTGATTTTCTGGAAAAAAAATTCTCATTTTGTCTGTCATAGTTGACGTGTACCTATGATGAAAATTACAGGCCTCTCTCATCTTTTTAAGTGGGAGAACTTGCACAATTGGTGGCTGACTAAATACTTTTTTTCCCCACTGTACATGTAGAATCACTATTAATTCAATAGGATCTCTGTGGGTTTAGTCATAATTTGTCATTTAACTTTTAAAATGTATTACCTTTTATTGTGGCATAAACACAACCAGTCATGATGTTTTCATCTGATTGTAAAACAGTCACTTCAAAGGGCTCCTTTACTAGGCTATCCGTGCATGTTCATCCACTAGCAACATATTTCCAGCCTCCAAACAGTGGTGAATGGAAAGAGACATGTTACACAAAACACCAAAAATTGTAATGACATTTGCCGATTGTCATTAGGCCAGAATTTATGCGTCCCCTGCTGTCAGCTTGCGTCTTGGTGTCGGCCACTCATCTCTGACTTGGCAAAATGTCAGTGTTCCTGTCGAACCACATCGAATTTTGGAACGTAGGCTATAACATCCGTTTTCCAAGTCTATTTGCTAATTTTTCATGCCTCTGACATGCGGTAATAATAAAAAGTGGTGTAATAGCCTACAGTTTTCTTGAGATTTACATTACATTTACATTTTAGTCATTTAGCAGACGCTCTTATCCAGAGCGACTTACAGGAGCAATTAGGGTTAAGTGCCTTGCTCAGGGGCACATTAACGTCATTTAGCAGACGCTCTTAGCCAGAGCGACTCACAAATTGGTGCGTTTACCCTATAGCCAGTGGGATAACCACTTTACAATTTGGGGGGGGGGGGGGGGGGGGGTTAGAAGGATTACTTTATCCTATCCCAGGTATTCCTTAAAGAGGTGGGGTTTCAAATGTCTCCGGAAGGTGGTGAGTGACTCCGCTGTCCTGGCGTCGTGAGGGAGCTTGTTCCACCATTGGGGTGCCAGAGCAGCGAACAGTTTTGCCTGGGCTGAGCGGGAACTATGCTTCCGCAGAGGAAGGGGAGCCAGCAGGCCAGAGGTGGATGAACGCAATGCCCTCGTTTGGGTGTAGGGACTGATCAGAGCCTGAAGGTACAGAGGTGCCGTTCCCCTCACTGCTCCATAGGCAAGCACCATGGTCTTGTAGCGGATGCGAGCTTCAACTGGAAGCCAGTGGAGTGTGCGGAGGAGGGGGGTGATGTGAGAGAACTTGGGAAGGTTGAACACCAGACGGGCTGCGGCATTCTGGATGAGTTGTAGGGGTTTAATGGCACAGGCAGGGAGGCCAGCCAACAGCGAGTTGCAATAGTCCAGACGGGAGATGACAAGTGCCTGGATTAGGACCTGTGCCGCTTCCTGTGTAAGGCAGGGTCGTACTCTCCGAATGTTGTAGAGCATGAACCTGCAGGATCGGGTCACCGCCTTGATGTTGGCGGAGAACGACAGGGTGTTGTCCAGGGTCACGCCTAGGCTCTTCGCACTCTGGGAGGAGGACACAGCGGAGTTGTCAACCGTGATGGCGAGATCATGGAACGGGCAGTCCTTCCCCGGGAGGAAGAGCAGCTCCGTCTTGCCAGGGTTCAGCTTGAGGTGGTGATCCGTCATCCATACTGATATGTCTGCCAGACATGCAGAGATGCGATTCGCCACCTGGTTATCAGAAGGGGGAAAGGAGAAGATTAGTTGTGTATCGTCAGCGTAGCAATGATATGAAAGGCCATGTGAGGATATGACAGAGCCAAGTGACTTGGTGTATAGGGAGAAAAGGAGAGGGCCTAGAACTGAGCCCTGGGGGACACCAGTGGTGAGAGCACGTGGTGCGGAGACAGCTTCTCGCCACGCCACTTGGTAGGAGCGACCGGTCAGGTAGGACGCAATCCAGGAGTGAGCCGCGCCGGAAATGCCCAGCTCGGAGAGGGTGGAGAGGAGGATCCGATGGTTCACAGTATCAAAGGCAGCAGACAGGTCTAGAAGGACAAGAGCAGAGGAGAGAGAGTTAGCTTTAGCAGTGCGGAGAGTCTCCGTAACACAGAGAAGAGCAGTCTCAGTTGAATGACCAGTCCTGAAACCTGATTGGTTTGGATCAAGAAGGTCATTCTGAGAGAGATAGCAAGAGAGTTGGCTAAAGACGGCGCGCTCAATAGTTTTGGAAAGAAAAGAAAGAAGGGATACTGGTCTGTAGTTGTTGACATCAGTGGGGTCGAGTGTTGGTTTTTTGAGAAGGGGAGCAACTCTCGCTCTCTTGAAGACGGAAGGGACATGGCCAGCGGTCAAGGATGAGTTGATCAGCGAGGTGAGGTAGGGGAGAAGGTCACCGGAGATGGTCTGGAGAAGGGAGGAGGGGATGGGGTCAAGCGGGCAGGTTGTTGGGCGGCCTGCAGTCACAAGTCGCAGGATTTTATCTGGAGAGAGAGGGGAGAAAGAAGTCAAAGCATAGGGTAGGGCAGTGTGAGCAGGACCAGCAGTGTCATTAGACTTAACAAACGAGGATCGGATGTCGTCAACCTTCTTTTCAAAGTGGTTGACGAAGTCATCCACAGAGAGAGAGGAGGGGAGGGGGGGGGGGGGGGGGGGGGGGATTCAGGAGGGAGGAAAATGTGGCAAAGAGCTTCCTAGGGTTAGAGGCAGATGCTTGGAATTTAGAGTGGTAGAAGGTGGCTTTAGCAGCAGAAACAGATGAAGAAAATGTAGAGAGGAGGGAGTGAAAAGATGCCAGGTCGGCAGGGAGTTTAGTTTTCTTCCATTTCCGCTCCGCTGCCCGGAGCTCTGTTCTGTGAGTTCGCAATGAGTCATCAAGCCACGGAGCTGGAGGGGAGGACCGAGCCGGCCGGGAGGATAGGGGACACAGAGAGTCAAAGGATGCAGAAAGGGAGGAGAGGAGGGTTGAGGAGGCAGAATCAGGAGATTGGAGGGAGAAGGATTGAGCAGAGGGAAGAGATGATAGGATGGAAGAGGAGAGAGTAGTGGGAGAGAGAGAGCGAAGGTTGCGGCGGCGCATTACCATCTGTGTAGGGGCAGAGTGAGTAGTGTGGGAGGAGAGCGAGAGAGAAAAGGAAACAAAGTAGTGGTCGGAGACATGGAGGGGAGTTGCAGTGAGATTAGTAGAGGAGCAGCATCTAGTGAAGATGAGGTCAAGCGTATTGCCTGCCTTGTGAGTAGGGGGGGACGGTGAGAGGGTGAGGTCAAAAGAGGAGAGGAGTGGAAAGAAGGAGGCAGAGAGAAATGAGTCAAATGTGGACATAGGGAGGTTGAAATCCCCCAAAACTGTGAGGGGTGAGCCATCCTCAGGGAAGGAACTTATCAAGGCGTCGAGCTCATTGATGAACTCTCCAAGGGAACCTGGAGGGCGATAGATGACAAGGATATTAAGCTTAAATGGGCTAGTGACTGTGACAGCATGGAATTCAAATGAGGAGATAGACAGATGGGTTAGGGGAAAAATTGAGAATGTCCACTTGGGAGAAATGAGGATTCCTGTACCACCACCCCTCTGACCAGATGCTCTCGGGGTATGCGAGAACACATGGTCAGACGAGGAGAGAGCAGTAGGAGTAGCAGTGTTTTCAGTGGTGATCCATGTTTCCGTCAGCGCCAGGAAGTCGAGGGACTGGAGGTTGGCATAGGCTGGGATGAAGTCAGCCTTGTTGGCAGCAGAACGGCAGTTCCAGAGGCTGCCTGCGACCTGGAACTCCACGTGGGTGGTGCGTGCAGGGATCACCAGGTTAGAGAGGCAGCAGCCACGCGGTGTGGTGCGTTTGTGTAGCCTGTGCAGAGAGGAGAGAACAGGGATAGGCAGAGGCATAGTTGACAGGCTGTAGCAAATGGCTACAAAAATGCAGAGGAGATCGGAATGAAATGAGCTAAGCATCTGGGAGCGGAGAGAGCAGGGCCTCCCTCACCAAAAACTTCTACCTCAGAAACTAAAATTGTTTCACTGAACCACCCGAACAAAAACTCTCCCAACTTCCACCTTTAGAAATCAGAATTGTTGTGAACCACAGCGGTTCAATGTTTAAAGGAATAGACTCAACCCACTTTATTCAACTATGACACCATAGCTAACTAGCAAGCTAGCATCCAATAACAATAACACACCGTATAGCACCAACCCTTGGTCACAACAAACCACCAATAGTGTGATAACACACTAAACAGATCATTCGTGTCTGTGTCAAGTTCCTTTCATGACGCAGCAATGATTAGACGTTGGCTAGCTAGGACAAGTATATTGTATTTAGCTACTACCGTACAGTTAGCTGGTCGTGTTGGGAAGCTAGCAATGGCCACTGTGTTGACTTTGTTTGAAGAACGGCTAGCTAGCTAGCTTCGTGCTACACCCGGCACACAATGGCTATTGTGTTGACTCTGACTCTGTTCGAAAAAACGGCTAGGTAGCTCGCTTCGTGCTACAGCCGGCACTGCCAAGACACAGTAACTACCCACAACAACCCACGATGCCTAGCTATGACGCCGTAGCTAACTTGCAAGCTAGCATCCATTAACACACAATTTAGCATCAATACTTGGTTACAACAAACTGCCAAGAGTGTGTTAGCACACTAAACAGATAATTCAAGTCCGTGTCTAGTTCCTTTCATAACGCATAACGCAGCAAAAATTAAACGATGGCTAGGACTACATTAACATTGGAAACAGCTCTCCAGCGTTGCTAATCGATACCAGTAGCTACCCGCTAGCTAGCTAGCCTCGTGCTTCGATACTAACCTACAATTACCTACGGAAACCTACAATAACAACAATACTAACCTATAATAAATACAATACCTAACTACAGCTAACTACCTACCTACGATCTAATACATGGTTAAGCTTTACTCAACACCATATGAGAAGCTTACCTCCTGCTTACCTCCAGCTAGAGAAAAACACGACCTCTCCCGACAACCTCTTCCCCAAACTTGATCATTCAACGTTTCAATTGCACCTATCCCCATTACCCTCAAATACAATTAGAATCACTAAGAACGACGTCCGGTGCAATACATCCGGTGAAACATTTGTCTCCTTGTTTTATCTGTGTCTGTAGTTTGCACAGGATTTTGTTCCAGTCAAGCAACAACTCTACATCTTCTCAGTCTTGCAAACTACAGATTTGGTTTTAATTATTGTCATAGGCTCATGTTTTACCAGTACCGCGTACACCCTCTATTATATAGATTCTATATTAACCCATAACATTTAGGGCTGTGACAATACCAGTATCGCAATATTGTTTTCCATGGCAAAAATGAAACAGGAAGCAGACCAGGGGGAGAGTATGGACTAATGTCTGGTAGCGCTAGGCTAGAGGGACCCTGTTAGATCATAATTGCATTTATTGACAATATTATTTAAATGCATGTTGTTGCCACCCTCAGTCTAACTGTGTTTATTGTGTGTTGTAGGTTGCCGGCTCTGTCCTGGGGATATTTCTTATCACAGAGTAAGTACTTGTTTGTTTTTACATGTACTGTAATCTTCATCACAAGGCACTAGGATGATTAGCCTACAAGGTTAAACAAGTAGTATCCACCACAAGAAATGTAAGGGTTGGTGTGAGGTCTGAACCAGGTGCGGTGCAGAATAGACAGTAGGCAGTAGGCAGAGATGGTGAAACAAGGATCTTTACTGGTGGTCCCAAAACCAGGATACAAAATAACGGACAACGAAAAAATAAAGGAGCAAATTGGTCTCCAAAAACAGGCTGACAGCAAACATACGAAATACTAACTATGACTGAAAACGACAATGAAACAGTGAGAACACTCTCAAGTACCTGTACATACGTCTCGCGATCAGACACTGATTAGTACTGTTTGGTATCGAGAACTAGCAGAGAAAACAGAGCAAGGGAACACAAGCAAGTGAGGGCATAAATACACAGGTGAACAGGTAGACACATGTGACACCAATAAGATAATGATTAGTCCAGACTGTGAGTGAGAAGGTGCCTAAGGTTGTCCAGGATCCAGGATCCCCCGCCGGCAGTCCAGGATCCGGTCCACAGTAAAAGCTGGCTGCCCTCCGACGAGGCGCAGTGGGGGAACAGGATGAGGAGGGGGAGTCAGGGGACAGGTGGCGACGGGCTTAAGGAGGGACACATGGAACGTGAGATGCAGCCGCATGGTGGGGGGAAGTTGCAGGTGGTAGGCCACTGGGTTGACATGCTGGACCACTCTGAAAGGCCCGATGAGCTTCCTGGACTCCCCGCGGAGGGGAAGATTCACCCTCTGTCCCGGGCGAAAAACCGGGGCCGGGCGATGCCTGGGGTTGGCCTGATGTTGAGACCTGACGAGGCCCGCTTAAGCGCCGCCCGTACCTGCCTCCAGGTGCGGCGACAGCGACTGATGTGGGCCTGGACCGACGGGACAGCCACCTCCTCCTCTTGCTCGGGGAATAGTGGGGGTTGGTACCCGTATTGGCACTGGAAGGGGGACAGGCCGGTGGATGAGCAGAGAAGGGTGTTGGGGCGTACTCCGCCCACGCCAGTCGCTGACTCCACGTAGCTGGGTTACTGGAGGCGTAGCACCTCAGCACCACCTCCAGATCCTGGTTGACGCGCTCTGTCTGCCTGTTCGACTGGGTATGGAAGCCGGAAGACAAGCTGATGGAGGCGCCGAGGCAGGTGGCGAACGCCTTCCAGAACCTGGAGGCGAACTGAGGACCCCGATCCGACACCACATCTTGGGGAAGGCTGTGGACCCGGAAAACACCAACTTAGCCGTCTCCCGGGCCGACGGGAGTTTGAGAAGGGGAATGAAGTGGGCAGCCTTCGAAAAACGGTCCACAACGACCAGGTAAATGTGTATCCATCAGAGGGGGTTAGGGCGGAAATGAAATGTGGGACCAGGGGTGCTTGGGGATAGGCAGGGGTCAGAGCAGCCCTGCCGCGGGCTGACGTGAGTTCTTCGTTCGTATCCCCCTCAGCTGATGGCCACCAGAACCTCCTACGCAGGAACTCCAAAGTCCTGGCACCCCCCGGATGGCTGGTGAGTTCGGACGCGTGCGCCCACTGAAGCAGTCGTGAGCGCGCAGCCTTCAGTACGTATATCCTCCCAGATGGACCTCCGCCCGGATCGGGCTCCAGCCGTAGCGCTGCTCTGACCAGCCTATCGTTTCCCCACGAAACTGGGGCAGCAATCACGGCATTGAGGACAATGGGGTCGTCCCTCTCCACCAGGTCCACGGGGTCAAATTGCCGGGAGAGCGCGTGAAGAACAACGCCCACCTGGCCTGGTGCGAATTGAGCCTCTTGTCCCCCTGAATGTAGGCTAAGTTCTTATGGTTAGTCCATACGACGAATGGATGGGCGGCCCCCTCTAGCCAATGCCTCAACTCCCCCAGGGCAAGCTTGACCGCTAGCAGCTCATGGTTCCCCACATTGTAGTTCCGCTCCGCCGGGGACAGCCGACGGGAGAAAAATGCGCAGGGGTGAGTCTTACCGTCCGTGAGGAACCGCTGGAACAGGATTGCTCCCACCACAACGTCTGAAGCATCCACCTCCACAATGAACGGCAGGGACGGATCAGGGTGCCCTAGGACCGGGGCCAATGTAAAGCGTCACATTTACATTTACATTTATGTCATTTAGCAGACGCTCTTATCCAGAGCGACTTACAAATTGGTGCATTCACCTTATGATATCCAGTGGGACAACCACTTTACAAAATATATTTATTTGTTAATTTTTTGGGGGGTGGGGTAAGGGGGGGTAGAAGGATTACTTTATCCTATCCCAGGTATTCCTTAAAGAGGTGGGGTTTCAAGTGTCTCCGGAAGGTGGTGAGTGACTCCGCTGTCCTGGCGTCGTGAGGGAGCTTGTTCCACCATTGGGGTGCCAGAGCAGCGAACAGTTTTGACTGGGCTGAGCGGGAACTGTGCTTCCGCAGAGGTAGGGGAGCCAGCAGGCCAGAGGTGGATGAACGTAGTGCCCTCGTTTTGGGTGTAGGGACTGATCAGAGCCTGAAGGTACGGAGGTGCCGTTCCCCTCACAGCTCCGTTGGCAAGCACCATGGTCTTGTAGCAGATGCGAGCTTCAACTGGAAGCCAGTGGAGTGTGCGGAAGAGCGGGGTGACGTGACAGAACTTGGGAAGGTCGAACACCAGACGGGCTGCGGCGTTCTAGATGAGTTGTAGGGGTTTAATGGCACAGGCAGGGAGCCCAGCCAACAGCGAGTTGCAGTAATCCAGACGGGAGATGACAAGTGCCTGGATTAGGACCTGTGCCGCTTCCTGTGTAAGGGTCGTACTCTGTGAATGTTGTAGAGCATGAACCTACAGGATCGGGTCAACGCCTTGATGTTAGCGGAGAACGACAGGGTGTTGTCCAGGGTCACGCCAAGGCTCTTTGCACTCTGGGAGGAGGACACAATGGAGTTGTCAACCGTCATGGCGAGATCATGGAATGGGCAGTCCTTCCCCGGGAGGAAGAGCAGCTCCATCTTGCCGAGGTTCAGCTTGAGGTGGTGATCCGTCATCCACACTGATATGTCTGCCAGACATGCAGAGATGCGATTTGCCACCTGGTTATCAGAAGGGGGAAAGGAGAAGATTAATTGTGTGTCGTCTGCGTAGCAATGATAGGAAAGGCCATGTGAGGATATGACAGAGCCAAGTGACTTGGTGTATAGCGAGAATAGGAGAGGGCCTAGAGCTGAGCCCTGGGGGACACCAGTGGTGAGAGCACGTGGTGCGGAGACAGATTCTCGCCACGCCACCTGGTAGGAGCAACCTGTCAGGTAGGACGCAATCCAAGAGTGAGCCGCGCCGGAGATGCCCAACTCGGAGAGGGTGGAGAGGAGGATCTGATGGTTCACAGGATCAAAGGCAGCAGATAGGTCTAGAAGGACGAGAGCAGAGGAGAGAGAGTTAGCTTTAGCAGTGCGGAGAGCCTCTGTGACACAGAGAAGAGCAGTCTCAGTTGAATGACCAGTCTTGAAACCTGTCTGGTTTGGATCAAGTAGGTCATTCTGAGAGAGATAGCAAGAGAGTTGGCTAAAGACGGCACGCTCAAGAGTTTTGGAGAGAAAAGAAAGAAGGGATACTGGTCTGTACTTGTTGACATCGGAGGGATCGAGTGTAGGAGGGGTGCAACTCTCGCTCTCTTGAAGACGGAAGGGACATAGCCAGCGGTCAAGGATGAGTTGATGAGCGAGGTGAGGTAAGGGAGAAGGTCTCCGGAAATGGTCTGGAGAAGAGAGGAGGGGATAGGGTCAAGCGGGCAGGTTGTTGGGCGGCCGGCCGTCACAAGTCGCAAGATTTCATCTGGAGAGAGAGGGGAGAAAGAAGTCAAAGCATAGGGTAGGGCAGTGTGAGCAGGACCAGCGGTGTCATTTGACTTAACAAACGAGGATCGGATGTCGTCAACCTTCTTTTCAAAATAGTTGACGAAGTCATCCACATAGATATCCTCCCATAGCCCCCCTGCCACCCGGACATGCATGGGGACAGTGCGCCAGGTGATGAAGCCCGACCCCAACGGCCGGCTGTCCAGGCCCATGACCGGTCCCAAAACCAGGATACAAAATAATGGACAAAAACATAAAGGAGGATCAAATTGGTCTCCAAAAACAGGCTGACAGCAAACATACGGAATACTAACTATGACTGAAAACAACAATGAAACAGGGAGAACACTTCTCAAGTACCTGTACATACGTCTCGCGATCAGACACTGATTAGTACTGTTTGGCATTGAGAACTAGCAGAGAAAACAGAGCAAGGGAACACAGGGAAGTGAGGGCATAAATACACAGGTGAACTGGTAGACACAGGTGACACCAATAAGATAATGATTAGTCCAGATTGTGAGTGAGGAGGTGCCTAAGGTTGTCGGAGGATGACACCTAGTGGGTCGCTCCGGAACTGCGACCACCTCCTGTAACAAAGAAACGCAGATCAGCCTGATAACATGTAAACAGCTCAGATCAGCCTGATCACATGTAAATAGCTCAGATCAGCCTGATCACATGTAACCAGCTCAGATCAGCCTGGTAACATGTAAACAGCTCAGATCAGCATGATAACATGTAAACAGCTCAGATCAGCCTGATAACATGTAAACAGCTCAGATCAGCATGATAACATGTAAACAGCTAAATGCAAAGTACTCAAACAAAAATATCATCAGTTGAAGAAAAAAAAATCGGCAGTTGTCTCTCAGGACCTGGCCTAAAGTAGGAAAAAACAGAGTTCAGATACTGTTGTAACCATTATACTCTCTTCTCTCCCTCTCAGTAAGATCTGGACAGAGGAGGCCAACCCGTTGGCGCCTAACTACGTAGACCAACAACACTCCAACGCCTCGTCACCCGCCGTCCAACAGTCAGTCATCGTCACGCCAACCAGCGCCTATTACATCATCTACATCTACGTGGCGACGTCGGAGAGCGTTCTGGCACTGGGGTTCTTCAGAGGCCTGCCACTGGTCCACACCTTACTGACCGTGTCCAAGAGGCTGCATGAACAGATGCTCACTGCTGTGCTGAGGGCCCCCATGGCCGTACTCAACACTATGAAGACAGGTGAGGCCCACTGCTGAAACCCCTGGCTTAACCAATCTGCTAGAGATACATACGTACATGCATCTACCGGTACTGTATCTGAACACAGGCTTAAATGTCTAATTTATCAGTCAGTTGTCTATGTAATCTCACAGCATATACATCAGTCAGTTAGTCAGTACGACCACCACCAGTCAATTCCTCTAACGTTCAGCAGCAGTCAATTCCATGTGTGTGTTTTTCTGCCCTGTAGGTCGGATCATGAACAAGTTCACTAAAGACATGGCCACCATCGACGACATGCTTCCTCTTGTATTGTTTGACCTCATCCAGGTAGGTGACTGGCTACTCTGTCGGTCTGTCTGTCTGTCTGTTTGTCTGTCATCCAGGTAGGTGACTGGCTCCTCTGTCTGTCTGTCTGTCTGTCTGTCTGTCTGTCTGTCTGTCTGTCTGTCTGTCTGTCTGTCTGTCTGTCTGTCTGTCTGTCTGTCTGTCTGTCTGTCTGTCTGTCTGTCTGTCTGTCTGTCTGTCTGTCTGTCTGTCTGTCTGTCTGTCTTATCTGTTTGTCTGTCATCCAGGTAGGTGACTGGCTCCTCGGTCTGTCTGTCTGTGTCTGTCTGTCTGTCTGTTTGTCTGTCATCCAGGTATCTGTCTATCTGTCTGTCTGTCATCCAGGTAGGTGACTGGCTGCTCTGCCTGCCTGTCTGTCTGCCTGCCTGCCTGCCTGCCTGCCTGCCTGCCTGCCTGTCTGTCTGTCTGTCTGTCTGTCTGTCTGTCTGTCTGTCTGTCTGTCTGTCTGTCTGTCTGTCTGTCATCCAGGTAGGTGACTGGCTACTCTGTCACTCATTCTCTCTCAAAGATATTCTTTCCCAGTCTCTATCTCGATCTATCTCTATCCCTCTATGTCTTTTTTTGTTTTGAGGTTTTTCATTTTAGTGTTTTGATGCCATGAAAGCTCTGTATTTTACATGATTCGTATTATCTCCATCTAGTTAACTCTGATCGTGCTGGGAGCCATCTCTACTGTGTCCATCATGCGGCCATACATCTTCATCGCCGCGATCCCATTGGCCGTCATATTCATGGTCCTGAGGAAGTACTTCCTGCGTACAGGACAGCAGCTCAAACAACTGGAGGCTGAGGGTGAGACTGGTAGGGGTATTGGCTGGGGCTGCGGCTGGGGAACTTGATTTATCTCCACTGGTGAGAAAGGTGAGCAGGCTTTTCACTTTTGGAACTATTCCAGAAGTTCTATTGTACCGGACAGGGAAGCGAAGAAAGTAAGGGATATAAAAGAAAGGAGAGTGAAAACAGGAGAGGAGGAATAGAAAGAGATATCACATATTGGAGAGAAAAGTGAGAGTGTGAGAAAACTTGGAAAGCCACAAAGTGAATGGAGGAAGTTGTAGCAGTGGGCAACAGACTATGAGACTACCACTGGCTCATCTTGTCTGTCAGTGGGCGGGCAGCGCTGCCAGCAGACCAGGGGAGGCGTGTGGCACAGCACCAAGGGTCAGAGGTTAACCCAATGGGCAACAGCAGGATGGAGAGAGAAGAGAATGGAGGGAGGAGAGGGTGGAGGCCGGAGAGGATGCACAGAGGGGCGAGGTCCGCTGGAGGGGAAGTGGGACATAACGGAGTGCGAGGTCAGCTCTCGTCCAATCAGATTCTAGAATCACAACCCCGTACACGACCAAAAAACATTGATTTGATTAGAAAATAATTGATGGGTGATGTCTTTGGATGCCTAAATCTGTCCTCGGGTCCTTTAGTTGTATGGAAAGTGGTGGCCCTTTAACAATTGTAACCACTGATCTGACATGACTGGATAGGGGATAGGATACGTAATGGAACTCTTGCTTGAGTTCTCCCTCGCCACAACAATTCCCAACATTCTGTAAACATTCCCTTTAACTTACTTTGTTGGATTGAAATAGTGAGAGATAGGTGTGTGTGTGTCCGTGTCGGGACTTGGGACATTCTGACTCCACTCCTCCTGATCCTGTCATTCTGTGTGTGTCGCAGATGGCAACAAGGCCTTTCTGCAGCCACGGAGGGGTCAGAGTGAAAATCCGATCAGGGATTTCCTCTGGCTCCATCCTGGCATCACTCTCTCACTGTTCCTCACATAACAATGCCCCTCTGAAACGTCCAGTGAAATGCCTTTCTTGCCAGCTCTAACCCCCACAATGCAGTAATCAATAACAATGTAATACTAAAAATATCAAGGTAGAACAAAAACACACAAGATATAGAATTAAGAAGAAGAAGAAGAACACGAAAAAGTAAGAAGCTATACAGTGAGGGAAAAAAGTATTTGATCCCATGCTGATTTTGTATGTTTGCCCACTGACAAAGACATGATCAGTCTATAATTTTAATGGTAGGTTTATTTGAACAGTGAGAGACAGAATAACAACAAAAAAATACAGAAAAACGCATGTCAAAAATGTTATAAATTGATTTGCATTTTAATGAGGGAAATAAGTATTTGACCCCTCTGCAAAACATGACTTAGTACTTGGTGGCAAAACCCTTGTTGGCAATCACAGAGGTCAGACATTTCTTGTAGTTGGCCACCAGGTTTGCACACATCTCAGGAGGGATTTTGTTCCACTCCTCTTTGCAGATCTTCTCCAAGTCATTAAGGTTTTGAGGCTGACGTTTGGCAACTCGAACCTTCAGCTCCCTCCATAGATTTTCTATGGGATTAAGGTCTGGAGACTGGCTAGGCCACTCCAGGACCTTAATGTGCTTCTTCTTGAGCCACTCCTTTGTTGCCTTGGCCGTGTGTTTTGGGTCATTGTCATGCTGGAATACCCATCCACGACCCATTTTCAATGCCCTGGCTGAGGGAAAGAGGTTCTCACCCAAGATTTGACGGTACATGGCCCCTTCCATCGTCCCTTTGATGCGGTGAAGTTGTCCTGTCCCCTTAGCAGAAAAACACCCCCAAAGCATAATGTTTCCACCTCCATGTTTGACGGTGGGGATGGTGTTCTTGGGGTCATATGCAGCATTCCTCCTCCTCCAAACA
Source organism: Coregonus lavaretus (assembly GCF_964263955.1). NCBI lineage: Eukaryota > Metazoa > Chordata > Actinopteri > Salmoniformes > Salmonidae > Coregonus > Coregonus lavaretus. The sequence continues at coordinate 11,316,562 of NC_139996.1, forward strand.
CGGCGAGTTGAGTTGATGCCAAAGAGCTCGATTTTGGTCTCATCTGACCACAACACTTTCACCCAGTTCTCCTCTGAATCATTCAGATGTTCATTGGCAAACTTCAGACGGCCCTGTATATGTGCTTTCTTGAGCAGGGGGACCTTGCGGGCGCTGCAGGATTTCAGTCCTTCACTGCGTAGTGTGTTACCAATTGTTTTCTTGGTGACTATGGTCCCAGCTGCCTTGAGATCATTGACAAGTTCCTCCCGTGTAGTTCTGGGCTGATTCCTCACCGTTCTCATGATCATTGCAACTCCACGAGGTGAGATCTTGCATGGAGCCCCAGGCCGAGGGAGATTGACAGTTCTTTTGTGTTTCTTCCATTTGCGAATAATCGCACCAACTGTTGTCACCTTCTCACCAAGCTGCTTGGCGATGGTCTTGTAGCCCATTCCAGCCTTGTGTAGATCTACAATCTTGTCCCTGACATCCTTGGAGAGCTCTTTGGTCTTGGCCATGGTGGAGAGTTTGGAATCTGAATGATTGATTGCTTCTGTGGACAGGTATCTTTTATACAGGTAACAAACTGAGATTAGGAGCTCTCCCTTTAAGAGTGTGCGCCTAATCTCTGTTCGTTACCTGTATAAAAGACACCTGGGAGCCAGAAATCTTTCTGATTTAGAGGGGGTCAAATACTTATTTCCCTCATTAAAATGCAAATCAATTTATAACATTTTTTACATGCGTTTTTCAGGATTTCTTTGTTGTTATTCTGTCTCTCACTGTTCAAATACATCTACCATTAAAATTATACTCTGATCATTTCTTTGTCAGTGGGCAAACGTACAAAATCAGCAGGGGATCAAATACTTTTTTCCCTCACTGTATACAGGGTCAGTTCCAATACCATATTTACAATGTGCAGGGATTCTGTAGTCCTCTGTAGTCCCGTGTAGCTCAGTTGATAGATCATGGCGTTTGCCATGCCAGGGTTGTGGGTTCGATTCCCACGGGGGGCCAGTATGAAAATGTATGCACTCACTAACTGTAAGTCGCTCTGGATAAGAGTGTCTGCTAAATGACATATAAAATGTAATACTGGATCGATAGAGGTAGATATGAATAGGGGTAAGGTGACTAGGCATCAGGATATATGATAAACAGAGTAGCAGAAGTGTATATGATGATTGTATGTGTGTGTGTAGAGTCACTATAAATGTACTGTATGTGCATATTGTGTGTGTGCGCAAATGATGGAGTGAGTGTCTGTATGTGGGTTGATGTATCAGTGTACGTAGTGTGTAGGGCCCTGTGAGTGTGCATAGAGACAGCTATTTAGTTGGCTATTTAGCAGTCTAATGGCATGGGGATAGAAGCTGTTCAGGAGTATGTTGGTGTCAGACTTGATGCACCAGTACCGCTTGCCTTGAGGAAGCAGAGAGAACAGTCTATGGCTTGGGTGGTTGGTCTTTAACGATTTACCGGGCCTTCCTTTCACACCACCTTGCTTACGTGATGTACTGTAAGTCAGGGTTGACATCACCCGTTAGCTACATTTTGGTCAAGAAGTACCTAGATCCTGTGAGTGATTGACTAATGCTTCTGTGTTTCTCTTCTCTCCCTCCATTCCACTCTCTCTCCCTCCATTTCTCTCTCTCCCTTTTGCTCTTTTATTCTTCTTCTGTTCACTCTCTTTATATCTCTCTTTCTCTTTCTGTCTTTCTCCCTCCTCCCAGCCCGTAGCCCTATCTTCTCTCACCTCATCATCTCTCTAAAGGGTCTGTGGACCATCCGTGCATTTGGACGTCAGTGCTACTTTGAAACATTGTTCCACAAGGCCCTGAACACCCACACGGCCATATGGTTCCACTACCTCTCCACGCTGCGATGGTTCCTCTTCCGCTGTGACATCATCTTCGTCTTCTTCTTCAGCGCCGCAGCCTTCATCGCCGTGGGAACCAACCGTGAGTGATGGGCAGACAGACAGACACACTTAATATTGTTAGGCTATTTCCAATAAAGCATTTACTTGAAAAGGAAGTTGGCATATTACAGATGCCGACTGCGTAGCATGTACCCATATTTACTTTAGGCCTGAGTAAATTGTTGCTGCCTTCTCATGGACAACGTAGAAAAGATCTTTGCCTCTTGTGTGTCATAGAGAATCTCTAAATGGGCCACAGTGTTTATGTTGGTAGTGAATTTAGGGGTAATTTTACAGACCGTTGAATACCTGTGTGTTTGTGTGTGTATAATAACAAAGGGTTGCAGTGAAGTATGCTATGACGTGTGGGTGTGTGCGCACTGATAATGTGGTGTGTGTGTTCCACAGAGGACAAGCCAGGGGAGATTGGCATCATCGTGGCCTTAGCCATGCTTATCCTTGGTACCTTCCAATGGGCTGTCATCACCAGCATCACTGTGGACGGACTGGTATGTACATTACCAGTAGGCAGTGATCAGTATCAGTATCGCACACACAAACACGCACAACACACACACAAATATGAATCTCATTAACCTTTTACAATCGTTTGAATTGGCCTATATTGATAGGGGTCAATTTGAATGTTTCTTAAAGAAGAAATGCATATGCATAAGCATGATAGCAATTGAATGGGAACAGTTTGGAGATATTGGGAAAAGTATTCAACCAAAGTTAAGGAATCAACAGTTCACCTGACACAAGACTGAATCTAAGACTGAATCCTGTTTATTATATGTGCATTTTACGTTTACTGTACTTTTAGCCACATTTGTTGATAACGAAATCTGAAAATACTCTGGATACATTCAGTAACATGATAAGAATATTCCTGGGACATGTGGGGTAGGTGGAACATAAGACAAAAACAATGACAAGGGTTTGAGTGAGAAAACGAAATATGCTAAATATGTGTAGGAGACTAATAACATTTAATTAGATTTTAATTTGATTTGAGGACTAACTGGTGCACTTGTATGACTCAAAGAAGGGTCTTCAACTATAGGCGCTTTTATGAGCTGTCCTAGCTGTGCTGTTGAGGAACTAGAGAAAGCACACTTGTAGTTGTTTTGTTTGGAACACAAAAGGTGATGCATCACAAAATTATTGTTGTTGTTTACGAAATCCCAAAATGGCCCATTATATCTGACTCAGGTGGGCATCATTTGAAAGCTTGTTCTATTGCCAACATGACTAGTTATAAAATACGATTTTACAGTGTTAGGCTTTCACAAGGCAATTCAGAGAAACATATTGTAATTTTGGTGCGCATAGAAAGGGAGAAAAAGCTCATTCAGTTATGTGTTCTGCTGCAAATTTTCTTCCCAATAGACAAACATAGGCTCATTCTGTTCAGAACAACCCAGGGAATGACGCCATGTCATCTTGTAACTGTACATCAAACAGAGTGATCATAAATGTTGACACTGTATATGGTTTGGAAATGTGAAGTGTACATTTGGACTCACAGGTGTTTGGCTTGCTTGTATGACAACAAAGCGGTATTTATTATAATCCTCACGGTCTCATCTTTAAAATACATAGATTCCTCTTCATTTACAGCATTTCCCTCCCTCAGACAACAAATAATGTGCCGGAGGGATGGGGGCAACTTGTCCCGTGCGGTGCTCAAGTTCAGAACGGCTGTCAGTCAAAACCCAAACAGCGCTGTGAAGACACGCAGAGACAGAGCTCTGATGTCATGTATAGCATGTTACTGTACAGCCACTGGGTTCCAATTTAGATGCTTATCAGTGCCTAAATCTGCCATTTTCAACCCGTCGAGTGTAAAAGGCTACCTTTACTTGAGTGGGAAACTCCACTTGTCTTGTTTGTTGTTAGGAAAGATGTCAAAATATAGAATACTATATATTTAGTTCACACACCCCAGTGTTGTTGTTGTGGAAATGAGCTTCATTCAGGTTGAGGATTCTGAAAGAGCTTATCACAGTGCAGGACATTTTGTTCTCCTAGTGTTGGAAAAATTCACCAATTATTGCCAGACTGACTGATACTTCTATACACTGATAATACTCACTAATGTGAGAATAGAACTCATTAACAAGGGCGAGGGAGCTCACTACTCTAACATACCGTCACACGTACAGTATTAGGTCACAAACTAACATTGACCCACTTACAGTATGAACTCACTCCTTACTCCCACAAACACACACACACACACACGTTTCACTCCCCTCCATACACACATTCCCACAGGTTTCTACTCATTTATATTATCTCATGTTCACACACACATATGTATACACACACACCTCCTCCTACCCCTTCCTCACAACTCTGTGTCCTCTTTTCCTCTGCAGATGCGATCAGTAGATCGGGTCTTCAAGTTCATCGACTTGCCGCAGGAGGAGCCTAGACCCAGTGGTGGTGGTAAAGGCAAAGACCTGGTCCTGGACAACCCCCACGCTCAAGACTGCTGGCCCAACCGGGGCCACATGGATGTCCAGGGACTGACTGTCAAGTACACAGAGGCCGGACGCTCTGTGCTGCAGAACCTGTCCTTCACCGTGGAAGCGGGCCAAAGTGTAGGTGACAGTGTAGGGGACGGAGACAGGGACGGAAACAGGGACGGAGACAGGGGCGGAGACGGGGGCGGAGACGGGGGCGGAGATGGGGGTGGAGATGGTGTGTGTGTGTGTATGGGATGGGTGCAGGGATGTGCGTGTGCATGTGTGAGGCTGATACTCCCACCCATATGTGGGGTCAGCGCCCGCTCAGCCCAGTCAAAGCTCTTCTCTGTCATGGCACTCCAATGATGGAACGTCAGGACAGTCCCTGCCCATCTTCCGAAAATGTCAGAAACCCTACCTCAATGTTTTTTTTTTATATAACGTATGCTGATAACATTTTTATTGAGGGAAAATGTACTTGCTATAAGTGATTAACTGCGTTGTTGGTTAAGGGCTTGTAAGTAAGCATTTCACTGTAATGTCTACACCTGTTGTATTCGGCACATTGTCTCACCTACTATCTTAAGATGAATGCACTAAATGTTGCTCTGGATAAAGTGTCTGCTAAATTACTGAAATGTAAATGTAATTTATTGTGATGGCCTGATCTGCCCTCAGGTGAACCGAGTGTAGATGAATTTCTCTCCGTCAGTTAGGAGGCTAGATGAACCCTCAGTGGTGTGTCTTGAGAGGTAATTACAGAGAAAGAGCTCTCAGTAACGAGACCTGAGGGAGGCTAGCTCATTGGGCCTAGCTTAGCCATTAGCACTTTTGCCTAGCCATTAGCTAAAGCTTCCTGCTAATGGCCTACTTGTCATTGATGCTTTAGGCCTGAGGGAGAAAAGAGGGTTTCTAGTTTCTCACAGTTTACAGTGTAGTGTTATGTTGTATGCTATGTAGCGTATAGTATCACAGTTAAAATGCTGTCTCAAGATCTTTATTGAAAATGAGCAGGTTAGTGGGAGAGAGTAGTGGGAGACCTGTAGGAAGACAATGGCTTGTGGAGATTTTGGGTACATATTCTGAATTAATTCTGGTATATATTCTGAATTAATTATGGTACATATTCTTATCTCAGTGTACGTTTGTGGCTGTCCATAGGTGGGTGTGTTGGGGAGGACAGGCTCAGGGAAGAGCACCCTGCTTTCTGCCCTGCTGCGCCTGGCCTCTACAGATGGAGAGATCTCCATTGATGGGGTCTCCTGGGACTCTGTCACACTACAGACCTGGAGAAAAGCCTTTGGTGTGGTGCCACAGGTATATATTTCTCCTCATAGGGTTATAAACAGCTCCCCTCAAGGACCTGAAAATAGCTCAACTATTGTACCATCAGTCCCTAGGGTTGTTACGGTGACCGTATTACCGCCATACCGGAGGTCACGAGTCATGACCAAGGTCAAATTCCACGTGACCGTTGAGTCACTGTAACTAGGCCTACTCTAAAACTGCGGTCTGGAAATGAATGCCGCTGATGGGCGTTAGTAGCCTACCAAACTTTCTAATGGCCCTCAAGTCGCTAATGGCCTGGTACTCAGAGCTCTATTGTCCCTCTAATCACTCTGACATCAATGCAAATGCCATCGACAATCAAATCAAACACACACGTTTTAACTGGAATAATTGGAATGACGAGGATAAATGATGATGGGAGTTACAGGTCCCATTCTGAAATGGACCCGGAGTTTTCCTATCCGGACACGGGGCTTTCCCATCCGGACCTGATATGCACAAATTACATTTTAAAACATTCCATGGTCGTCGTGGATCTTGTTTCAAGCTCAAAGCCAAACACAACGGCAGCCATTTGGATGCAATATCAGCGAGAGCAGAATATCAGCTTGAGCCAGCTCCTTAAACAGCAGGTTGATGCATGGAATATAATAAGTACACTGCTCAAAAAAATAAAGGGAACACTAAAATAACACATCCTAGATCTGAATGAATGAAATAATCTTATTAAATACTTTTTTCTTTACATAGTTGAATGTGCTGACAACAAAATCACACAAAAATTATCAATGGAAATCAAATGTATCAACCCATGGAGGTCTGGATTTAGAGTCACCCTCAAAATTAAAGTGGAAAACCACACTACAGGCTGATCCAACTTTGATGTAATGTCCTTAAAACAAGTCAAAATGAGGCTCAGTAGTGTGTGTGGCCTCCACGTGCCTGTATGACCTCCCTACAATGCCTGGGCATTCTCCTGATGAGGTGGCGGATGGTCTCCTGAGGGATCTCCTCCCAGACCTGGACTAAAGCATCCGCCAACTCCTGGACAGTCTGTGGTGCAACGTGGCGTTGGTGGATGGAGCGAGACATGATGTCCCAGATGTGCTCAATTGGATTCAGGTCTGGGGAACGGGCGGGCCAGTCCATAGCATCAATGCCTTTCCTCTTGCAGGAACTGCTGACACACTCCAGCCACATGAGGTCTAGCATTGTCTTGCATTAGGAGGAACCCAGGGCCAACCGCACCAGCATATGGTCTCACAAGGGGTCTGAGGATCTCATCTTGGTACCTAATGGCAGTCAGGCTACCTCTGGTGAGCACATGGAGGGCTGTGTGGCCCCCCAAAGAAATGCCACCCCACAACATGACTGACCCACCGCCAAACCGGTCATGCTGGAGGATGTTGCAGGCAGCAGAACGTTCTCCACGGCGTCTCCAGACTGTCACGTCTGTCACATGTGCTCAGTGTGAACCTGCTTTCATCTGTGAAGAGCACAGGGCGCCAGTGGCGAATTTGCCAATCTTGGTGTTCTCTGGCAAATGCCAAACGTCCTGCACGGTGTTGGGCTGTAAGCACAACCCCCACCTGTGGACGTCGGGCCCTCATACCACCCTCATGGAGTCTGTTTCTGACCGTTTTAGCAGACACATGCACATTTGTGGCCTGCTAGAGGTCATTTTGCAGGGCTCTGGCAGTGCTCCTCCTGCTCCTCCTTGCACAAAGGCGGAGGTAGCAGTCCTGCTGCTGGGTTGTTGCCCTCCTACGGCCTCCTCCACGTCTCCTGATGTACTGGCCTGTCTCCTGGTAGCGCCTCCATGCTCTGGACACTACGCTGACAGACACAGCAAACCTTCTTGCCACAGCTCGCATTGATGTGCCATCCTGGATGAGCTGCACTACCTGAGCCACTTGTGTGGGTTGTAGACTCCGTCTCATGCTACCACTAGAGTGAAAGCACCGCCAGCATTCAAAAGTGACCAAAACATCAGCCAGGAAGCATAGGAACTGAGAAGTGGTCTGTGGTCACCACCTGCAAAACCAGTCCTTTATTGGGGGTGTCTTGCTAATTGCCTATAATTTCCACCTGTTGTCTATTCCATTTGCACAACAGCATGTGAAATGTATTGTCAATCAGTGTTGCTTCCTAAGTGGACAGTTTGATTTCACAGAAGTGTGATTGACTTGGAGTTACATTGTGTTGTTTAAGTGTTCCCTTTATTTTTTTGAGCAGTGTATATAAGCCCAGTCATTGCGCAACATTTCTATACTGCATGTAATCGCGTGTGAAAACAGAGTTTTGATGGCCTCTATTAAAAAGAGGAGGATCCCAGCTTTCTATTGCTAGGCTAAAATATGTATTTCTCAAGCGCTAATATTAAGCATTGCTTTACAAGCTTTTCAACCGAAGTAGCATGAAAATGAACCGCAGGAAAAACGTCCTCAAATGCATACGGATGACACATATTTTTTTCCCCTGCCCCTTGCAATGTCTGATTGATAGCGGCCCATTTTAAATCTAAACTAATTTCACACATATCAGTACTTTCAAGTACTGTTGATAACTTGGTATTGGTCAACAAGTACAGTGTGGCTACAAAGTACAACTGTCACACAGGTCACCCTGAAAAACAAAACAACTCACACAGCTCCTCCATTCTCTCTTTTCTTTGACAGAAAATCTTCATACTGACTGGAACGTTTCGTATGAACCTGGATCCGCACGCTCGCCACAGTGACGAGGAACTGTGGCGGGTGGCTGAGGAGGTGAAACACAACATTAACATCAGTCACACTGGTGTCTGGTCTAACCCTAACCCTAGCTATATGTCCACAGCCTGGTTCAACCCTAAACCTAGCTTCAACCACAACCCTAATCCTAACCCTAATCCTAGCTCCACGTCCACATCCCGTGGTCCTGTGTAGCTCAATACCTCTGTAGCTCAATTGGTAGAGCATGGCGCTTGTAACGCCAGGGTAGTGGGTTCGATCCCCGGGACCACCCATACGTAAAAATGTATGCACACATGACTGTAAGTCGCTTTGGATGAAAGTGTCTGCGAAATGGCATATTATTATTATTATCCCGGTTCAACCCCAACCCTAGCCTCAACCAGCCTCAACTTTATTTTGAAATCTATGGCTTTGTTAGCATTTAATACCCTTCCCTTAATGCACTTGATTTGTGCATATTAGCACTTATAACTTTATGAATAACAATACTTATTTATTTATGATTTATTACATATTTCTTTAAGGGTCTAGATATTTTGAGGTTTGGATTCTGTGGTGGTCTCTTCTCCCAACAAAAAGGCCTTATATTGGGCTATATTTACACAGCTCCTGAACATGTACAATAATGAGCTTCATGCATTTGGGCCCACCTGTGGCCAAAGGATGCTATCTAGTGGCCCTTTATAAACACTATAGAGCACTCTTTTTTTATTCTGGTAGGAGTTTGGAGCGTTCTGTGAGACCCCCACCCATACACTCTTAACAGCTTGTAGAAGTGTTCTCTTTTAACTAGCGGTTTATACGATTATTTGGTCAAGTGTGCCTGTGCACCCTGTCCCCCTTGTGGGTAACATACCTCAGTCTCCTTACCTAACCCTCAACCCTAGCTTCATATCCACATCCCGGTTCAAACCTAACCCTAGCCACAACCCTAACCATACCTTTATGTCCACATCCCGGTTCAACCCTAACCCTAGCCACAACCATAACCCTAGCTTCATGTCCACATCCCGGTGTAACCCTAACCCTAACTCTAGCTTCATGTCTACCTCCCGGTTCAACCCTAACCCTAGCCACAACCATAACCCTAACTTCATGTCTACCTCCCGGTTCAACCCTAGCCCTAACCCTGGCTTCATGTCCATATCCCGGTTCAACCCTAACCCTAGCTTCATGTCCACATCCCGGTTCAACCCTAACCCTAGCCCTAATCCTAACCCTGGCTTCATGCCCACATCCCGGTTCAACCCTAACCCTCAACCACAACCCTAACCATGGCTTCACGTCCACATCCCAGTTCAACCCTAACCTTAGCCTCAACCCTAACCCTAACTGCCCCCTCTATCTCTTTACCTATAGACTATCACTATCCTCCTTCCTTCATCTTTCTCCTCACTCTGTCTATCTGTCTGTCTGTCTATCTGTCTGTCTGTCTATCTGTCTGTCTGTTAATCTGTCTGTCTGTTTATCTGTCTGTCTGTTTATCTGTCTGTCTGTTTATCTGTTTATCTGTCTGTCTGTTTATCTGTCTGTCTGTTTATCTGTCTGTGTTACTTTAAAAGTCTAGGGTTGATGGAAAAGAGACCCGTAACATAACTCATGCAAATTAGAATCGTGACACAGAAACAGTGAGATCAAAAATACACCGACAACCATAAGCTACCGTCAAACACAAAATGTTTATTATGAACACACGGTAAAGGTTTGGGAAAAAGGGCTGAGCAGGACCCAAGGAATGAAACAATAATGTCAAAAACCCCTAAACTGATCTTGCCTGCCTCAAGAACCGCTAAGCTACTGCTAACCATACAAAAATACAGTGGGTGGTCCGCTCAGGTCTAACTAGTGTTTTTTAGACAATGTTCTTTCTACGGGTAATGTATGCCCAAGGGCAACTTGCTAAATACCCCTTTTCCCAGGAACACACAACATAGTTACCATATAGAGTAACCAGCAAATTAGTGAGTACACAAAAAACAGGACACCACAGTATCCATACTCACAAACGAAAAGAGTCTCTGTCAGCAAACACAACTGACTGGCTTTTAAAACAATGGGAGGTGTGAGTGAAAAACCAGAAACAGGTGGTGCAATGCAGAGGAATGTCCACTGATTGGTCCATCTCAGCAATCAGCAGACAAACAGATGTCGGACAGGTGGGACACCCCAACGACCACCAATCAGGAACAAAAAGGACACCTGTGATTAGGGCAGAAGGAGAGGAAAAACACATACATGATACCTGTATCCGTAACACGCCCACCCTTAAAAGAGCAAACCACAATGGTTTGCAACACACGTACCATCACAACACCCAAAATTCAAAGATCAACAGCATCCTGACGGGATAAAAAAATAACCTAGATCTCTAAACACGAGACAAAGTATCTGCCAACACACTATCCGAACCCTTTTTGTGGCGGATCTCCAAATTATAATTTTGCACTACAAGTGCCCAACGCATAAGGCGTTGGTTCTGGTTGTACATACGTTGGAGAAAAACTAAGGGGTTATGGTCAGTATACACTATCACTGGTAGTGCACTGGAACCAACATCGACTTCAAAGTACTGCAGAGCTAACAACAAAGCTAGAGCTTCTTGTTCAATGGTGGAATAGTTCGTCTGACATTTGTTAAATTTCCGTGAAAAATAACAGACAGGATGGTCCACTCCACTCTGGTCCGGCTGCAGTAGAACAGCACCAGCACCTCTGGCACTTGCATCTACCTCCAGTTTAAACGGCCGTTCAAAATCTGCCGCAGCAAGAACAGGGGTTACTACATAGTAGTGCTTTAGCAGTGTTGAAAGCAGTGTGACAATCTTCAGACCATACACATTTTCTCGCCGGACTGAGCAAATCCGTTAATGGAGCAACTACCACAGATACAGTTTTACAGAAACTACGGTAGTAGCCAACCATCCCTAAAACATGGCGCAGCTCTCTTCTGGTGGTAGGTGCGGGAAATGCATTTATAGCTGAGACCTTGGCATCTACAGGGCGCACCTGACCATGGCCGACCTGTTTACCGAGATAAGTAACAGTGGCCTTCCCAAACTCGCACTTTGCTAAGTTCAGGGTTAGAGAAGCGGCTGCTAGACGTTCACACACTACCCTTAAAGTGTTAATATGATCTGACCACTCAGTTGAATAAATTACCAGATCATCAAGGTAAGCACTACAATTAGGAACTCCAGCCAATACTGTGTTAACCAGACGTTGGAAAGTGGCTGGTGCGTTCCGCATCCCAAATGCCATGACAGCATATTGTAGGAAGTGGTCTGGGGTCACAAAGGCAGAGATGTCGGAGGCACGTGAGGTTAACGGCACATGCGAGTAACCTTTTAGAAGATCTAGTTTGGTTACATAAGTAGCAGCACCAACAGTGTCAATACAGTCATCCAGTCTGGGTAACGGGAACGAGTCGAGCACTGTGACAACATTGACCTTTCGATAGTCCGTACATAACCTGGATGTCCCATCAGGTTTGGGAACCAGAATGCACGGAGAACTCCAAGGACTTGAACTTGGCATAGCCAGGTTATTCTCCAGCAAATAACCGACCTCATCATCTTTCTCTCAGAAACAGCCTGGTTGTCATAGTGCCGTTTCATATGTCTCTGTGAGGAAGACAGCGCTTCCTTTGCTAGAGCACAGGCACTATGACAGCGAAAGCGACTAACGTAGTCCAACACATTTTCTTTCGCACACAACTCTTGTGATAAAAACTGATCCTTAAGGACTTTCATAGGTCCTCTCACGGTGTGTCCAAACACCAGTTCAGCTGGGCTGAACCCTAGGGATTCTTGTACCGTCTCACGGACAGCAAACAAAACTAGAGGAACTCCCTCATCCCAATCGTTCTCAGATTCCAAGCAATATTTTCGGAGCATAGACTTCAGTGTCTGATGCCAACGTTCAAGCGCACCCTGAGACTCTGGGTGATATGCGCTTGATACACGGTGTGTAACTGACAAGGATTTTAACACTTGTTTGAAAAGCTTAGAAAGGAAATTCGTACCCTGTTCAGTTTGTACCACCTTAGGTAACCCAAAAGTTGAGAAGAATTTGATCAAAGCTTTACTCACCACCGGAGCAGTAATCCTTCGCAGAGGAATGGCCTCTGGGTACCTGGTGGCCACACACATAATCGTCAACAGAAACTTGTTACCAGATTTTGTCTTTGGTAATGGTCCAACACAATCAACCATCACATGTTCGAATAGTTCACCTATGGCATGTATGGGACAAAGAGGCGCGGGAGGAATAACCTGGTTCGGTTTCCCAGTTACTTGACAGGTGTGGCATGTCCGACAGAACTGAGCCACATCTTGTTTTAAAGCAGGCCAAAAGAAATGTCGCAAACCCCGATCATAAGTCTTGGTGACTCCCAGATGTCCGGACCACTGGGGATCATGAGCGAGGGATAAAACATTTTGTCGAAAGGCTGTAGAAATCACTATTTGGTAAACAGCATTCCAATCTCCGCCAGAGTCAACATAGAATGTCCATTTACGCATGAGGAGATTACCATCAATGAAGTATGCCATGTTTTTCTTCTTTAGCTCCTCCACTGAGACAACACTAGAAAAACATTTATCCAGGCTAATGTCAACCTTCTGGTTAGCGATCAGCTGCTCACGAGTGACTGGTAACTGTATTGCCTCAGCAACAAGTTCCACATACTTCTTCCTTTCCCTGGGCTGTTGGTCAGACTGCACCAGCTTACCAGAGGTAGCACCCAAGCTATCCTCTGGGTCACACTCTCTGAATAAAATCATGTTCGACAAATCTATCACATCACCCACTTGTCGTGCTTGAGCACGTGTGACAGCACAAGCAGGGAACACATCTGGATAACCCTGTGCCAGCTCCTCGGAGAGAGACTGGTCACTTTTATCCAATACCTCCAATATGGGTATCACCTTTCCTCCAACAATATCGTTGCCCATTATAAATGTCACACCTTTTACTGGCAACATAGGACGTACTCCAACTCTGAACAATCCACTGACTAACTCAGAGTGTACGTTCACAAATTGCAATGGCACTGGGATGAATACAATTTCAATTCCTTGTACTAACACACTGGAACCACAATAGTATGAACGACTGTGCCGCACCAGTATCTCTGAGGATTCTAAACGGACGCTGAGACGCTTCTTCATCTGATATGGAAACAAACCCCTCAAAAATGAACGGTTCATAACTGTGATCTGGGACTGGGACTTTCAAAGCACATTCACTATGAGGCATCTGTTTTGATTCCGTCTTTACAACCGTACGAATCAGCCCAACACCCGTTGGCGGCCTGGCGTGCTGAGGAATCCCGTTTGCGTTTTAGCAGAAAGCAATCATTAACCATATGTCCCACCTTATGACAATAGAAACAGTGACGCACATCTTTCGGGCGTGCTGGATGTACTGCTGGTCGACTAGGGCTAAGAGTTAGCAACTCCGCGGCCCTGCTCTCCGTACGATCACAAACTCGTCTGCCAATACAGACGCTTCCGACAGTGAGGATACTTTCTGTTCGTTCAGATAAACTACAATACGTTCGGGTAAGCAATTTTTAAACTCTTCTAACAAGATTAACTCCCGTAGAGAGATAAAATCAGTTACCTTACTAGCGGTGTGCCATTTGTCAAACAGATTTCCCTTGTCTCTAGCAAACTCCACATAAGTCTGTGTAGAATACTTTTTATGAGACCTAAATCTCTGTCGATATGCCTCTGGAACAAGCTCATAGGCACGAAGAACAGTAGCTTTGACCACGTCATAATTCAAGCTGTCTTCAAGAGGTAGCGCTGACAGAACCTCTTGGGCTTTACCTGTTAATTTACACTGAAGTAATAGGCACCATACCTCTTCGGGCCATTTCAATGCTACTGCTATACAAAAACACTGAAATAGGAATCAACCTCTGACTCCCTAAACACAGGTACCAAGGTGATCTGTCTACTAATCAAAAGTAGCAGACGACACAGCTGGTGAGGACGGCTCACTAGCAGGCTTAGCATGAGCAGAGTGTAACCTCACTGTCTCTGCCTCCAGTTCCATTTTACGCATCGCCTGTTCTGCCTCTAGCTTACGTGTCTCCTGTTCTGCCTCTAGCTTACGCGTCTCCTGTTCTGCCTCTAGCTTACGCGTCTCCTGTTCTGCCTCTAGCTTACGCGTCTCCAGCTTTTCTCGCCTGATTTGTGCCTGACAATATCCATACTCACAAACGAAAAGAGTCTCTGTCAGCAAACACAACTGACTGGCTTTTAAAACAATGGGAGGTGTGAGTGAAAAACCAGAAACAGGTGGTGCAATGCAGAGGAATGTCCACTGATTGGTCCACCTCAGCAATCAGCAGACAAACGGATGTCGGACAGGTGGGACACCCCAACGACCACCAATCAGGAACACAAAGGACACCTGTGATTAGGGTAGAAGGAGAGGAAAAACACATACAGGATACCTGTATCCATAACAATCTGTCTGTCTGTCTGCTTATCTGTCTGTCTGTGTGTCTGTCTGTTTATCTGTCTGTCTGTCTGTTTATCTGTCTGTCAGTGTGTCTGTTTATCTGTCTGTCTGTCTGTTATCTGTCTGTCTGTCTGTACACTGCAGAGAGTGACACTGACCCCTTTCCTACCATACAGTAGTAACCTCATTCTGACATGCTATGCTGATGGTAAGGTAGTTGCTGTGTACGTGTGTGTGGAGCGGGGCAGTGACGGAGCCACCATAGACACCATAGTGGTGGTTGCATAGCAAGCACAGCCAGGAGACACACACAAGACTCCTTCTCTTGACTCTGAACATAGCTGATGTCATGTCTGATGTGGAGTTCAGGTTAATACTATGTGTTCGGAAAGGTCCACCACCTTCATTTTAAAGGAGTCAAAACAAGTACAGTATGTGCATTGGGCGATCTATGATGTCATGTTGCTCTCCTATACATGACATCATAGATCGCCCAATGCACATACTGTACTTGTTTTGACTCCATTAACATGAAGGTGGTGGACCTTTCCGAACACATAGTATTAACCTGAACTCCACATCAGAGGTAAATGACTACACTCATTTGTTTGATTGATTGATTCATTGACTGACTGATTGATTTTTCCTGTTTTCCTGTTCTCCCATGTGTCTTCCAGGTGGGTCTGAAGTCAGTGATAGAGCAGTTCCCAGACAAGCTGGACTTCCAGCTGGAGGACGGGGGTTACGTCCTGAGTAACGGACACAAGCAGCTCATGTGTTTGGCCCGCTCTATACTCAGCAAGGCCCGCATACTGCTGCTGGACGAACCCAGCGCCTACCTCGACCCCATGTAAGAGAAGAGGGAGGGAGGGAGATGTGGGTGGTGGTGTGATGTGTGTGTGTGTTTGAGTGTCTCACTGCATGTGGTGACAATTCCAGAACTTACCGTAACGCTCATTGGCTGTGTGTGTACTGAGACGTACAGTATGTGTGTAACCACATATACCGACACAGGTCTTTACGCTAAATGGGGCCTGTAATGAGTGAATTAGTGGTGGTTGATGACGCTGGTCAACTTCAGACCTGCTGCTTTCATCTTAACCTCAGCAGGAAGTGCACATGAGTGGGCTGAAGGGAGGAGGTTGTAGGGTGAGACTGGGGAAAGTGAGAGTGGAAGGAGTGTGGACGTAAAGGGAGAAAGAGAGAGAGAGAGTGATGTAGGCCTATCGTTAAACTCTGTGGTTATTTTTGTCTACTCTGGTTTGTGTATGGTTGACAGAAAGATGTTGTCTAATGGTTGTGTTTTGGTTTGTTTCTGGTTGACAGAACGTTGCAGGTCCTGAGGAAGACGCTGAAACAGTCTTTCTCCAACTGTACAGTCATACTGTCAGAACACAGAGTGGAACCACTGCTGGAGTGCCAGTCCTTCCTGGTTAGTGCACAAACACACACACACACACACACACACACACACACACACACACACACACACACACACACACACACACACACACACACACACACACACACACACACACACACACACACACACACACACACACACACACACACGCACACACACACACACACACACACACAGGATACCTATCCCACTTTAAGCATGAGGTTTTCCCCTTCGTTACCCCCCCATCTCTTCCAATAAAATGCTTTAGTATTTCCCTGTTGGAGCTGAGAATAGAGCGACAATCACCAGCTAAATAATTTATCCTCCATTTTAGTGTAATTCAATTCTTCTATCAGGGCATCGCCATTTGTTAGCCTCAGTGTAAATAACTTATTTGATTAACAGTGTCCCATGACGTAGGCCGCAGGGGTATTCAACTCTTACCCTATGAGGTCCGGAGCCTGCTGGTTTTCTGTTCTACCTGATAATTAATTACACACATCTGGTGTCCCAGGTCTAAATCAATCCCTGATTAGAGGGAAACAATGAAAAAATGCAGTGGAATTGGCTTTGAGGTCCAGAGTTGAGTTTGAGGGACTTAGGGCATGATGTGGGCCGTGTGTGTGTGTGTGTGTGTGTGTGTGTGTGTGTGTGCGCGCGCATGTTTGTTTGTTTGGGAAATATAAGTGACCTGTGTTTGTGTTCACACAAGCAGACAGCATGACAAGGCAGGCACAGTGACATACAGTGCATTCGGAAAGTATTCAGACCCTTTCACTTTTTCCACATTTTGTTACGTTACAGCCTTATTCTAAAATTGATTAAATAAAAAGAATTATTCATCAATCTACACACAATACCCAATAATGACAAAGCGAAAACAGGTTTTTAGATTTTTTTGCAAATGTATAAAAAAACTAAAACAGAAATACCTTATTTACATAAGTCCTCAGACCCTTTGCTATGAGACTCTAAATTGATCTCAGGTGTATCCTGTTTCCATTGATCATCCTTGAGATGTTTCTACAACTTGATTGGAGTCCACCTGTGGTAAATTAAATTGATTGGACATGATTTGGAAAGGCAAACACCTGTCTATATAAGGTCCCACAGTTGACAGTGCATGTCAGAACAAAAACCAAGCCATGAGGTTGAAGGAATTGTCCGTAGTGCTCCGAGACAGGATTGTGTCGAGGCACAAAAAATGTCTGCAGCATTGAAAGTCCCCAAGAACACAGTTGCCTCGATCATTCTTAAATGGAAGAAGTTTGGAAGCACCAAGACTCTTCCTAGAGCTGGCCGCCCGGCCAAACTGAGCAATTGGGGGAGAAGGGCCTTGGTCAGGGAGGTGACCAAGAACCTGATGGTCACTCTGACAGAGCTCCAGAGTTCCTCCGTGGAGATGGGAGAACCTTCCAGAAGGACAATCATCTCTGCAGCACTCCACCAATCAGACCTTTTTGGTAGAATGGCCAGATGGAAGCCACTCCTCAGTAAAAGGCACATGACAGCCCGCTTGGAGTTTGCCAAAAGGCACCTAAAGGACTCTCAGACCATGAGAAACAAGATTCTCTGGTCTGATGAAACCAAGATTGAACTCTTTGGCCTGATTGCCAAGTGTCTCGTCTGGAGGAAACCAGGCACCGCTCATCACCTGGTCAATACCATCCTTATGGTGAAGCATGGTGGTGGCAGCATCATGCTGTGGGGTTGTTTTTCAGCGGCAGGGACTGGGAGACTAGTCAGGATCAAGGGAAAGATGAACGGAGCAAAGTACAGAGAGATCCTTGATGAAAACCTGCTCCAGAGCGCTCAGGACCTCAGATTGGGGTGAAGGTTCACCTTCCAACAGGACAATGACCCTAAGCACACAGCCAAGACAACGCAGGAGTGGCTTCGGGATAAGTCTCTGAATGTCCTTGAGTGGCCCAGCCAGAGCCCGGACGAACCCGATCGAACATCTCTGGAGAGACCTGAAAATAGCTGTGCAGCGATACTCCCCATCCAACCTGACAGAGCTTGAGAGGATCTGCAGAGAAGAATGGGAGAAACTCCCCAAATACAGGTGTGCGAAGCTTGTAGCGTCATACCCAAGAAAACTTGAGGCTGTAATTGCTGCCAAAGGTACTTCAACAGAGTACTGAGTAAAGGGTCTGAATACTTATGTAAATGTGATATTTAAGTTGCTGTTTTTTTATACAATTGCAAAAATTTCTAAAAACCTGTTTTTGCTTTGTCATTATGGGGTATTGTGTGTAGATTGTTGAGGGGAAAAAAACAATTTAATCCATTTTAGAATAAGGCTGTAACGTAACAAAATGTGTAAAAAGGGGTCTGAATACCTTCCAAATGCACTTTAAGACATGATGCTGGGTGCTTGACACTGGAACATTTTCAACACATCATTCTCATTTTAGCCCTTTACTGTACCACATTGTCAGCAGTTTTACTGTGGTTTGTATGCTCAGTCTAACCTGGGGGTGAAAGTAAGGCGGTATGGCCCAGTACTGTGTCCCAGCAAAATAAATAGTGTGGGTACGCCATACCTGTAAAACGTGAGCCTATCACAATTAATACAACATGCCCAAAAACGATAGGTTATTACACCATTGTTTAATATTACTGCATGTCAGCCACATAAAAAATGTGCAAATTGACTGGAAACCGGGTGGTATACGTTCCAAATTGCTTTGTGGTTTGAGGAGAACACTTGCATTTTGTCAAGGCGGAGATGAGTGGCAAGATACTCGCGCAGCTGAGTGGCCGAGACCGAGGCGCGCATGGACAACACTGGATGCATCAATTCAGGCTACAAGTGTAAGCCTAATGACCAGTGGTGATTTTAGCCTGTAAATCTTGGTGGGGCAAACTCCCAATAATTTTTTTAGATGCCAGCAAAGCCACTACACAACACAACACTTAACAACATGTTAATTGGACTATAACGGTGACAAATGGTGCCCACAAGTGGTCCCAACAGCAGAGTCAAATCAGCAGTCCCAACACCTTACCACTGTTACACCTGGCTATCAGTGGAGCCTTGTGTGGCAGTGAAACAGTTCATTCAGCCTAATTTCCTGCCTTTAAAAAAAAATAGCTGATATGGCTGACTTGCTTAAACAAATGTGGTTTCTACTGACAATTGAGATGTACAAACTAATGCATAAGGGGACGACGAGCGGATAAGAGGCAATCCGTAATTTCGATTAAGACATTCATGAGCGAGCTAGGACAGACGTAGTCAATATAACTATTTGTTTAGCACTTTTGAAATGTACAGCGACAGAATTCAGAACATGGGCCGTTCTTACAATATTCTCCCTGTACACCAAGTCAGAACCGTAGGATAAATAAAGGGGGCATATAAGCAGACAATGAAAGCTCTTACAATACTCGATTATGATATTTCTCTAAAACAGGCTATAGGCTACATGTGCACCACCAAGTCAGAACAGTAAGCTAAATTATGAGGGGAAAGGGGATCAAATTATTAGGGTGAGGCACATGGGCTACTAACAGCTTACTACACAACATACACTTAGCATTACTTTCTTAGCTACAGTATACATACAGTGCCTTTCAAAAGTATTCATCCCCCTTTGCGTTTTTCATATTTTGTTGCATTACAACCTGTAATTTAAATGGATTTTCATTTGGATTTCATGTAATGGACATACACAAAATAGTCCAAATTGATGAAGTGAAATTAAAAAATTAACTGGTTTCAAAGAATTCTAAAAAATAAGTAACGGAAAAGTGGTGCGTGCATATGTATTCACCCCATTTGCTATGACGCCCCTAAAAAAGATCTGGTGCAACCAATTACCTTCAGAAGTCACATAATTAGTTAAATAAAGTCCACCTGTGTGCAATCTAAGTGTCACATGATCTGTCACATGATCTCAGTATATATACACTTGTTCTGAAAGGCCCCAGAGTCTGCAACACCACTAAGCAAGGGGCACCACCAAGCAAGCAGCACCATGAAGACCAAGGAGCTCTCCAAACAGGTCAGGGACAAAGTTGTGGAGAAGTACAGATCAGGATTGGGTTATAAAGAAATATCAGAAACTTAGAACATCCCACGGAGCACCATTAAATCCATTATTAAAAAATGGAAAGAATATGGCACCACAACAAATCTGCCAAGAGAGGGCCGCCCACCAAAACTCACGGACCAGGCGAGGAGGGCATTAATCAGAGAGGCAACAAAGAGACCAAAGATAACCCTGAAGGAGCTGCAAAGCTCCATAGCGGAGATTGGAGTATCTGTCCATAGGACCACTTTAAGCCGTACACTCCACAGAGCTGAGCTTTACGGAAGAGTGGCCAGAAAAATGCCATTGCTTAAAGAAAAAAATAAGCAAACACGTTTGGTGTTTGCCAGAAGGCATGTGGGAGACTCCCCAAACATATGGAAGAAGGTACTCTGGTCAGATAAGACCTTTTTGGCCATCAAGGAAAACGCTGGCGCAAACCCTCTCATCACCCCGAGAACACCATCCCCACAGTGAAGCATGGTAGTGGCAGCATCATGCTGTGGGGATGTTTTTCATTGGCAGGGACTGGGAAACTGGTCAGAATTGAAGGAATGATGGATGGTGCTAAATACAGGGAAATTCTTGATGGAAACCTGTTTCAGTCTTCCAGAGATTTGAGACTGGGATGGAGGTTCACCTTCCAGCAGGACAATGACCCTAAGCATACTGCTAAAGCAACACTTAAGTGGTTTAAGGGGAAACATTTAAATGTCTTGGAATGGCCTAGTCAAAGCCCAGACCTCAATCCAATTGAGAATCTGTGGTATGATTGCTGTACACCAGCGGAACCCATCCAACTTGAAGGAGCTGGAGCAGTTTTGCCTTGAAGAATGGGCAAAAATCCCAGTGGCTAAATGTGCCAAGCTTATAGAGACATACCCCAAGAGACTTGCAGATGTAATTGCTGCAAAAGGTGGCTCTACAAAGTATTGACTTTGGGGGGGTGCATAGTTATGCACGCTCAAGTTTTCAGTTTTTTTCTTCTTATTTCTTGTTTGTTTCACAATAAAAAATATTTTGCATCCTCAAAGAGGTAGGCATGTTGTGTAAATCTAATTATACAAACCCCCCAAAAATCAATTTTAATTCCAGGTTGTAAGGCAACAAAATAGGAAAAATGCCAAGGGGGGTGAATACTTTTGCAAGCCACTGTATCTCCTGGCATATTACATAATTTATGCAGCAGCATACAATACATTTTTGGACTCACCTTGTTGTGCTCACTTGAACGGGAAGGTGTCGTGGCGGTCATTAGTGGGCAAATTTTGTCATCAAACTTTGTCATCAAAGTCTGGCATTCTCTGGATTTATGGTGCTTTCAAGACAACTGGGAACTCTGAAAAAATCAAGGTTGAATCATGACGTTAGTGATCTTCAGGTCGGAGCTCTAGAAAGAGGCCTGAGTTCCTGACTTAGAATTCCGAGTTGGATGACCGTTCAAAACGTATTTTCCCAGTCAGAGCTCGTTTTTTTCTGAGTTCCCAGTTGTTTTGAACTCACTGAAATCTGAGATTTCCCAGTTCCGAGTTTCCAGTTGTTTTGAAAGTGGCAGAAGTCATGCTGGATTGACAGCATGGCCAATGTTGAATGTTTATCCTTTTAAGCTTGGAAAAGAGACCCTTAAACTGGACTTGGACCACACGTCCACTCCACTGAATAGCAGGCTAGTGATTGCTTTGCAATGCATGCAGTTAGCCACTAATTCCTTCCAAACCACTCATTGTTGAATTTGCGATTTCCAACTTGTTGTGTAATGTTTATATCCAATGGCCGATGAGCACCGATACGTTTTATCTATAATTTCTCTTCAGAATTTCTCTTCATATGACAAGGATTGAAAAGGACTTGCCATTGTCGACTTGATTCATGATGATGACTGCTAGCTTGCTAGCTAAGATTTTGAAAGTATGATGTTGACATGATCAGTCCAATCAAAGCTACTGTAGATATAATGTGATTTGACGTCATTTTAGCTGTGGCCAATGACCTTGAGCCTTCTTGGATGAGCACTTCTAATGTAACTCTATGGCAGCACCCAAGGGGCTTGAATTTTTGAGCTCTCCCCGTAGATTTTGCGGTGACGTAGTGTCCCCATGAGTGACAGAACACTGAGCCAATCACGGCGCAACTAGAGAACATTACCAACCCCTATGCTCCATATTTTCTGCTGGCTGCCCCACCACCACAGAAAGCACGGAGCTAGGCTGAAACACCTGCATTTTGGATCTGCCTTACTCAGGAAAGCAAAAAATATACCATTTTTGTATGCAGCTTTATTAACTCATATATATATATATATATATATTTTTTTTTTACATTGTTTGCAAACTGAAATAACATGCAAAACATTTTTATTTGTATTTTAGCTAAACAGGTGGGGCTCTAAACATGATGGGGTCGCCACTGCTAATGACAATCGCAGAATGTCATTACAATACACGTAGGTGTTTGGTAACAGATGTCTGTTTTCATTCATTAAATTACGGGTGCACAGTGCACTGTTGGGGTTTGGATGCTGGAATTATTTTGTGAGTGAACGAATGTGCGCGGGTAGCCTACAGGAGCGCTATTTGTTAAGTGATTGTTTGACAATCAGATGAAAACATCATGACTGGTTGTGTTTATGCCACATTAAAAGTCATAGGTGGCGTGTCCATAAGGCAAGGGGAAGCTAAGTTTTTCCTAAAGTAAATTGAATTAAATTGTCAAATGATATAGCCTAATTAGCTTACTCCTGTCTATATTGAAATAAATAAAATCATTCAAAATAGGCTACTACACCAGAAATCATGATTTGGCCACAGAGGATCATTAGCTTCTTAAAAAAATTAAAGAGCTGTGAATTGTTTTAAATCGCATAGCCTACAGTCAGAAGGGCCAGCAATTTGGGCAGCGAGCCCTGCAAATACCAAATAGATAATTGTTGAGTTGTGACTGTCAGTGAAAAGCAGAGAGACCCAGCCAGGCATATCGAAATATTTCAAAATACAATCGCAGAAAAACTGTTTAGAAAGCAAATGGCTATTGCTGAGTGAGGTGAGTCTTTTAATTATAAAAAATATTAATTTAGGCTAATTGAGCGAACAGTAGCCTATCTTATTGGCACCAGCGGAGAGCATCAGCCATATCACCGGTGAGTGTGCATATTCACTGTCTTTATCATTGGGTCAATGCCACTTTTGTTTGTTTTTAGACAATAATTTCCTCCTCCAGGTTAGATGGACGTCATATTGTATTTGTATCTCCCCTTTTCGTATGCCAATTATATGGATGGGACAACATCTTTTTTATTGATCTGTTTGTCAGTGTCAGCAGGGAAGGCTACCCTGTTATTTTTGTAGTATAAAAAAAAAATGCATGCAAGCACTTGGGTGTCCCGTACCTGTAAGAAATTAAATCTACTTTCACCCCTGGTCTAACCCATGTAGCCATTGGAACCAACCAACTCATCCCTCCCCTCTCTCCCTCCCCTCCAGATGATTGAGGGCAGTTCTATGAAGCGGTATGACTCCATTCAGAAGCTTTTGAACGAGACCAGCCACCTGAAGCAGGCCATGAGTGCTGCTGAGCGTCTCAAACTCTTCCCCCTGCACCGCCTCAACTCCAGCAAGCGACCCCCTCAGTCCCAGCAGCCCAAGATCACCGCCCTGCAAGAGGAGGCTGAGGACGAGGTCCAGGACACACGTCTGTAAGGAGGAGCCCCGGATTAACTGGATGCCATTTTGTCTTCTGAAATGTTCTTTCTCAATTGAACTTTCCTCGTTTCCTTGCATCCTCTCTCCTCGACTCCTTCTCAAAACACATTGGAGAAGTAGGCCTGAGATGAGGGACCTTGGAACTTCTCCTCCAATATGGTTGAGACAGAGGTAAAGAGAGAGGATGCAAGAAGTCGTGAAAAGACAAATTGAGAAAGAGCCAAGTTCCCTTTAGTGTAGATGATAACAGTGTGAATGTGAGATGTGGTCCGTCCCTTTCTTTGATGGGTCCTTATTGGTACCGGTATGGCTCTGTTCAATCCAAAACAACGTCCAGGCGTTTTCAGAGGGAGGTTTTGTTTAACTTTAATAACATTGGGATGCCAGTTTTGTTTGAATATAAGCCCATACTTTTTGGCCAAGATTGTGAAAAGTATAGGGTCCCTAACCCCAATGGAAAGCTGCCTGTAAATACAGACACTGATCTGAGTTTTGTGTTTCCCTCCCAATGCTTAAGGTTAGTGCCTCAGGGCAACATATTCAAAGCTGTAAATATACAAAACAGGAATGGGAATGATGGGTGATGCTATGGACAAGTGATGAACCTCAAGTAGCCTTATATTTCTATTTGTATGCACTTTAAAGAAACCTGAGGTACTCTTTAGTTTTTTTATGGTGGCCTGGTGGGTTAATAGGAAGGAAAATAAACGATCAAATGCAAAAAACAAAACAATTTGAATTCTAACTGTGACAATGGCAGATTTTTTTTTACAGTGTAAATGAAAAAACAAAGCTATTTCTTATTCATAGGAATGGGACAGACATGTCCAAAAATGTATAAACGACTTGTTTTGTTTTTCCAGAATCAATAATATTTTGTTTTCAATTGATTATATTTCCAGTAAAACGATTTTGAGAAAAGTTTATGAGTGGTCATTGGTAAGACAGCGTTTCTCCTCTGGTCCTGGAGACATTTTACATTTTACATTTTCATCATTTAGCAGACGCTCTTATCCAGAGCGACTTACAAATTGAGACTCTCTAGCCCTTTTTATACCTGGTTTTAACCTTGCCATTTGTCCTGATCTTGTCCACATTCTGATTGTGACCTCATTTTTAGACCGGTGTAGACAATCAAAGACACATTGTGATCCGATCGTGATCAGATCATCCTGCCCACCTCCGGATGTAGTCAGACACACATTGTGTCTGGATATCTTACAAGTGTAGACAGATCTGGACAGAGAAACCATTTCAATCATCATTATTCTGCCCTCTAAAGTCATTGACAGGTGGCACCATTGACTGATTACATCAATATGAGTCTTACAATAAATCAATATTATTTTGAAAGAATAGCTGTGAAATTTGCATAAAGGAAGGGACCAGGATATCTGATCACAATGCAGTGGATGGATAACAGACATTTTAATACCATGTGTTGTAGACACATTTCTGGAAATGTGGGCACAATCAAAATGTAGACAAGATCAGGACAAAGGACCCATGTTAGCACCAGGTATAAACGTGGCTTCTGTGTAATGAAGGTGTTTTTCTAATTCAATGACTTTCTCCCATTTAACATGACCCAAGTTATAGAGAATTACACCTGCAGTCTTGAAGTAAAGTGTTACTGCTTTTCCTTATAAATGATTTGTGAAGCATCTAGTACTTTTCTTTTAAATTCTCAGTGGAGAGTGGTCTGGTGTAAGAAGACAAGAGGTGGAGGACTTGGGGTTAACAGTGCAGTTTTAATGGTTGTGCTTAAAGGAAGCAGGACATTTCTTTAAACTTCAGACAGCTATCATACAGAACACCAAAGGTTGACTAAAATATATCCTGTACATAAATCAACAATGGCCATTCAAAATAACACACCCCCCCCTCCCAAAATTAAATAAAACGTTTTAAAAAAGAAAGAAAAAACAAAACGTGCTGCTTTGAAATTTATAAATCGGGCTCCACTTACAGGTCAAAGGTGAATCGAGCCGTGACTCGGATGGAATTCTGGGTAGTTTAAAGTATTTATTTATGGCTTATAGTCAAAAGAAAGAAAATGTCCTGTGTTTGCAATTACGTTTACTTATTATCACATTCCATTCACTTTGAAACAAGTGAAAAGTTATGAACCAAATTCTCCTATTATTATTACAAACATATATACAAGGTTTTTTTTCTTTTTATTTTCTTTTTGAGTTCTTTACTATACAAGCTTAATATCACATACACCAATCTATATACCATTAAGGTTACTAATAATTCTTATTTACAAATATTTGGTAAAACCCTTATTCATTTCAACAGTATTTAAACCAACCTTGCAACTATTTAAACATAAAACACTTGAATATTCGAAAATACGTAATAGCAAAAAACTGCCTGTTTCTTTTCTTTCACCCAAAAACATAAAACCTGTTTTAAGTACTTCTTTTTTCTTTTGACATAATTCCCTGCGAATGTCTCTTTTTTTGAACTCCTTTCAATACTTCAATACTGTATAATATCATAAAACTATGGTCCCCAAGTACACAATTGTTCTACAGTGTAACAAGTACGGATAACAAGTACAAATACTAAAAGGTCGTCATTAATCCTAACTTTACAACATGGAGGGATCAAAGCAGAGTGGTGGGAAGGAAGGAAGGAAGGAAGGAAGGAGAGAAAGAAGGTGAAAGAGGAGGAAAAGAGGAGAAAGGGAGTTAATCTACTACTTGGTATTGTTGTTGTTTCATGCAGGTCTCGGTGTAGGATCCAAATTTCCTTGTGTTGTTGGTTGTTTTCGTTGATGTTGTTGCTGTTGTTTTGTTTTGCTGCCTTGTTTTGCTGCTGCTGCTTGGTTCAGTTCTGGTCGCGTTGCGGTTAGTGGTCGTAGTGGGTGTTCGTGGTGCGGAGGTACTGCTGCTGCTGCTGGCCCGTGGCTTTTGTCCCCTGTTGCTGGGATTTGGGCTGGGACGTCGATCGCATCTTGCTGCAAGGGGCTGCCTAGGGCGGGGATGGGGGTGGAGTGACGGCTGCCGGTCTGTAAAGGGGAGACAGACATACAGACAGAAAAGCAAGAGGGCCTCTTTACCAGCCCTCTACTGGGGGACCACCAGACAGTTCACATTTGTGTTCTAAGCCTGCACTAAACGAGGTGAATTAGTTGAGAATAGAAGCCTGTAAAACCATAACCAGTGCTTTAGTTCGGTTAAACCTCCTTTTGACCGTCTGTGTTCAATACCACAGCCTCTAACTGACTGTACTTTTCTCACCGTCTGTGGTCGAGCTGTTGCTTCATGGTCGGTCCTGCGATGGAGAGATTGTCCACTTGGAGAGCCAGAGAAGACAATGAAGTCCTCCTTGGACTGAGCAATCTGCAACGTATAGAAATACAACCGGCAGAAAAGGTCAACCTCATGGTGTGTGTGTGTGTGTGTGTGTGTGTGTGTGTGTGTGTGTGTGTGTGTGTGTGTGTGTGTGTGTGTGTGTGTGTGTGTGTGTGTGTGTGTGTGTGGTACCTTGCTGATATCTGGCTCTGACTTGCTGGAGCACGTGAGGTCTGTAACTCCCTGATCAGATCAGTCTCGTTGTCAGAACACAGAGACAGACTCACATGGTCCCCATCTACAACACTACAATCACACAGTACAGTACAGTACAACATCAGTACAATCACACTACAGTACAACATCAGTACAATCACACTACAGTACAATATCAGTACAATCACACTACGGTACAACATCAGTACAATCACACAGTACAGTACAACATCAGTACAATCACACAACGGTACAACATCAGTACAATCACACTACAGTACAACATCAGTACAATCACACTACAGTACAACATCAGTACAATCACACTACAGTACAGTACAACATCAGTACAGTACAAAGATCAGCACAAACTTAGTTAAACTACACTGACCCCTGCTGGATGCTCTCAGCAATACACACATTTGTGACTCGTTTCAGGAAACTAGGCGTATGTCGCAAGTCACTACTTCACAGGAGAGGCATTTGAACGTAAACAGTTTTTTGTTTATCAAACTGCGTTTTTTGGCAGAAATGCCTTATGGAACATGTGGACTTTCATGTGCCTTAATAACAAACTTGTTTTCCATCCGTAAATAAGAATACAATTATTAAATTAAGAGCCTAGTTGGTTTAGCTATGGAAAAGACAGGAACCTTCCCGCTAGCCATGATTGGCTGAGATAATGGATGGGCTGGACATGCCAGAAGATGAGTTTGGATTGGTCTGCCATGTAGAATGCTTCTGTCTATAACGTGAGCTGTTCAGTAGGTGTTGATTGTCCTTTCTACTGTGTTGTTTTTTAAAAGATATAACGTTAGCCATCGAGAACTACAAATGTTTTGCTACTTTTCTCAACAACATTGATGCCCTGAATTTAGCAGGCGATGTCGACAGATCAGTTGGAAAAAGTGATGGGCTACTTTCTGTACATGCCAAGGTCAGTGTGAACTGGAGTGACTTGACGCAATGCTGGCCAAACAAGATGTAGCTACAAACAAAAAGTTTAATGGTTCCAGTCTGCCGTGAAGCGTTCATCCATGTATACGGGTAAGAGTCTAGCTACATTTTCAGATATTATAGGTTTATAATTTTGTCAGAAAGTCATTTTCATTGCAAGTTAAAGCTTACTGTTAGCTAGCTGGCTCGCTAGCTAATGTTACGTGTATGAGCTGTGTAGTAATATTATTCTAATCAGAAATACATGTGCATTGCTAGTTATAGCCTAATGTTAGCTAGCTAACATTTAACCTAATTGGTTAGCTTTAGCTACCTACAGATTAATACTACAGCTATGACAATGTTTGTATTGGTAGTAGTATGAGTTGGGATTATGCCGGTTCATTATTTAGCTAGCTAGCTAGATGATTACATGAACCATCAAGTTAGCCAGATGTGTCTCGGGGTGATTATTGTATTTCGTGAACATGTGTACATGTCTAGACAATAGTGACCCATCCACTTAGCTAGATGTGGCTGTGGGTGGTTATAGCATTTCCTTCACATGACCCATCAATTTAGACAAGTGTGTCGGAAAAGCGTCATCTAATAATTATAAAATATTTATAAAATATTTTTATCTGGACACTTTCTGTTTCTGATATTGCAAGTAACCATTTCACTGTACCGTTTACACCTTCTGTATCCTGTGCATGTGACAAATAAACATAGATTTTATTTGATATTGTGTGTTTACCAGAGACGGTAATGTGAAGAAAAACATGACCTGCACCAAAGTCAGATTAGGATATAGGCCAAGGACTAGATAACGTGTATTTTTACCTGGAGTTTTTCCTTATTGTA